>NW_025335408.1:3271779-3379665 GCF_004798865.1 Varanus komodoensis | reverse complement strand
AAAAAAAAGCTTGACTAAGACATGTACCAGTAATTTGTTCCACTGATGCATTTAGAGAGTAATTCAATTCCATAATTAATGTTTGTGGCCCAGAGAAGAATGGAACACCATGGGGAAATGTGGTTCAGCTTCTGGTTTTCTTGCACTCCGAAATAGCAATTTTCTGCTAGCATTAGAGGGCCCAGATAATGTGCATTCTTACCTTGTTCACAGATTCAGTATAATCTTAAGGAGGCATCAGTGATATATGTGTGACCTGGAGCCAAAACAGTTCTATCTATTTTCACGGCAGAAGCATCTTTACTTGCCAGTTTTCAGTAGAGTTTAACAGTGTGGGATTGGGACTCGGTTGCTACGCAACCATGGGTTACTTTGGACCAATCATGGATTCTCAGCCTCAACTGCCTCATAGGGATGTTGTGATGATATAATGGAGAAGGGGAGAGCTTTGTGTGCTGCCATTGGTTCCTTGCAAGATGAAGAAACGTGGGGCATAAGTGTAATGATCATGATCACTTCCTCCTCCCATTTCACGTTGGTCCAACTGCCAAGTCTTCTTCCATTCTTGGTCCTTTACTCCAGTAAGCCAACTACGTAGACAAGGTGTAATCACTACCAATTTCCACCAAAAATTATTCCACTTACATATTATTCAAGCAATATTCTAGTTCAAATATCCCAAATGCAGATCTAAAGAAGAGAGTCTGGAAAAACTGTGACCATTTTGTTTTCATGCAGTACATCTATGACACTCACCATAATGACACCATAAATCACCTTTAACACTGTCATGAAACTATCTAGCCATCCACAGCACAGCTAGTCTCTGCTCACATCACAGTATAGCCACATCTAAGTAGGATGTTGACACAATGATGATAACATATGCTGAGTTAATCATTATAAGTGATGGATGCAAAACTTGATGCTGAAGCAGTTGATAAGAATATACATATGCACTAGTTTTGCACTACCACTTAGACCTCTTCCTCATTGTTAAGATCTGTGACTGTGAGCAGGTACTGCAGCACAACACCTGTAGATCACAGTGCAAACAAAACAATCCTGCTGGCATGCACATCATTTACTGTAAGTTTCTTTTACTATGATTTGGCCAGTGTCTTTCATAACTGTGATGTAAATAATGTTGCCATCTCCATTTCTCTGGAAATTCATTGTATTTTCCAAGCGTTTTCTGTACCAAAACTAGAAATGAACCCTGCATGGGTGGAACCTAGCAGCATCAGCAGCTGGAGGAGATACGCAATTCAAGTTCTCCATGTTTGTTAATGTTCTTAAGCATCTGTCCAGCCCACATTATGTTCTGATACCTTAATATAGAAACACTTTCTTGTCAACTTTTGTCTACTTCTCTTTAAGTTTAATAATTTGCTGAATGTATAGTCTGTCGCATTGGACATAATTATTGTGTCCAGCACTTAAAACTGGAAGTATTAGTTCACTGGGTTTTGATAAGGTTAATCAGGGTGCCTTTTGAAATGAACATATACATAGAAAAATATATATGCCCTTGTCAAAAAGCCCAGGGTAGCCCCATTAAAAATTCCATTTTAAGTAGAAGCCAGAGTTTTGATAGCTGTCAAAATTGTGCCTCCATAGATGGGCAGTTTATATTTTCCCACTTCCCAAAGCATCTAGAATCTTGGGAAAGTAGAGAAAAGGCATAGGATACTAAGAACAACCAGGTCCAACCCACAAGCTGGAGGGTCTTACCATAAAGAGGGTAAATTATTCTTTAACTTTTTTCATGAGAAAGATCCCTCAAGTCTTTATTTCGAACAGCTCACCTTTTCATAGCTGTCAAGAGAGCCCAAAGTTATCAAGAAAGAAAAAAGAAAGTATATTCAGCCTCTCTGAGTCAATTTGCATTATTCTGGCCTGCTGCACTTTGATGGCAGTCACCTGCCAGGACATTGCCTAGCCAAGGCTCCCCCCCATTTTGACTCCTCAGCTCTGCACTTATGCAAAAAACCAACTTAAAAATACATGTCTTGTACTTAAGACAGGGACATGGGAGGTGGCATACCACTGGCAGTCCCTTCAATGTGCGCTTTGGGCACTTTTGAGGGGACATGGCCGGCTAGCATGTCAAAGATTGTGAAAAGCTATTTCTGAAGAAAAAGGGTCCAGTGGGAAAACAGAGTGGCAAGTGAAAAAGGGCTTGCAATTGCAGCAGGGAAAGGAGCCACCAAGTCCCCCAGGTTACTAGGTGGAACAGCCAACAGGGAGGAGAATGAGGCACAACCTGCAGTGTATGCTAGCATTTGTCAGGCACATCATTAGTTGTCCTTCAAATAGCCAGCCCATTGTTGGTTTGCAGGGTGGCTTGCTGTGACATGCAAACACATCCATAGCAGTGACACAAATAAATCTGAAAATAGATAGCAACAGGAAAAAAACCCCTTTCTGTAGCAAGAAAGCTCTGTGTTTTAAGGATGTTTGCAATGAAATTTGTTTACAGTCAGCTTTTACATCTACTGAGTTGCTTCCATGTCTTTCCTGAACTCTGCCCCTCCTTTTGAAAAAACAGAAAAATGAGTAGTGGCATTTTCTTGTTTTTTCTTCTGCTTATGCTACAATGGATGACAGGGAAACAAGCAGAAGTCTATCATAAAGAAAATTGTTCCTGTGCATGAAACTGATTGTGGCTCTGCGAATCTGTGTCCTGCCTGATGTCAAACCCGGGGGAGATTAAGCACATCTATGAGTTGGCAAGATTAATCTAGATGACACATTTGCCTTGCAAGAAGGAAAATTCTGTCTGCAGCAGACTGTTGTCTTTAATGAGAGGAAAAGCATGTTCGGAGGCAGAGGGGTAGTGAAGAATTGATGGTCTGGACTGAGGGTAGCATCTTTTAATGGACCTTTTAAGGAGGACAGACTGTTAAGTCCTATGTCAGTAAGGCTCTTCATATATTGCAACCTTTATGTTAAGCCCTATGGGAGCTACCCATGGTGCTGAAAATCATCTTTAAAATAGATTCACCATCATGGAGCACCATGGATAGCTCCTATACAGCTCAAAAGAAAAGCTGCAATGGATAAGGGGCCCTAGTGACATAGGAGTAACCAGCCTCCCCTTCCAAAGTAACTGTCTGTGCTTCAAACCCTATGCTTCAAATACTTATCACATAGGTCTTTATATATTTTTGCTTCCAGATTATTTTGTGTAATCTGAAAAAAGGAAGGGAAAATCTATTCTTTTGGATGTACAGGAGTGAATCCCATTTCTTTGAACTGCCATTAATCCTATCTTAATATTTGTCCAAATCTCAGCTTCTGCAAATATTTCAGAAATCTCCCAGGATATTTAAATATGCATTGTATTTATATATTATTAGCATGTAATTTATTTGCATGTCTTATCTGTGCAAAATGTCTTATCTTGCCAAGAATTTCAGGGAGAAAATCGCTCAGATTTGCCATGAGCTTGACTCTGCTATTGAATCAGATTCTACTGGGGAGACGCCATCGACGCTGTCGAGTCCACAATTAATGGATGAATTTCAGTTGATGCGGCCTGATGATGTGGACAAGGTGCTTGGACAAGTACACCCTACCACTTGCTTACTAGACCCATGCCCATCTTGGCTACTTAAGAAAGCCAAGGACGGGATTGGGACCTGCATCCTGGAGGTGGTCAATGCCTCTTTAAGAGATGGCCAGGTACCTGTCCCTTTAAAGTAGGTGGTAGTCCGGCCAGTCCTAAAGAAGGCATCCCTGGATCCAGAGGTGGCCGCCAATTATATACCAGTGGCCAACATCCCATTCCTGGGCAAGATGCTAGAGCAGGTGGTGGCGGGACAACTCCAGGCACTCTTGGATGAAACTGATTATCTGGACCCATTTCAGTCCGGCTTCAGACCCGGGTATGGCACTGAATCTGCCTTGGTCGCCCTCTATGATGACCTGTGCAGGGAGAGAGACAGGGGGAGTGTGTCCCTGTTAGTTCTCCTGGACCTCTCAGTGGCTTTCGATACCATCGACCATGGTATCCTTCTGAATAGGCTAGTGGGATTGGGAGTTGGAGGCACCACGTGGCGGTGGTTCCGCTCCTATCTCAATGGCCAATTTCAGAAGGTGGTGCTGGGCGACTATGGCTCTGCGCCATGGCAGTTATGCCATGGAGTTCTGCAGGGGTCTATTTTGTCCCCTTTGCTATTTAACACCTACATGAAACCGCTGGGAGATGTCATCAGGAGGTGTGGGCTGCGGAATCATCAGTACGCTGATGATACCCAGCTCTACCTCTCGTTTTCCACCAATCCAGGTGAGGCAGTGGCTGTGCTGAACTGGTGCCTGGCCAAGGTAATGGACTGGATGAGGGCCAAAAAACTGAAGCTCAATCCAGACAAGACGGAGGTCCTGTTGGTGGGTGGCTCGGGCCTCGGGATGGGAAACTTGGACCTTGTCCTAAATGGGGTTGCACTCCCTCTGAGGGACAGGGTTTGCAGCTTGGGAGTACTCCTCGACCCTGAGCTGTCTCTGGAAGCTCAGGTGATGGCGGTGGCAAGGAGCACCTTCCTTCAGCTTGGGCTGATACAAGCTGTATCCCTTCCTGGAGAATGACTGCCTGGAGACAGTGACACACACGCTGGTAACTTCCCGATTAGATTTCTGTAATGTGCTCTATGTGGGACTACCCTTGAAGATGGTCCGGATACTTCAATTGGTGCAAAATAGAGCTGCCAGGTTGCTGACGGGAACTGGCCGTTGTTCTCATATAACCCCAGTTCTCCGTCAGCTCCACTGGCTCCTGATTGAAGTCCAGGCCCAATTCAAGGTGTTGGTTATGACCTATAAAGCCCTAAACAGCTTGGGACCTGGATATCTAACGGAACACTTGTGCCCATATATGCCCTCCCGCCCCTTGAGATCAGCAACGGATGCCCTTCTCTGGGAACCCTCTGTGAATTATATTAGGAGGGTGAGTACCTGGAGGAGGGCTTTCTCTGCGGTGGTGCCCCATCTATGGAATGTGCTCCCCAGAGAGGTCCACCTGGCGCTGTCGTTATTTGTTTTTCAGTGCCAGGCTAAGACCTTTTTATTTAAAACGTATTTTAAGTGTTAATTTATTGAATTAATTAGGATTTTAAAATTTTTAGCTGAGAATGCACCGGGGGTTTTTAAATGTTTTTTTAATTATTATATTATTATTTTTTATGTATGTTTTTATGTATTCTTTGTGAGCCGCCCCGAGGCTTTGTTGCGATGGGGGCGGCATAGAAATGTTTTAAATAAATAAATAAAATGGTGCTTGCAAGAGTGTTAAAGCAGTAAAACAATAAAAACAACATTAAAAATAGCAAAAAGCATCAAAACATTTAACTATGCTTTAAAAGACTAAACTGAGAAGATGTATCACTCCCTTTTTAAAAACTAGTCACAGTTCTTAAGGCAACCCTGTCCATAATTCATGAGCAATTAATGTTTTCCTGGAGATCTTAATACCCAGGCAGGTTCATAGCAAGACAGGCAGTCCCTCACATACTCTGGTCCTAAGCTGTTTAGGGCTTTAACGCTTAAGACTGACATTGAATTGAACCCAGAAAGCAACTGGCAACCAGTGCAGGCCTTTCGGGGCAAATGTAATATGGTGCCAATACTACCCACTGTTTAGCAGCTTAGCTGCAGCAATTTGCACCATTTGAACATTGTTATGGATACTGTTACCAAGCCAGACTTACCCTGGAAAGGCTGCAGCTTGGTGCACCAAGTGTAGATGTGCACATGGACTGCTTGTCACTGCCACCACCTGCAGAACTGAGAGAGCATCGGACCACGAAGCACTCCTAAGCCATGGACCTGATCCGTCAGGGCAGTTGCAACCTCCTCAGGAAGACATTGAATCCTGGTCCCCAAAGCAGGCTTTCTACTGACCATCAGTATCTTGTTTTGGATTTAGCTTATTGTCCAACATCCAGCCATGATCAAAGCCACAGAATGTGCAAGGGTTTCATCTGTGTTCTTGGAGCTTGGTAGCAAAGAGCAATAAATCTGGGTCATCAGCATATTGATGGCACACTACTCCAAGATTCCAAATAATCTCCCTTAGGATATCATCTGAAGCAAATATGTACATATTTGGAAGACAAGAAACACCTTGTGAGGCATCAGAGGCCAAAGGTTATAGGATCAAACACTGATACCCCAGAACAATCTCCTAGACATGGCTCAGTAGAAAGAACCAGAACCATTGCACCCCCCAAAGTCTACCTAAGCAGTCCAGAATGATACCATAGTTGATAGTATCAAAATCTAGCAAGAGTCCAGGTGATTTAACTGAGTTGTACTCCCTTCCGCTTCTTTCCAGAAGTCATTCATCAAGGTGAGACAACAGATTCAGTTCCAGTTACGTATCCTGGCCAAAAATGGATGCAGATGGCTAACTTAATTCAGATGTATCCAAAGCATCCAGATGTATATCCATTATCACACAATTAAAAACAAACAAACAAACCTCAAACTAAAACCTTGAGGAACACAATTATCTCAGCCTAATTGCTCAACACAAATAGGGAAATAACTTCAGTTAACATTCTATTCAATGCATTTCAATCAGGATACAATTTATTGTCCCCAGCTTTTGGGGCTTAGTGACTACATACATAATTTCAAGAGTAAGTTGTGGGCCTTCCTGCAAAATGGCTGCTATTTGCAGGCTTGCATTTTCCCAGAATTGTTGCTGTAGTGGAATATATTCAGTCACTGCATACTAGAAGGCAAATTGCTGAGAATAAAAGAAATCTAATTAATTTGACTAAGTCCTTAATTGCAAGGCCAAGGTGGAACCTGAACTATAAAATAAAAAACTGCTCCTTTGATCCCAAATGAAAATGGTGCTGGAGGTTTGTAGCATCCCAGTCAAAATTACTCAATGAATTAATTAAAAATCTTAATAAAATGAAAAACAGGAGGGGTAGGGAGCTAGTGGACACCAAGAGTTTGTTCTGTGGGCACACTGGAGCCCATGGGTACCACACTGGAAATCCTAGAGACAGAAAAACTGAACACTTCCATGTCTGGGCTGTGCTCCTTCTATTTCTTATTAGTCACTGTTTTATATCCTGAGGTATTATAGTGTATCCCTTGCTGAGTTAGATGCACTCGTGATACTGCTTTTCCCCCAGTATATTTCCCAATGTATACTCACATTATCTGCCAGGAAGCAAATTGCTTCCCTTGTATACTGAAACTTAATGATCCAATTTAAATGAAATACCACAATGCATACACTCAGATACCACAGTTCTGAGTTTCTGTAAAACAAATGAGATTTCGAAAACAAGCTCAGATTCCGGCCACATGTCCATTAAAGTGTGTGGATTGGAAGCAAAATACTACTTAGGTATCTTTCTTTTGCCACGATCTGTACAACAACACACACAGTTGCTTACTCCTTTGTTTTTTTTTAAATCAAAGTTACATAACTATCTGTTGCATCTTTATACATGTGAAATCCATAAACACTGAAAATTATTCATTGCTGATTTCACTGTAGTACCGATTGTCAGGTGTGGAACAGGCCTCTGGAGGATTTGTTCTAATATCCTAGCTAACCTACGATGTTTCACTGACTAGAATGTGTTGTATATCAAAAGCAAAACTGGAGGCCAAGTTTGCAGATATGGCTGCTGGTATCCACTTTCAAGTAGGGAAGTGAAAGTCTGCCCAAGATTTAATTAGCCCTTTAGCTGCAATGCATTTTGAATGAGGATAGCTTCCTAATGTCTCAGACAGGCCAAACAGTAAAGGAACACGTGGGCAACTGCTGGCACATGTTCCCACAGGTCGGGTTGTGATGATGGCTATTAGCATAGATGGTTTATAGAAAAGATGAATGGGGAAAAAAGGTTTGTCAATCGGTGTCAGCTAGGAATAGATCTTCTTTCATTTTTAGAAGCAGTAGACATATGGTGGGAATTAATAAAGAAAGGTCATCTCGGTGTTTTGTTGATTGGAACGGTTTCAGAGTTGTCTGCTTAGACTAGTGTTGGAGATAAATTGCTGGATGCACCAATATAAGGTGCCAACGACAGAGCCAGCCTCTTGAGGAAGAAGAATGAGGTGACTGCTCTAGGTGGCAAGTCTTTGGGACATCAGTATTCTTATTATTCTTATTATTATTATTAAAACATTTCTATGCCGCCCCTTGCAGTTTCTCAGTTGCAATCTTTCTTTTTTATGATTCCAATATCTTTGCCGAAGTTTGCAGAGTTGTAGCATCTCTACAGAATATGCCTATTAGCTGCATCAGCCTAAAATTAGAACATGTAATTGCTAACAGCTTAATTCTTTAGGGACTCACATAGTTTTACTATCTTTCATCCCAAAGCTGGGAGTAGCATCACAACCTGAAAATGCTTTTGTCTTTGTTACTCAGCGTGGAGTCCTTTCTATATGCTTTTGTGACAGAAGCATCTTATGTGCTTATGCACATAAACCCATGCCCACTGTACATGCACAATCATAGAAGAAAACATTTTCTGTCTCATCCACATGAATATGGAATGTGAAATTAATTTGACAGATACTGGTATTTAACTTTTTTGCAGGGGTGGGGTAATGAGCATGGTTTTAATTATTTCTTTTACAGATGTATGCCACATTGCATATTCTGTAACTCTGAATAATTGCATATTTCAGATTTGAATATGCAGGAACTGGAGGTGGACAAGCAGGTGGATGAGTTGTAGAATATACAAGGCACTTCCATTAGAGGAGGTCTTTTTCATACTCTGCTCTGAAATAGGCAGGACCAGGATTAATTTAGAAAGCATAAGTTCAGACTTAATTGGAATGGAATAATTAATCCAACTGAGACACTTTAGTTATGAATCTAATAAGAGTCTGTCAGCTCACATTAATTTTCATGCAAGTCCTAGCTAAACTTGAGATTCATATGCAAAACTCAGCATACAGATGGGCACAATAGTTTTGTAATTTCCATTAGGGAATAAACAAATTAACTGCTCCCATGTATAGCTTTACTTCTGCAACAAACTGATAAAATTATTTCCCCTACAACTTTCTTGGATGTAAGATATGGTGGGATGGAATGAATGGAATAAAAGCTGCATTAATGAAACATAAGATACAGGTAACTACATTTAATTACATTTGTAATTAAATTACATTTGTAATTACATTTGTTGTAAGCCGCCCCGAGGCTTTGGCAAATGGGGCGGCATAAAAATGTTTTAATAAATAAATAAATAATTGGATAAATGCAACATTTGCAATCCATAAGGGAAGTTTAAATCCCATGCATTTTGTAAGTAGACTTATGTTAGATTTTATTGTAAGAAAGATATAGCACACAAAAGTATGCAACAGTGCAATGACACTTACTGAAACCTTAACAGGAAAACCTTAAAGGCATTCAAGGTCAATGAGAAATCTTATTTTATTTATAACTAGCAAGTGGACCTGGCTTTACAAAAGTATTCACCCTGTCTTGGTTGGGGTTGCACTCACCCTGTGGGACAGGGTATGCTTGACTCTGAGTACTCCTTGACTCTGGTGTACCCCTGTTATTCCAGGTGGCATCTGTGGCAAGGACTGCTTTCCTTCAGCTGAGGCTGGTCTATCAGCTGTGTCCTTACCTGGGCAGACAAGCCATAGCAGCAGTAGCTCATGCACTCATAACCTCCCACTTGGACTATTGTAATGCACTCTATTTGGGGCTGCCCTCAAAGATGATCCAAAATTACAATTGGTTCAGAATATCGCTTCCAGACTGTTGACAGGGACCGGTGGATGATGACACATCCTACTGGTCCTATATATCTTACACTGGCTACCAATTGAAGTACAAGTCCGATTTAAGGTATGAACAACAATATAAAACACTCTAAATGATTTAGGACCTGGTTATCTAAGGGAATGTTTCCTTCCAGATGAGCCTCCTTGAACCCTAAGATCATCTGTGGAGGTCCTCCTACAAGATCCCTCCTTGAGCGAGGTAAGAAAGATAGTTCTGAGGAGAAGGGCATTGTCTGCAATAGCTCTCCAATAATGGAATTTGGTCCCCAAGGAGATGCACATGGCTCCAACACTTTATTTGTTCTGGCAGCAGGCCAAACCCTTTCTATTCTCCCAGTTTTTTAATCAATAAAGTATTTTAATTAGTTGCAGCAAGTATGGGCACTAAGGAGTTTTTAACTATTTTATGACTGTAATAAGGTTTTAATGTGCATTGATATTTTTATATTTTATGTAAACCATCTTGAGATTTTATAATAATCAGATGGTATATAAGAAATTTAAAATAAGTAAGTAAAAAAAATATGTTGGGAAAGCCTTCAGTTTGACAGTGCCATTGTGCTCCTCTACAGCATGAGGGACCTGCCCACTCTTACTTGCCCACTTAGCAAGCTGACTTCTAGGTTCACCTAGATTGCTACAGAGTTTCAAATAGAATCAGCTCTACCTGAACAATCTGCGGATTGAATTTGGAACCCTCTGTATGGAGTTATAATCCTTCCACAAAGCTCCTTGTAAAACTCTGACATTTCCCACTTTTAACCTAGTTTTATAATTGGATGCTGTGATCAAAACCCCTTACCCTTTAATGCCGCCTGTGTTCCTTCTCCATTAAAACTTTTTGGAGGTAGTTTTGAAAAATTAAAATAGCTCATCAGAAGACAGGTATAATCAAGGACTTAGATGGTACTCTGCAGTTTTTCCTTCCATGCCTGTATCTCCTTCTGGGCCTTGGATCTTTGAATGTCCCAATGTATTCCTTCTCTTCGGTAGTAAGTAATGGACATTTGAGATGATATGTCTTAAGAATTTGCTGTCAGCTGCCTGGGAAAACACTTCATGGTTCACTATTTTGGAAGGGAGTATCTGTGATGGATATCTAGATATGCCTGCTGGCTGCTTGCCACATAATTAAGCTAATCATTTGATCTTGAAGGAATATAAGCCTTATCAAGGCAGATGAACTATGAACCACACTGAACACTGAGGGGAAATGAAAGACTGAGAGGAACAAACATTTTCAGATTTGGCCCTCTAAAGGCACAGGAAGCCTGTACTCTGTATTATATGCATTCACCCTGAACATATCAAAAACTAGAAGGAGCAATGTGGTAACATTGGTGGGACTTGTGTTTGTATAAATGTTTCCTCATCGTGTATGTAAGGACAGATAGGGCTGACCATGACCCCACAGATTCTGGCTGGCTGCTTTTTCCCTCAACTAATCTTCCCTCAACTAATCAGTCTGTTATGATATTGCAGACATATTGTTTGCAAGTTCAAAACATACATGGATTTGAATGAAGATAGATATAGCAACTTGCTGAACTATTTTCCAAATAAGAGCTTTTCTTGCTTCAAGCTAGGGATTCCGTCCAAGAAAAAAGAGCTCGTCCAACCCTACCCTACGTATTTGCTTTTGCTACTATGTCTATTTATTTAATGTTGGTATTTAGTTTCTCAGAGCAGCTTGAAATGGGAAGGTTTGCCAAGTTGGTTCAAATATGAGCATTGAGCAGAAAATGGATAGATGGGAAAAAATGAAGCCCCCTTCAGCCTGGCTTATTCCTCCTTTTGATTGTAGCCCAGAAACTCTGCTCCTTCTGATTTGCAAAGGCAAGATAATTGTTTTGTTCACTCAAAGGTGCTTTCCTAGTGACTTGACCATAACTTTAAACATACACTAGAGTGAGATCATGTCCTTTAAGCAAAGTAGAAAACCCCTTACTGTATATGAAATTATGTTTATTTCCCAAGCTAGACCTTTTAAAATTGATCTGCAACACAGATAATCTTAATGACATTTGCTTGATATATCTCATTGGGTAGATTTCCCATGCTATAAAAAACCCCATGGGCGTGGAGTATGATTGGCCTGAGTGGTTTATGTTCTTGATTGGATAAACCTTCATGGTTGGGATACTAATCTACCTGTCATTCAAGGTCACACATGAAGCAAAGTCTAGCAGAGATGCCATTTTGTTTTGTTTTTTTATTTTCCAAGGATTATGTGAGCATGATGAAATTTGCCTGCTGAGCCAGATTTCTTTGAACTTGAGCTAAACAAAACCTCATGAAGTTTCTTTGCCTTGTTCCATGATGCTTGGTTTCCTGTTTTTCATGGGTTACAGTTTCATCCCTTTCTTTTGCCAAAGAGCTTAGAGTACCATTTCGAGTGCCAACAATCCCCGGGGGTATGTTAAATTGAAAGATGTTGACTTGTCCAAGCCTTTTTGGGCTTCACAATGGGCCAGATTTTGGCATGTGGCAAGGTTTCAGTCATTCAGTAAACCATGTGTCTCCTTTGGGATTCAGCAATATGCAGCTTTTCTAAGCTAAAAGATCAGAAGGCAGCAGAGTAGAATGGACGGTATTGCAAGGAACAAGCAAACATGCAAGAACCATAGAGTTCTGCTTCATGCACTTCCACTGGGATGTCTGATGCCTGTGCTGGTACCCCACAGAAATGTAAATGTGAAAGTGGTGGAAGCCCAAAGTGTTTTGGGTGCTGCTGGCAAAATCTCAAGTCATTGTTAGTAGACATCTATGGCTGAAATCCATAAACCAGAGTAGTGTGAAAGAAGCTAGCTTTGCTTTACTAAAACCAAGGCTGAATCCTTAGTAATGTCCGAATTCTTCTCAGCCGGATTCAAAAGGGGTTCAGGTTACACCATTTAGAGTGTAGGATTTTCTTTCTGTCTAAACACGTGTAGGATCACACTCTTAATTTGCTAAGCATTTGATTACTTCATATGACTGGGAAAATATAACCCATATCTTTAGGAAATAAAATCCTCACCAGCTGGTTACTCTGCTAGAATAAGTGCTTGATTCCGATTGGGCTGGAGGTGCTCAGCTCCCTCTTCCACATCACCCCACCATTTTTCATTATACACAACAATCCAAATCTTGAGATGCAAGATATGTTCTAAATATGGTGGTTTAATTTCATGTTGTGTTTAATGGGACAGTGAAACACTGTTGCAGGGTGATTTTTATTTTAATGTATGAGAAAAATTGGATGCCTTTAGGGATATTTAGGGAGCTTATAACAATGCGTGCATAATGTGGTGGAAAGCGTAGCTTCTGAGAAGATGATGTGTGTGACTTACACTTTTCTCACATAAGAAGATTTAAACCTCCAACAAAAAGCCCAACAGATTATGGCATAAGGCAAATACGATATGAATGGCCAAAATTCACTGCAGGAGAAGTACAGTGAGGGAATACATGTTTTAAAAGAAGTGCTACATTATTTACATATAGGAAAAGGATATTTATATCTGTATTTTACAAGGATCTTTTATCAGAGACATGTGAAAATGCTCCGGTTTGCCTTTGCTGATTCTAGAATAAGGACAAGTAGTGTGAGTATTAGTCTGAATTTAAAACCACTGGAAGGATGGAACTGGGATGAATAAGTGCATACTTGAGACCTAGAGCAGCTGTCCCTAATCTGGTGCCCTGCAGCTATGATAGACTACCACACTCATCATCCACAGGCAGAGGACAACATATCTAAAGCATACCAGGATGGGAAAGACTGATACAGAAGTAGCACTAAAGGAACAAGGACAAATATCTCTCCAAGACTGTTTGCCTTCACACCCATCTTCTCATTGCTTGAGACACTTGAAGGAAATACACTTTTCACATACAAATGATCGCCAAATCTTTCCCTGAAACTTCAGTTCACAGTTCTGAGCATGCTCATCCCAACAAGCATGACTTCCATCCATGTGAAAGAAAACACATTTAGGAATGTTACTGTGAAATACCCCAGAGGGGTAGCCTGGTTAGTTTCTTACAGGAAAAAACAACAGGGCAGCTCGTGGCACCTTAAAAACTAAACATTTATTCTGGCATAACCTTTCACGGACATTGTCCGCTCATGAGATGCATGAAGTGTTAACTTCAAGTTGGCAGAAGGCTGGGACTTATGAAAGATGTTGTCAGTGGAAAAAACCATGCCAACAATGAGGATTGACTTAGGCGTCATTGCAACGGTGACCCCATTAACATGTGGGGCACAGAAGGACTTTGAATAGACTTTACTGCTTATGTGCTCCCTCAGTATACTCTGGTGCATCTGCTGTCAGTATCTATTTAATTATTCCTTTTTTCCTTCCTGCCAGTATGTTGGCTTGTACTCTAAGATTAGAGAGAAATGTTATCCTGGGTATCTTACGGTCAGCAAATCTGTTGGACTGATCTGCATGATGACAATTAAGCAGCACGGACCAAGCTTCCTTTCCTGCTACTAGTAAACAATCTCTTTATTCCTGGGGGACTCAGCTGGCCCTGCCAGCATTATTTGCACAGGAAATCTTTTCCATTTTTTCTACCAAGTGAAAGCAAAGGCATCATTAAGGCTTAGCACACATTCTCGGAGATGTAAGCTCCTTCATGGGAAAGACACAAGCAGATTTGTTGCTGTTCATTTTTTCCGCCTTTCGAATTGTACTGTAGGTGCATGTCAGCACCATCCTGCTGGTCAGGTAGAGCCAGAAAAATTCTGCCTTCAAAGTCACTTTTGCAGAATAAATTGGGGATGGCTGTGTGTATGCCATAGCTGTGGACCTCACTAAGTTTGCAAAGGCAAGCAGCACACAGAGCAGTGCTTCTCCTCCAGCTGATAACATTCAGGAAAAGTAGCATGGCAGAGCATCCGGTCTGAGGGAATATAACAGAACTGCTATTTGACAACTGAACCCAGCTGAGCCATGGACATCCTCCCGTTCTGACTGATGTGTGTGCCAGATCTTCCACAGGCGGAAATGTTGCTAACTCAGTGCCCAAACAGAAGTCAATTACTTTCTATTCATGTCTAGCAGTGATGAATCCCCATTCATTTTTTCTTTAGAATAGGTGCAGGGCCCCAATCCAGATTGAGACCTAATGTGAAGGCAGGGGAAGGAATATGTTTAAGTCTGAACAGGCCTCTGTGACTACTCAAGAGTAAAGATGAGAACAAGATATAGGAGATTCAATGCCTTTTTGGCCCAAAGAGAAATGAAAAGTCCCACATGTCGAAGAACGGCTTCCCTGTAGCCATTCTCCAACATATGATCATATGATTTTTACTTGCACTCCTTTTAATGTAAACCTCCTTTTAATGTAAACCAGTCGTATACAAATAGCTTACTTGTACACGACTGGTATACAAATAAGCTATGTACTTTATATGTGCTATGTACTTTAAAGTACTATGTACTTTATATGTGCAATGCACATGACTGAAGTTGGTTATCCTACCACGGTGTGCAGCTCTTGCTTAGTGGACCGGGGATCTCATGAAGTTTGGTAAGTTATTAGAAAGAGTAGCAGGGAGAAGTGACATGCAAAGAGAAGTGACAGAATCTGAGCAGTGTCCAGTTTTCTTGAACTTTGATAGAATTTTTTCTTTTCATCTACAGGAGGTTGGGCTATAGGACCTCAAGGACTCCTCTAGTTCTGCAGTTATACAAGGAACCCATTAATAGCACCCTCTGAAACATTGCACTGCCATACGTACCAGCTGCATCAGGTGAAAAGGAACCAAAGCAGGAAGATGGTTGATGCACCCAAAGACAACTAGAAGTCTGGGCTGATTTTGTGGCTGCGAGTTCTATAATGTAGGACTGGGTAGAATGCTGTAAACTAGTGAAGAGCAAAACCTGGTGGCCTTCTGGCACATTCCAACTCTACTCTTCTATAATTCTATGCCTCTCTGTAGACTATATTCCAAAATGGTGATAAAATGAATGTAGCCTGAATGAGTACCTGAAGGCGTTTATATTTTATATTATATCTTTATAGCTTTGCCCTGTCTGAGCACACATGTCCGTTCCAGCAAATTTTATTCAGCAGAAATTTAAAACAATAGGTATAAAATCTGGTATTCTTGAGGATTTGGACTTCTCTGTTTCTTTCCCCATCATCTGCTTCTTGTAATACTGAATCAGAGGAAGAGCTCTGGAGCACTTTGTTGCACAATCCTTCGCAAAGTTTTGATGATTTCTAAAAAAATGGATTCTTCATTTCACCTTGCTCCCTGGAGTTTGGATGTTTTACACATGGACCAGAGTAGCTATCTTTTTTTCCCCAATCAACTTATATTACGTACCTATGAAATGCATTTGAAATCAAAACTCGATCAGGAATATACTTTATTTTTTCTGGATTCAAAAGGGGAGAGAAAGCAATATGTTCAGAATACAGGCCTGCCTAAGGTGAAGCCCAATATTTTTGCTATTTTTGTGAATAATTTGAAATAGCTCATACTAGAAGGTCTCCCTGGAATTATAATTAAGAGGGTGAACATCGAAAGAGAGGAGAAAGAGGCAGGGAACAAGAGGGAAACACAGAGCATGAAAGACATTTCTGAATAAACATTTTCCAATAATATTAAGTTTGTTACTAAACAGAGTTTTTATTTTGACCAGGAGAAAACAATTTAACACAGCAGGAAAAAAAGAAAATTCTGTAATAAGTAAAACTGCTTGCTAATTAAGTCAGCCTATCATTGTAGAATGCGTGGATGATGGCTAGAGTTTGCTGTACTGCTTATACTGTATTTTAAATCATAACTGTGCAAGAAACACTATAACACCACTGTTCCTCTATGCCTGAAAATACACAGAACACACGTGTGTGTATTACTCACAGCTAAACCAAATATCCTTTCCTTTGTAAGGAGAAAAGAAAGAAAATATTTTATTACAGATAATAGGCGTGATGTTGTCAGGGCAATTCTAAGTCTCATTGATTTCAGTGAACAGGGTAAACATATGCTCAGGGCAGAAGTTTTTCTTTTAAAATAAAATCTGATAAAAGTTATAGATATGAAAGGGCAGCACAATGGCCATTTCAAAACCTTTGTTCAAATGTCCATGTTCTATTCATACCCTACTTTTTCCCCCGCAAGGCAGGCAACACACATAATACTCTCATCTTCACAACGACTCTGTGAGTCAGTTGAGAGTCAGTGAGTTGCTCATTGCACATTGAGCTAAGAAGGGACTAGAACCTGGATCTCCCAGGACCCAGTCCAACACTCTCACCACTAGGCAACAGTGGTTCTCAAATGTGTATTGTTAAAGACCTCCCCCTGCCCAGGGCACTAACATACATTACTAGTACACTTTGCTGCCAAGTGCAGTTTTCTTTAGAGGAGAGACAGCTGGAATATCAAATAATATGCTTATGGATAGCACCTTATACAGTGTAATTACTTTCTGAGTGCCCCGTAGTCTGTGTGGAATTTAGGATGCACCTTGGGAGAGGTGCCACTACTACTTCTGGATCTCTCAGCAGCTTTTGATAGCATTGACCATGGTGTCCTCCTGGACTACCTTCATGAGCTATGAGTTGGAGGCACCATTTCACTGGTTTGGTTCACACTTGTGAAATCAGTACTTGAGAATACCATCACATGTTGGTCCTTTGTCTCCATAGCAGCTGAACTGTGGGGTGCCAAAGGATGCCGTTTTATCCTCAGTGTTATTTAATGTATGTATTACATAGTCATTAGGGAGCAGCCATCAGGAGATCTGGTGGAAAGTGTTCCCAGTATGCTGATTACGCATAGCTCCATTTCTCTGTAAGATCTGGATGGGGAGATGCTAGGCATGTTCTCAACTAGAGCAAGGATGCAGCCATGGCTTGGATGAGAGCTAATATACTGAAACTGAAACCTGATGAGACAAAAGCACTATTGGATGGCAGTTCCCAAGTCCAAGAACTGGTCTTTTTGACTGTTCTCAGTGGGTTTCACTGCCTCTGAAGGAGCAGGTACATAGTTGGGGGATGCTCCTGGATACATTTTTGTCCCTGGAAGCCCAGGGGACCCAGAGTGCCAACTCCAGCTGTTTCTGGATAGGGAATATCTAGCCACGGGAATCCATGCCCTGGTAGCTGCACAATTAGCCTCTCTGCAGGTCTCTTCATGGGCCATATTCAGATACAGCAGTCACTACAGAGTGCAGCACTCGGAAACCCAGTTATGCTAATATAAGACCTGTGCTAAAGGAACTGCACCAGCTGCCTATTAGCTACTGAGCCATGCTCAAGGTTATGATATTGTCATACAAAGCCCTTGACAACTCAGGATTGGGATATGTAGGAGACCACCTTCCCTTATATATCCCCAACCAACTGTTAAGATACTTGGGGGCAGCCTTGCTGGTAATTCCCAAATTACCAGATTGCCGCTGTGAAAAATCTTGATATTGGAAGCCAAAATTCTCTCATGCAGTTCAGGAAGCAGAAAACATGTCATTTTTAAGTGCCTTTTGAAAGCACACCTGTTCATCCAGGCTTGCCTTGGCTTGCAATTAAATTAACCATGCAATTCCACTGTACTTCTTCAAATTGTTATTAAAATTGTATTTCAGATGTGATTTTAATATGTATGTGGAAACTGCTTAAGGGTTTTTAAAAACCCTGAACAGCACAGGAAAGGTACTGAACAGCACAGGAAAGGTACAAGTGCATAAATGAATGTCACAGAAGATTTCATGTATAGTTAGTTAGAAACAAGTGGGTCTGCCCTGTTATGTGGTTCAGCAACTTGATGTCCCTGCCCCGTTACCCCTTCTTCCCTTTCTCCTTCCTCTGGCTTTCCAGTGCACTACCTTTCTTGTGACTGTGCCCACTGTGCATGCTTAATCCTTACTGGGACCCTGCAAACCTTGGAGTTCCCCAAAGCCTTCCTCTTGTGCATGGGGTGATGCCGTTTGGAGGAATAAGGATCCACAATCAGAGAATGAATTCAGAATACGCATACAGGAGACCTTTGAAGCAAGGGATTACAATGTAATATTCAGACTACAGCTGCAAAGGGTTTCAGAGATACTAACATACCTAAAAAGCAGCATTTTCTTTGAATACCTTTGTTAATATCAGATTGTTCATTTCCCACACCCACATTTTCATTTGTTTTATAATTTCATTTATTAAAACAAAGCACTTGTCAACTCAGTCTTGATTATTAGTGTTAGTCCCCCCAAAATGACTGAATGTTTAGAGTAAGTTAGGGCTGTTGTGGGAGAGCTGAGTTTTTTAACAGATTCTAATGGGCAGCCACACTAAGCTATACGAGGGAAGTGCTACAGGGGAAGCATATAGTCATCTTTTCCTTCCATGTATTTCCTTGGTTTAAATCTCCAAGAATGAAGAATGATGTGGCCTAAGGATAAGCTTCCATGCAACACTTTAAGGTATACATACAAAGGACTAATTGCAGGGAATTGATGATTGCCAGGCAACTGTGGAATTTATCATCTCTACATCTCTACATAGAAAGCTAGATATTGATAGTGACAGCCATAGTGATAAAGAAAGAGATATTTCTGCTTGCACTTTCAGTATATAAAATTTTCAAATATAAAAGAGCACTGGAAAACACAGCTGCTGCCATCCACTCCAGCAGTAGGCTATTTCCCAAAGCCATTGCTGTGGACAGAGCTCATCTCTGCATGCTTTGCTTTGCATGTGGTGGACTCTCCTCAATGAAATGCATGAAAACGCCTCTGCTTGCAAAAGACTTGTGTGGCTGCCTGAATGCTCTTGGACTTAAGCAGGCCCTAAGCCATGAAGCTGCAGCTCCTTGGATGAAGGTAGCCAGGGAAAGCCCCCTCTTTATCTAGCAAATAGCAAAAGAAATCAGATTGTTTAAAAAAGAAAAGAAATCCCAGTGATCTAGAAAGAACATTTATTTTGGGATTCCCCATTTTCAGAAGTACAGTACAGCAATTCACCCCATGATTGTTCATGAATGCTCTGTACTTTTGATCCTTCGTTATGGAAATTGCCTCATTTCTTTCACTGCTCATACTCAGCCAAGGCATCTAAAATCTGGATGTGATTGCACTCAGAGGTTAGCTTGAGCATGGTGACATAAAGTAATGAAAAGATGTTTTCTTTACCACTATTAGTGGAGAACTATGAGAACCATGCCACAGACCCAAAGTATTTATTGGAACAGGAAAAGGAACTATTTTCTGAGCTTTAAAAGATTGCTGGGTAACTTACTGTTCTCCTGCAGAACGAAAACACACCTTTCTTCGAAATGCAAAGAAAGGACTTTGTTCATTGGGTAGGGATGGCAAAGCAAGTCCATCCTTCCCCCTGCAAAAGGCCAGAAAATCTAATAATCTGCCCACTGCAATTCAGTCTACATAACCCAGACTAACCACAATGGGTAATTGACATTGGATAAACTCTTTGCTAACCTCTTACATGGAAGAAAAATCCCAATGTGCTCATTTGACAGGTGAGGTCAATTTTTATTTACTTTTTCCCAGCAAAAGGTCTTGACATCATTTGATTTAATGGGGAAATATTTATTTCCAATCAATTCAAATTATAAAAAGGAATAGGAAGTTTATATAGAAAGTGAGAATGCATGTCATACAAAGTGAGAATATAAACATTAGAATATAAACACTAGAAACTGCCAAGACAATAGTAACACATTTACCAATTCTGCATGTTGCTGTTTCAGAGAGAGAGAGAGAGAGAGAGAGAGAGAGAGAGAGAGAGAGAGAGAGCGAGCGAGCAGCTGAAAGTTATGTATAGGAAATACATTGAAACATAACTTTTCATTCATCTGAGTGTAATTTCACTAATAATGTCATACTTCTGCACAAAATTATTTCAGTATTTTGGATGCAGGCCTTCATTTGAGCTAAAAATTACTGAGGATTAATTCCAGAAGCTGTTTTCAAGGACATGGACATATGTCATTATCAACAAAAAGGGCCTTATGATTAACTTCAAGGTACATTTCCATACCTATATAATAAACAGGGCCAGTCCTTGCTTGTCTATGATCTGAGAAAGGGTTTCAAGTTCAGACTTTGTGGGGGGTTTTTTAGATAATTCAGCACTTTTAATTTAAAGACTGCCCACATAATATTTGTGCCCTCTGTCAAGGAATTAAACTTGCTCTTCATATTGTTGAGCATATCCAGCAATGTGTTCTTGCTTTCCTTTTGTTGTGCACAATGCACACATTTCTTTTTGCACTTCTAGTATTGAAAAACTGTCCTCCAAAGATATCTGGAATAATCCAGCTCCTTCCTAATATATAAGCATTTTTGTATGCATGTAGGCATTTTTTGTGCCACTGTCACCAACATATAATGAATGGAAGGAGTTTCTGTCACCAAAGAAGAAATGTAGAGTCATCAAGCGTAGAAATGTAGAGTGACCAAGTTATCTTTAGGGAAGGCTTAGGGAAGGCTTTAGGGTAGTCATCCCTTAACTGGTGCTCTACAGATGTTTTGGACACCCACCTTCCTAACCATTGGCCATGTGGGAGAAGGTGCTTTAAGGTTTTCGGGCAAGGAACTCTAATGATTTTTGGCCAGTCTAAACAATCCAGTAGGACACCTACCACTAATGAAATGGCAGGTGCCACCGTGAAATTCTGTGGGGCTTTTTTCCATTGTTCATCTTCGACCCTAGCCCTGACATGTAATAGCATCACCACAAGCTCCCATTTGTTCACAGCTTCAGAAAGATTATACTGGTCTTTTGAATCAGTACGCAGCATCTGCATTCTTTGATGACTATAACAACAAAACTTTGAAATGCATACCCTCCTTTTTTTTACAGTCATCGGATGAAGATTCTATGGAGACATCTGACCATTTGATATGGTAAATAGATGCTTCAGATCCATAACGAAAATGCATAGAACCAATTACAAGTAAAGCCCTGATCTATTGAAAAGGAACCCGTGTGATCACCATTCACAACCCAGATGATGGATTTGTTTTTGTTTTTTTTTTAAAGAATGGAATTTAAAAAACTGTAAACCAAGCTGATTTGAAGGCACATTTCAGAGATGTATCAGCAGCAATGCCTAAAACACCTCTGGTAGCTTGATGCTGCTCTCTAATCATCATGGGAGTTATATCAGGATCCCATCTGCAGCACTTATTTGTGAGCTTGGGTTTACAGTACATTGGCAGAGACAGATGAAATGACCTTAGTCACTTGAATGGACACTGGACTGACATGCACTTTGGGTGTATCCTATGTGTACTTCAACTATTATCTTCAGGGCCACAGAATATGGTGATCAAGCACAAGTTGCACAACCACTTGCTAAGAAGGAGTGTGCGATCTCTTGCAGCCAAAAGGCTGAATTTCAGAGAAGCTCTGTAGGGCTGTACTCAAGAGGTGCATGAAACCAAAGGCAGGGAGGGGGATACAAAGACTAGCAAGTTTTTACTTAAAGCTTTGATTGTCAGTAACTAAGCCTTAGGAGAGGCATTTCATTCTTTTCAGATTGGAAAATGCACAAAAGCTGGAAAAGCAACAAAGCATCAGTGGTTGGGGCAAGGGAGAAGACTTGGAAAAGGGACATGGCCTTCCTGCGAAAATCAGAGAGCTGGACGTGGCTCTTGAGGTTCTGCACAACTGCTCTAAAAGGTCCATTTTGCAAATTTATGTTAGGAATATGGATTCCACTGCAGCTTTAAAATCTATAGTTAAAATAATATGTGTACTGAATATTTACAGCTATTATTGTTGTTGTTATTTAAGCTAACATGGGCTATTTACAAGTATACGGTGAAATAGGGGCTTCTACTTGTATTGCACCTACACAATCTAATGGGCAAGTTCTTGCTAGCAACTCAATGACTGCATTCACACAACACAAGCAGTCTTGCATGATTGCCATGGTTCTTGTTACTTTTGCCATGACTTACCTGACAAACAAGTGGTTTCTTCTTTATCATGGTTTCCAGATTTCCCACTTAGTCTTTCCACATTTATCCCATTAGCCACTGTGCCTGAAATTCAATCCCAAGGTGCATCAGTTCCTGCCTATATTGCCGGCCTCTTCTTCAGGCTGGATGGCTGAAGCTGCTCCTGCAGTTGCCAGTCTTTCCAGAGAATTCTGTGGTAGTTGCATACCAGAACTGTGGAAACCCTGATCCTGGATTCAGACAACATGACAAGCCATAATAGGAAATAGAAACCACAGAACAAATGGTGCTTTCTAAGGACCAAACCTACCATGGCGCAGTGAGTGGGTCAGGCACTCACTCTTTGCTGATTTTCAGGGGCATACATCACTGGATTCTGGAGAAGAGAAGGAGGTGATTTGGGGAGTGGGACAGAATCAATGGGGACAGAAACCTTTGAAGCTCCAACAAACTTCCTGCAGTTTCCCAAAGCAACTGTGAGAGCAGGCCTGTTTTGGAGGAAATGGGAGGGGTTTCAGAAGAGGGGAGAGAGCACGTGCCCAGCCATGTCCTTGATCCTGTGAGGAGGTGCCAGGAGGGATGAGCTATCCAGGGAGAGGGTTTGTATGGACCTCACCAGTGGGAGCCATCTGAGGCAGGAGCAGCAGTACAAAAGTGGGGGAACTGGGGAGAAGTCTCTATTGTGGGTTCATCTTAGTTGACATAAGCAGAGGCTGATCTTTTCGCCTTAATAGAAGGCTATTACATTGTCTTCTTAGTGGTGAAACATCAATAAAGGTCTGCATTGTCTTGTACTTTGTGAGCAAAGAGGACAAGGTCTGGCTTATGACACATGGTGAAATATGAGAACTGGGTTCAGATGGGTTCTGTGGTAACCATGGTTATGCTATTCAAGTGACAGTTCATCTTTTGCATATATGATGACCAGAACCATAGCCCTATAAATCAGAAATTAAATAGATTGTTTAATGTATTTATGGCACGGGGTTCCTTTTGAGATCCATTTCTACTTGTGATTCTTCATACAGTTTGGGTTTTGGGATAAACACTTTATTTTTAAAATACCACAATACCACCTCCTGCCGTAGTTGTTGGGCAGGATTTTAAAACATAATCTCATCCTGCACAAATCGTGCTGAAGTGAAGGGGAATCCTAAGGGGGTTTGCTGAGTGCATTGCGTCCAACTCTGTGAACGGATGGCTTTTCTCTCTAAAAGAATCCATGCTAATCAGGCAGAGGCCAAATGGTTAGAATTCCAATACTGTCATTACCATCAGTTTTCCATGCTTTGTCACGAAATGTTCCTTCTTTACAATAACTCATTTCCTCCTTGTACCGTCTAATATGTACATGCACAGATGGTTCACTGTAGTAAATCTGGCATATCTTTTTATCCTTCTCTTTAATAAAAAATAAACAAACACAAACCTCCTTAAGCAACATTTCTTAAATGCCCAGGGTCATGCTTTGCTGAAGTTAAGCAGCTTCTTCTTAAGTAGCATTGTAGCCTGAACAGTTTCTTTGATGTCTCAAGTCAAAAACAAAATCCTTCTTTTTAAAACACCCTGCAGTTATATTTAAAATATTGGTATATTGTCCTTGATTGGAACTGGTTGCAGGGTGGTTTCTGGAACTGAACTATCAAAAACCATTAAACCTCATGTCAGAACAGACAAACCAGCAGGATGAAACAGGAACTGTCGAGCTTTTAAAATGCCTAATATTTAAAGGACTGGGAAAATAGAAAGGGAGAGCATTCCAAAGAGATGGTGTCACACCCAGAAAAGCCCTCTTTCTAGTGGTCACTTTGAACAAGGAAAGAACCGGGAGAAAGAACTGCTGATCTGATTGTGCAGACTGAATGCTATGGATATTCCTCTAGCCTACTGTTACAGAAAAAAAGCAACAGTGTGACCAACTGAATAATTAAAATATATTATGTTGCTTCCTCTTCCTAAGCAGTACCCTGTAGCAAAATGAAAGTTAGAGGCATTCAAAATTACATTATAGTATTATAGGGATAATGAAACAGCCACTCAGTTCCACATGTAGGGCAGTGTCCCACACTGCCCATGCGCTTATAGTGACTCACCACTGGGACAAGAGGCTAACACTTTCTCATTCAACCCTGGAAATGAGCCAAGTTGCTTATTTCTGGAACCGGACATGTCAGTGAAATTCCCTTCTATGAGCATTGTTGACCTGTTTGAGTCAGGAAAGGAGCATTTGGGGGTTTTTTTCTGATTGCTTTAGGAAGTACTGGCTCCCTTTGCACCAGCGGTGGGTCCCACTGGTTCATAACCAGTATTGGATATTGCCCTTAAAATGAACAACAAATTGGTCTTGCATTATTTTTTTTTTTGATCAGGTCAAAGGTATATGCTTATACCAGCTTTGTCTCAAAGAATTTATGATTTCAGTGTATTTAATGTGCAAGAGTTACATTGAAAGTAATAGACATATACTGCCCTGTTCCTCATAACCAGAGTCTCTGAGTGTGCAGAACAATGGGTGTAGCTTGGCTGTTGTATGTTGTCCTCGCTTTTCCTGTCCTTAGCAAATGGGCAATTGAGTTCCGATAAGGTTGAACACCAGTTTCCACAGAAAGAAGGCCTTTAGCCCTGGTCATTAGTTGCTCAGACGGTCAGCGCTGGCTTCATGGTTCCCCATCAGACACCTGGACTTTGCTCCATTCTTGACCACACTGCTTAGTATGAACATGGATGGAAACCTGCATATAGAATCAGGGAACATGATTTAAATGTGCCCCTGCACTTGTGCTGATGGAGCACTAGTACATATGCCAACACTTGTGCGCAATGTAACACACTGCACTTGCCAGGGGCGATAGGAAAAACCATTTTGGCCACCAAATTCTGGCAGCGGCATTAGTTACAGAAGCCAGCCAAAGCTGGCAGGACAGTTGATCCCATGGTGTTGGGAGAAAAGGGCTGGCCAACTAGAGGGATGGCATACAGAAAAGAGGCTTGCTCACTTCGAAAGGGGCCCTTCCAGAGAGAGGTGGTCCAAGGGTACTCAAAAGGAGTCTCTCAGAAGTTGTTAGACTTAAATTAACAAACTGCTCTGTGCATTCTCAGAGAGTTATTCTTTGGTGATTATGCTGACTGGATATGCTTTGGTGAATAAAAAGCGTTTGCAAAGGAACAGTATGTCGGCTTGAATGTAGGAGCAGGGAGCAACCTAGCTCTCAAGACCTACTGCCTTTGCTTCTTTTATTATGTTATTAGTGATGGACTTTATTGTGTTATTATCCTGCATTTACAATTGGCATGGGAAAGCAAGATGGACACGTGGTGCTGAAACTTGACTACTTCATCTTTGGCCTTGATGGAATCTGGCTTCAGCTTTGGCTATAATGTACAACTCCATTTCAGTCTCCCTGGACAAGACAAGTAAGATTCACTGATAATGAGAACAGAGACAATACACAAGGGCTTAATTATGAAGGGCCCGTTTGGCTTCTTTCAGTCTCCATATAATCTATTAAGCAGTCACAAAATCAGAGGACGGCAGTGAGCCAAAAGGTTATTTCAAGGTACTTTATTTATTCAAGAATTATATGATTGTCACATGGAATGTCGAGGAACAGAGATGCTTAGAAATCTAGGGCTTTACTAGGAGCTGTAAGTGGCCCTATTGCACTTGCCGTTCTTACCCTCTTTCACCACTGTAAGAGCTCTGTGAGGTAAACCACTCTCATTTGCAGGAGAGGAAGAACTGAAACTAAGAAATGGAGACTCATTTAAGTACTTGACCTCAGGGAAATGGCATTGTAAACATAATGGTCCTCTAGACTTTGTGTGTAGCTTGGATCTTAGGAACAGCTACATAAAAGCGTTGCACGGCTCAAACCGAAGAACGGTTGCTCTCAATGAAGTATGGTACCAGGACCAGATCTGTTCCGATGGCCAAGTCCATGCATCAGTTGAAGGGTTGCAAAAATGCATCAGCCACAACCATTATGCTAGGCAACACACCTGGAGAACCACAACTCATATCACTCCTCCCTTGCCAGCATAGATACCGGTGAGAAGGTTTGGGAGCTGTAGGCTAGAGCTTCTTGACGGATGCAAGATGCCCATCCCTATTTAAAGGGTTGAATAGCATTTTTTCCTTTTTTTGTAACAGCCACCTGCAACCTATACATTTCTGGAAATGCAGTTCACTACAAAAGCCTAATCCTACAAAGTTTAAGCATTTTTATAGGAACTGAGCATTTTTGGAAGTGATCACACTTGGAACTGGAAATGCATACTTCTTATATCAAATGACAAAACATGTTTCATTAAAACACCATCTTTTTAAAGCATTAAACAATGTAGGGAAAACAGCTGCATTACTCCAAATCTTCTAAATAAGGCTACGGTTCAGCAAACTGCATGCCATCTCACCCAGCAAAACCCAAACACACAAGCTGTTTCATTGCTGGTAATGAGAAAGTCTGGCTACACAGACAATATTCATTTTGGACCGACTGTTTCCACCATGTCTTTCATTAGGTCAGAAAAAAGTGTTCAAAGTGCAGTAGCAATTATACAAAACATCCAATTTCACATACGCTGGCTGACTTACAAAACTAAATTCTGCATTCTTCTTATTTTCCACTCAAGCCATACATTTAAATTTATGCAAGTATAAATTAGTAGGCTAAAGTGACCACATTCCATAAGCGCAACATGGCTTTTGACCTTTTAAGAGCTGAGAAGACAAACATTCAATGATGCAGCATCTCTCATTGCTCTGCACTAGCAGGTAAAACCATACCAGTTGAACATTGTTCTGCTTCAGATGTCTTAATAGGATGAAAGTGCTGTTGCTTCTGGAACACAGCCTTCGAGGCCTAAATTCTCTATAGAATATAAATTTGGGCAGAGTGTTTTCTGCCACAGTTTTCATTTAATAAAAAAATGTATGTTTATACCAAAGAATTATACATTCTGTTTCTGGCTATTATAACTTCAGTATACAAAAGGAAAACAATAAACTCTGCTTCATAATTTATGTAAAAACTCATTCTGTAATATTTTGTAGAACTTCATCTGTTTCTTTATGCACTCAGCACCTCAAGCCAGAACCCAGGTGCTGAAGAAATGGCTCTTTCTTTCTCTCTAATCTCTGGGAGGCATACTGATTAAGTTTCTAGCCCCTGATATTATAAGCATATGGGTTGTATATAGCTAAGCAGGTAAGGACCTAATCCAGAGGTGGGCAACTTGTAGCACTCCAGGTGCTTTGTTTAACAAGTTCCATTTGCCCAAGCCAGCATGACCAGTGGTAAGAGCTGGCTGGAGCTGGAAGGCCACAAGTTGCCTATCCCTAGCTTAATGTGATGGGAATTTATTCTGTCCACAACCCACTGCAGGGAATTGCAGCATCAGACAAATGTTAGCCGTCGGACCACACCCAAACCCTTTTAAGCACAAAGATGAGCATGAAAGCAGCATATACCACAATGGGACCTCTCTGCAACAGAATGTTACAAAGGTTATGTAGCAAAGTGCATCTCCACAGCATTCACTGCACTAATAACATGTTCCACCCACTTTAAGAGATCGTGTGTGAACATCATTGCATTCAATTCTGACACCAAGTTTTCCCTTTTCCCTCCCACTCTTTTTGGCTAAAGGCAGGACAGCTGCTAAGAAAGTGAACTATACAACAAGAAGCCAAGAAGAAAACTAAGACAATGGCATGAACGGTGTATCTGAGAACACAGAATTCATGGAATCTGAATCTGATTTTGTTCGAGGAGTTTTTAAGATGCCTTCAGCAATGACATTCTCACTGGGAAACATCCTTACTTTCCCATTCTGTCCTGGCTTCGGCTCCTTCACAGGTTCAAGGAACACAACCCTTTTGCCACTGCTGGATTTCTTCTCATCAGCTGGATGTTCAAGGGGTGAACTGGAGGTTAATATGGATGGATGAGGAGTGTTATTTTGGCTCAGCTGCCTTTTCCTTCCCTTCGACTTACACCGGCAAGGGCACGGTGTCAGGTAGAGGTAAAGAAGTACCAAAATAATACTGGCTACACAAGCTGCAAGGGTAGTGAAAGCAGTGTTGAATGTTTCATGTGAGTGAGACTTGTCCACAGTGAAATTGCTCACGTTGATCCTCACCTCGATTGTTTCGTTCAATAGTCTTTTTGTGTTTATTGCAATGCAGGAATAGAGTCCAGCATCCTCATACTGGGCCTCGTCTATTTCCAGACTCCCATTGGGAAATACTCTGAAGTGTTCAGTTACCTTGTCAGGCTCTAGATGTTGATCGTCCGGGCTGATCCAAATGAACTGGGTACCTGCATCACTTATTTTAGTGTCACAGGGCACAATCAGCCTCTCGCCGATTTGGGCTTCATGAATAAACCCAAATGCATGGAAAGAGCCATTAATGGTGCGTTCTGAGCAATTCAAATAGTTGTCATGCAGTAAAGGCAGTTTATTGGAGCCTTTCGGGTCCGACTGCAAAACGCACGTATACTCAGTCTTGAAATCGTCGACTGAACTGAAATGCCTCAGGTACCAGAAACTTAGCATGGAGTAAAGAGTACAGTCACAATAAAACGGATTCCCATGAAGATAAATTCCACTCAGATGTCTGGCTGGCACTAAGCTCATGTATTTAATGGGTATTGACTTGATTCGATTGTAAGAAATGTCCAAAAGCACAAGTTCTGAGAGTTTATGTTTCCCAATGTACAATTCTATTGGGAAGTGTGTGAGAGAATTGTAACTCAAATACAGCTTCTGCAATTTATGGATCCCTCCAAAGGCAGCAGAATCAATCTGTGCAATGTGATTGTTATAAAGCAGAAGAGCCTCTAGCACTTTCAGTTCCTGGAAGACAGGACTGCCCAGTGACCTTAAGTTGTTGGAGGACAAGTCTAGGTACTTCACATTTGGAGTCAGAGAAAAGCTCCCTGTAGAAATACTAGAGATGCTGTTATGACTGACAATGAGGGTGTTGAGCTTGTCAAGTAGAACGGGCATCCAGTCATGGTCCAAAATCCCAATTTGGTTGTGACTGAGATCCAGCCTTCTTATGTGCTTGAAGAGTGTGGATGGCACCCGTGAAAGGTTCTTGCTGGTGCAGCTCACGATGTCGCTTGCACAGATGCAAGCTGTAGGACACATCCCAGAGGCACTGCAACATACACTTACAGCGATGACCAAGAGGTATACAAGTTTCTTGTTGTTCACATCAAGAGCTGAAATTGTATGCCAAACTGGAGACATGACTGTGTTCTAGCCGTCTTCCAGTGCTCCCTGCCACACTTTATACATGTAGTTAGCTTTCTGCCAATCACTGTTAAAAGAAAGATAAAGTAAGAACATTAACCATCAAGAATCATCCAGCATCATACAATGGCATGACTGTATCTGGAAGCACTTCTCTGTATTTGGTGGGGAGGGGAGAGAATGTCTATGTAGTTTCAAAAGTTTTGAATTGTTTTCTTATATGGTCTGGCTAATGTACAGTGTTCCTCAGCTCAAGGTATGAACCCAGTGTTTACTAACTTTAAAAAATTCAAACTGAATTTCCATCCATCCCCAGTTTTGCATTTCTCCTTTAAACCCCCATCTCAGTTGTGGAGCCAGTTCACCATGCCTGGGGTTGCATGACATATTAACCCATATGAAATTACTCCAAGAAGTCATGGCCTGTTCCAGGATTTAGTAAACCCACTGTGGAATACCATGTTGTCTGAACCTAGATGATACTGTCTATTGGAGCGAGAGACAAGTCCCAGATCAATTCAGCCTCTTGGCAAGATCAGCAAAAAAGTGCTCTGATGACAGTTGACCAAGTCACACTAGGCATGGCTGTCACTGGCCTTTTCCCATGGTTCTACCAATCAAAGCTTCAGGAAGCTTGGCTCTTTGGCTGGATCACCCCAGGAAGAGGCTCAGGTGAATGTTCCCCCTGCCCCAACCCCCGGCTTCCCACCTTGCACTTCTTTTGATGCTAGAAGTGCAGGATTGCTCCTGAGCCCTCTCCCTGTCCTGGCATTGGCAGTAGCAACCGGATGGCAGCTACCAAAAATGCAGACCCGTCCTTTTCTGCAGCAGTCATCCTTGCTCCCATCCCTGCTGGGATACCCCTTGCTGTGCCTGATTGTCTGTTGAGCACAGGAAATTTTTAGCCACAGCATATGGCTAATATTTCTAAGGTACCACTATGTCTTGTGTAGCTGCCCAGTGTCTTGTACCTAAAAACCTGATACCAGGCATCTGGCTAGGGTAATAAGCTGCTGTTCCACTGGAAATCTGCTGGTGCCTGGATAGCTCAACTGACATCTCCAAAAAAGTAAAAAGAAAATAAAAAGTAAAACAGTTTACTGGAAGCTTAAACATAGAAAAATAATAGCATATACTTGCAAATTATTTTTTTTACAGAAAGCATTACTTTTGTGAGCTTTGCAAATACTCTGGTCTGATAGAAGACAAACCAGTGGGTCCTAGATCAAATCAAGCCAGATCTTGCTCTGGAAGCAAAAATGATGAAACTAAAGCCGTTGTATTTCAGGCATATCATGAGAAGGCAAAACCCAATGAAGAAGACAATAATGCTAGGAAAAGTTGAAGGCAGAAGAAGAGGAAGATTAAATATGACATTGATCAGTTGCTCATAAAGGCCCATAAAGGCATAAAGTCATCGATCAGTTGCCCATATGGCATAAAGGATCCCACAGCCCTGAGTATACAATTGTTGAGCAGGGCTGTCAAGGGCAGGACATGTGAAGGGCTTTCATTCATAGTGTTGCCAGAAGTTAGAGATGACTTGATGGCAACAACAATAAATTGCTCTTGTATGGGTTTCATGTATAAAAACTCATTTCATAGGATACTAAACCTTCAGATATTATGATAGAAGATGACCAAACCTGGACATAGATGTGCCTTCTATCACAGAGGAAGTGTCTGAAGGCCAGTTCATAGGCTCCTGCAAAGAATATCATTGTGGACTTTTAAAAATGTTCTTCCATAAAGGTCAGTTGGATCAGACGCTAATACCATGCTGGCAATGTCATTTGCTTGAGAAGATGCAGTCTGAAAACTTGCCAGTACTCACCCCATTCAAGCCATATATCTGATAAAGAAAGTGTGTTCAAAAAGTCCTGACCCTGTATAATCCATTGCATGTGGCAATAGCATCTGTAACACATGACACTGTATCAGGGACACCTGAACTAGTCCTATTTGCAAAAGCTAACAGGTCCCTCTCCATCTTTATATTATGTACAGCTACAACTTACTCTCTGCCGCCATTTTCTCAGTACTTCATTTTATTTTATTTTTACCAGCACATAAAGCAGTTCTTTGAGTTGATATAGAAAGATTATCAGGGATGTGTGTGGGTGGGGCAGGGGGAGAATAAGAATTTAAAATTACTTTGACAAGACTGTTTTGTATCCCTTCAGAAAGTGTATACATGAAAGTGAATGGTAAATCCACAGAATCAGAATAAATATTGATGCATTGTTTGCTTAGGAGTCTTTGGGTCAGTTCCCTATTAGATACACCACTTTAAGTGGAACATAATAAACATAGAACTAACTGGTTCAGTTTTTCCATTGCCTAGCAACTTGTGCAGTTATTCACTGTTAACAGAAGATACCTCTTGGTTACATAACATTCTTCACCTCCTGGAAACAGTTAAATGTGAAACCTTTTATATTTTGCACATAGTGTGATTTTATTACAATAAATGTTCATTGAAACTCAAGGTTTCACAAATACATTTGCACTGTCTCTCCATGGGATTCCAATTATCTAAAATGGTCCAGGTATCTGTTAAAGCAGGCTTTAAATTGATATTGAAGTGCTATAATCTGGCATGTTTAATCTACAGCCTGATTTATAAATCACATTGGGTTTACCCTTGAAATTAACCTGTGATCTGGCGCTCGTCTATTTTTCACAGTAACCATAAAGAAAAGAGCTCCTGTTTATACAGTACTGTTTGGTTGTCCTCACTTGTTAAAAGGAAAAAGAAAACATTCTTTCTCCAACATGTACTAAAAAAAAATCACCATGATCTCCATACAGGGTCCAGCCATGTAGTGGTATGTGCTCATACACAATTTCACATCTGAGCATCAGAAAAGAAACTTGGATAATTCATTCTCTGGAAGAGAAAGGTAAAAGGGATAGGTATTGTTCAAACATTATCAGCAGCCCCCTGCAGCTGGTAATGTATGATTCCTGACAGCAAATGACAGTGTATCTGATGGGAGACTTGCATCTGAGTTTCCTGTATACAAATCCAAGCTCTCTAAGCCATCGACTAATAATGCATGTTAATTCCTCCCACTCCTTGCACACCTCATTCTGAGCCTCCTTGAAAGATCTTAGCTGTTATTTATGTAATGAAAAAAGGGTACATTAATGCATTCACATCTAAGCCAGTTTGGCTCTAAGCCTCTGGCTGGCCCCTACCTCGGGCTGGCAGCAGATGCTGCAGATGAAGTTGCATGGTGTTGGAAAATGGGGCCATGTGTTCTTGTTTGCTATTCTAGCTTGATTTGCTCAAGGCCCATGGAAGACACAGTCCTATGCCACCATATCAATAAGATTTAGTTGCCAGTCCGCTTAGTTTCTATGCCTGGAATGGAATGAAAGGTGTCATCTTACTTGCCTCAGGGAGCAAAATATCTTGGGATTGGTGATAAAAGTAGTGTAGGTTTTGGCTCTCTCTGCTCATCTTTTGCTGAGCTTCCTTAAATAATATGTTAAAATGCAAATGTAACATCCCCCTTTCATTGTGACTTTTGTTTGTTAAAAAGAGAAACTACTGATTTTAAAATGTCCAAAGCATTGAATCTGGAAGCTGGAAAAATGTTGAAGTGTTCTTATAAACTGCCATTACAGATATAAAATAATGACTTTGTGATGAAACATTTCTAGTATGAATTTAGTTGTACTAGAAATGATCAAATCCAAGAGAAGTGGAAATATTTTTCAAAAAGGATCAATATTCTAATCTTGCATGCTTTTGACATTTTCTGTAACAAAATGCAAATGCATTCATTAGTTTTCTGTTTCTTTTCTTTTTTCTTTTTCTATTTTCATTGTATTTTACCTGGATATTTTAAAGAAACTAACTGAGCTGAGCATAAGTTTTCTCTATTTAAACCTTTACAGATAATTTAATATAGGCTTTTCTTGCCAATATTTAATTATTCTACTGTGAAGAAAATAAAGACAAAACTGCTGGTAGGAATTTTTTCCTCTCTCTATATCAAACAGTATTTTCTAGGTTGTGTTGTACAAGAATCAGGAATATTATGACTTGTGTTCTCTGTTTTATTGGGGAACTATATGAGTCACATGCATGCTAGGAGCTTTTCCAGCTCTTTAATAAAGTAGAGGATGCTAAGTCTTCAACATGCAGTTGTTTTATGACCAGACTTTTGAGGAAAATATTGTAGGTGTTACAACCAAACAAAAATGTGAAGAAATATTCACTTCTGCATTACCACAGTGCCACAGAATATTAGTTAAAGACACCAGAGAGGGAGAGAGGGAGGGAGGAGCTTAATACAACAGAGCATGCTTTATTTTTACGGTTTACGGTTTACATGTATACGGTTTATTTTTACGGTTTACATGTATACATATCAGGTCTGCATACATATAAGTTATTCCAACCCTAATAATTTGTGCGGCTCATTAGTTCATCCAGGGCGACTATGATCACCTTATATGTTATTTATATGGACTGATGGCACATTTTTGGCACCACTTTGTCCTGGGTAAGTTCTACTGACTCTTACCTTCCTACACCCACACAGGATTCAACAATAAGCAGCCTATAGGCCACACTAGACACTCCACTTGACCTGCTGATCCTCTGCATTTCCGTTTCCCTCCCCCTGCATTGCTCCTCCATTTTTCTGTCTTTGGCACAAAGAAGGTAGACACAACCCAATACCAGCTGTCCTGGCTGGAGCATTCTGGGACTTGTAGGCCTTTTGTTCTATATACATCCACATAGGTTTGTGCCTTAAATTGCCTAATAATACTGTATTTATGTACAAAATAATGATATGTCAAAAAACCCACCATGGTAGAATATTATGGAGTGTGGGGGGGCAGGTCATCATCCAAGACAAGGTAAACAAGAAGAGATGACTACAAATGGAGCTATGAACTGTATTAGACTTGCAGTGCAATCATATAGCGTTGGTGGTATAGTGCTGAGCATAGCTGCTTTCCAAGCAGTTGACCCGGGTTCGATTCCTGGCCAACGCAAGAAACTTTTTGACATGCACGTGGCAGGCATGTCATGAACACAGCCAGCTGAAGCCAGGGATCAGCCTAGATGGCCCAGTAGACCCTTTCTGACTCGGTCTGTTTCTATGTTTCCATATGTCTGCTCAGAAATAAGCCTCTCTTAGGTTTCTTTCCAGTTAGATGTGTGTTACACATGGCAGACATTTCAGAGGGTCGGGGCTGCACTGAGCTGCCCAGAAACATCTGGGGACTGCAGCTCTGCTCTCCCACAGCCACAGCGACGAGAAGTGTCCCTGCAGCATAACTGTGCTCAATCCAGGCCACTACGCAGCTGTTAGGTGGGCTGAGGAGTGTGATTCGACAAAGAAATAAGGCAGGTGATGCAAGACCAATGGGAACAATATGTGTTTGTGGCCTTTCTGTGTTTGCTGCTTCTTGCGCTTAGCGATAATTTTCTTTCTGCCTCTAATGATTAAACCAAGTAGCAAATACTTTCCACTTTTGAAAAGAGCAGACCTAGACTGTAATCAGATTACAGCATGCTTCTGATTACTTATTCAGAAATTACTTTAATATCCCAACCTATTGCTTCGGGGTAGCAATATATCCTAATCTCATTTTATTGTCACGTTAACACTGTTCAGCAGAGAAGCAACGATTAAGCACAATAGCACCAAGTTAGATTTGCAACAAAGAGCTTTTTCACATATGTTACAGCACCTTCAAAACAACACCAAATCACTGCTGAATGTTGTTATGCTGTTAAGACAAAACAGGAAGTGTGTGGGACAGATTTTAAAATGAAATATAGATACGTACACACACACAAATTAAATACAGAAATCTAAGTGGCACTCATGAAAAAACCCTGAGAGATTCTAAGCTGGGCCTTTAAAAGCAACACATCTGCAAAAGCTTTCAAAATACATCCAGAAAAAGTAGTCTTGCTGAGAAAACATGTGCAAACACACACGAATGCAAACCTTCTCCAGCAAACACAAACCATCTGCAGCACACATAGAACACTTGTGCCCAGACGTTCAGGCATCTTAAAGGGGTCTCATCTCTATGTGCTAAGAGAGCAAGCACAGATATGAATGCTAGCTCTGTTCCCTCCTCTCCCCATTTTTTCCATCACTTTCCATGTTCAGAGAGTGCGTGTCTATAGTGGAGAACCTCTCCTAATTCTGCCAGGAAGTAGAGCCAGTAGGTCAGCCCTGCCACCTGCTTTCTGACTTGTGGAGGCAACACACATATTAAACACATACATTAGGGGCACCTTTGAGACCTGGACATGAGGAGAGCCTTCTGAGAGCACACATGGCTAGCATCACCCCTAGACAGCATGCATGGGCTAGTCCTGGCCTTGGCAGACACACATTTATTACTGCTCGAAACAGGCTTCCTTAACAGAGGTTTACATGAGCAGGGCTCCTTCTATGGGACCACAAACCCTGATGGACCAAGAGAAGGGATGGCAGAATCCCCCTTCATAGTGAAGCCAAGGACAAGTCAGCCAGAAGCATGAGTGTGTTGGTTTCGAAGGGCCAGCGTTACCTTGGGGTCTTCATCTAGATGGTTGTTTCCACATTTGGTACTCGCAGGTGCCAAATGCCTGAATAGAGCTGAACTGGCACAAAACGTGATTCTACTCTCGTATTCTACCTGACCCGTTCTTTTTTTACATGTGGGATTTTCTTTTTCTCATGGATGGACATTCAACTGTGTGCACATCCCCACCTTGAATCTGAAATGACAGAGATGCATTTTAAGACCAAACGCAAATATTGATCACTATGACTAAAAATGGGTCATTCCGACTGAATGTGAAATTCTGAAAAGTGAATAAAGTAGGCTTCTGATCTTTAGAACACATTAATCACTGTCAGAAAATTCAGCATGGGATTTCTCGATGGCTGCATTAGCAAAGGACTGCATCCTGGAAGAAGGCTTTGCAGGGAGAGTATTAAGGGAACTATTATGAATGAAAGAGCAGATAAAGGAGTGGATTTGAGTCTGCTCAACTAAAATGTCATGAAAGGCAAGGCAGACCTCCTTCACAAATTCCTTGTTTGAAATATTTTCTTCCACAAAGATCTTCAGATACTAGTAAGCACAATGTTAAGATTTAGATGCAGAGGCTATTCTTAGTGATTATATGAAAGAATGCAAAAGCTCAACAACCAGCTATTCAGTCATCCCTCACAATCATGTGGGTTTTAGCAAACTAAGAAACATTTTTAGATCTCAGATTAGGAGAGGTATGAAGTGTTATGATAAAACACTATCCTAAATCACTAGCCTCCAAGTAAGCTGTACTTAAAGAAATGTGAATGGTTAGATGTATACCAAGTCTATAAAGTGGATGGTGCTTCTTTTAAATGTCTGTTCCTGTCCCAGAGTTCAAAATTTCCCAGATGACTGCTCAATTATCATTGTACAGACATTTTGTCTCTAGGAACCTGGAAATCATTCCTTCTCTAGTTCTGCCCCATGCTGTTCTTTTATATCATAGTACACTTAACAATATTTGGAAGGTCTGAGGGCAATTTTGGGCTTTGCTTTGGGCAGGCAGATTCCTTTTCTCTCCTTCTTCTGGCTCCACTATCTACAGACATACAGTACAGATCTTGCACTGTATACTATTATTTTTATTTATTGTCACTGTTGGTTGCCTTTCTAGCTGCCCTGCAATATATTGTGATATATTATGACATTTTGTGATGCATTGTATATTTTTAGATTGTTTAATTTGTGCACTGTTATGAGAGCTGTTACTAATAGAATGGTTTGTAAAAGCCATAAATAAACAAATAAATGTTGCTGATGTTACTGGCAATTTGGTCACTGTTTCCACTGACTATTACTAAAACCCAAATTCAAATATTATTTGAGACTGGAGGAAGAAGGGAGAAAACATGTGAAATATACACTAACACTGGGAAATTATCATGCCTGGCTGACATATCAACTGTGATTGACCTTCAACACATCAAACTTCCATGTTTGTTTGGGTCAAGTGAAGTACACAGCTTTCTTTGTTTAAATAATGCCGCTATCCTGAAAGCTAGCAAGTTAAATATCTTGAGACACTGGAAAGGAAAAAGGCATTTCAGAGGATGATGATGAAGAAATAAAGAAAGGAAGAAAAGCTTATTGAATCATCATGTGCCAAGCCGAAACTACTGCTACAATCCCTGCAGTTTTTCTTTTGTTTTACTGTTGGGCAAATGAGGTCCAACTAAATGTCCTGTCTAGTGCACATATGCAGCAATGACCCCCAGAGCATCTCCTGCTTTAAAAGACCCTCTGGGGGAGGTGGGGGAAAACAATCTCCCCCATCCCTGCTGTATCGTACTCTCTGAAACTGGTCTGTATGTTCTTATGCAGAAGTAAAGAAAATTAGCTCATATACTTCCACCCTGTGCAATAGACAGAATGTTTTGTTTGCCTTTCAAGCTGTGAAATTGAGCTAATTTACAGGTGGAGAACAAGGACCAGTTGCAATATTCAAGTGTCTGCTATAAGATTTTCCATTACAGTAATGGTCTTCCAAGATCCTACTTCTGGAGTTTTGTTCTGTCTATTAAATAATCCATGCAAAGAAAAGCTGCACAGAATTTAGGATACACACCTAGGGCATGCTGAAAGACATCCTTCTTTTGGGAGCCCTACTTCGTGTTGCTTGCTCAAGTTGACAGTGTTTTTCACAGTTCCTTCTTGTGAACTGGGGAAGTCTGGCATTAGCATACAAGCAACCCTTCTGAAGCAAGGCAATGCTGCCCTTACTGGTCTTCTCTTTGCAGGATTCTGTTAAGAATCCAGCAGCTCCCTGGAAGCTTAGGAAAGAATGCAAGTCACTGATCTAGAGCAGGAGCTACACCGATAGAGGGTATGATTTTCATATAGCTCCTATGCTGCATTGTCCACTGTGTTATTAACAGGAAATCACAACCATCACTGCTAATGACTGCTGAGAAGAGAATCTCTGGAGAACATTCCCTGCATGTTTTATCTAGACACAGAGACTGTAAATTGCATATTTTGTCTTTGAAAACACGAAGGACTGAATGCTGCAGCTCTGTATAAGATGGAAATGTTTGGCTTTCTGTGGACACACAGAAAAAGTGGAGATTAGTCTCAATTCAGTCTTTTTAAATGTTGGGGGGTGGCTGTTCTAACACTCTTTGCATAGGCATTCACAGCCAATGAGTGGCCCTCTGAACACTGGTCTCCTTTCAGGCTTTCCAATAAATATGCAGAAGATGGCTCCGAAGTGAGAAAGTGCAATTCCCCTCTCATGCATTTACTCTGCATATAAAGCACATGGTGTAAAAGAGGCTCTATTCAGGCGGCAACATCTTTACAACACAGCAAAACAGAAGGGCAGCAGCTTGTACAACGTGTGACTCACTAAGAATCCAAACTTCATTTCTGCAACTGCAAGTCTGTAAGGACAAAGGACTCCAGTCCTCACATGGGCAGAGAAAGAAGAGGGTTGCATTAAAGAAGGGCAGAGCATGTTTGATGGTAACAGGTATCACTAGATCTGTCCTGGGTTCACATTCTAACCTCTACACCACATGGGCATGAATGGCATCTCCTCCAGCCTTTGCTACATAAGCAAAGAGATTACTATGAAGCACACTGAAATACTGATGGCCACTGTATATTTTCTTGCCCCTCTTTAAATTAGCAGACTTGTGTACTGCTTAAACATCCGTCTCTTACTCTAAAATTAGTTACAGTATTCCCCAAACAGGCAGTGAGTAAGCAAGCCATGTGTTCCTCTTAGCTACAAATCCCTGAACCAGGCACTCATGTCAAGCCTGAAGGCCAAATTTGGGTTTCCTGAGGGCTCAAGTCTGGACCCCTAAGGCTTTCCAGAGCATGCGTCCAACTCCTAACCTGGCCAGCCTAGTCAGAAGGATCCCATGAACAATGGTATTGAAAGACATGCATGAACCACAGTCAGAACAGGCTGCAACTCCTAACAGATGGATGAAAAGTGTTCTGATAACAACACCCTCTATCTCCACACTCAACAGCTGCCAATCACCAGGTCACTGAGCTGTTGGACCAGTTTGCACAGTAGGTTGTGCTGCATGCAGCTGGCCATGTATATTCAACCCTGGAAGCTGGGAAGCTGGGTTCCATGGGTCGCTGTGCTATCAAAACCCAGGCAGCATGGCTAATTGGAGTGAGAAGTAACTCCTAATAACCCTACAACAGCTCATGTTGGTTTTGGAAAATTGTGTAACTCTCAAGCAATCCCTGCTGCATGGCATGAACATTACAACAACCTGTGCCCAAGGCCTGAATAGGCCATCTGGTGCCTACAGGTGCTGTAAATTTTCGTGGGTTAAATAAATTATGGTGGACTGCAAAATTCATGTGAGGCTGTTAATGAACAGGTTGGACACCTGGTCATAACAATGAGTGGTTACTGTTGGTGTCCATTACTTATCATCATCCCCATATTTTATCTATAAGAAACAAGGAGCCCGTTTAAAATGTAGTGAAGATACAGGCATTGCTTTCCCACTTCTATCCATACCTTGATCTTCTGTGCCATGCAGACTACTTGTGATTTGACTAGCAGTAGAGCCGAAAAGGAAATTCAATGATCCTATTTTTAGATCTAGCTGAGCTCTGAGGTCTCTAAAGACTGCTAAACTAGAATATATGACATCTGCAACTCTAACCAGAATGGAGAAGCAATGCTGGAAAGCACTCTGTCTGTTCTGCAGCTTCAAAGGCAGAGGAGTCCTAGGAAGAACTAAAAAAGGCTGGCTGCTCAGTCTTCTTTGAATTGCTCTCAACACTCACTCCACCACTGAAGCTGTTCAACCACATGTTTTGCCAGTTTCCACTGGTTTTCTGTTCTAATGAGTTGGTGGACATGGATAAAAGCTCCATGTACAGTTCATGTAATCTACTGCCATAACAGATGGTGATGACTATCAGTTGGGATGGCTGTGAAATACCAAGAGATTTTCAGCGAATGGACAGTATGGCAATGTTAGAATAACATAAAGAACAGGGGTGAGACTGAACCATAGCAAAGGATGAAGTTGTCTCTGGCTATGGGCCCTGATGGCTATATGGTATTTCTAGTATTGGAGACAGGATGCCTTTCAATATCAGTTGCTGGGAAACATGAACAGGATGGTGCTATTGCCCTCATGGTCTATTGTGGGGCTTCCTACAGGCACTTATTGGCCACTGTCTTAACAGAATGCTGGACTTGCTAGACTTTTTTTTGATCCATCACAGCTTTTTCCAGTGTCCTTCTGTTCTCCAGGGATTTCTCTCCACTCACAGCTCTATAGGACAGAATGAGCCCAGAGGAAGCCGCAGAGATTATCTTTATGATTTCTTCTTGGCTTTGCAATCCTCTTAAAAGCTGCTGAGGAGGATCAGGGAATCCTCCAAAGCAGCATGAGAGATGATGTAGGGGCATATCAATGATGCCATTCCTCCAGTAGGGAGTATCTGCTGGATCTCAGTGCATTCTAAAAGGGACCAGGTTTGTACAATCGTGGATAGGGAATAAATCACAGTAGCTTATTTCCTCCACCATGTGTGGTGGGCAAGTGCTAGAGGTGTTTGCATTTTGCCTCCATGATCATGCCAATGAGCCCAGGAGCTCAACCTTGCACTAGAGCAACCTTCCTTAACTGCTGCCTTCCAGATGCGTTGAGTTTCAGTTCTCATCAGACTCAACCAGCCCATTCAATGGTCAGAGCTGTAGTTCAAAGCATGTGAATGGAACTAAATTAGGGAAATCTGGCCCAGACTGTGGGAACTGCCAGTCCTGATCCACTGAACCCACTGTCTGCATATCCATCCAATCTAGCCACTGGATTGTCATGATTTGCAATTATTTTTTGAGCTACCCAAGTATTCCAAGATCTGACCCAAATCTAAAAGCACCTTCTAAATATGTTGATGCACTCATTGAAAATACAGGTTCAAAGCACACCTCACATTACTGGTACAAAAGACTTCATGAATAGGAATACTTTACAAGAATGTAGGAGCAGAATGATGGAACTTATACTGGGTTTGGCAGCTCTGTATCCTAATATACCATATGATGAGATGAGATTAGTTTTACAATGGACAGTGGAACAATACAAAGAGCCACATCCACCCACACACATTTTTAAAAATTAGATTTAGGAGATATTTTGCTTAGGGAAAAACTTTTTTCAGGATCAACTTTGTTTTTATATAAAATAGATCATTACGAATAGGTAATTTGCAATGTGATAAATTTATGTCTTAGGTAGTAGAGAAAGACGAGCTATTTAAAAGCAGAAAATAATCTATGTTGACACAATCGTATTTATGCTACAGAGATCTTCCCTTGGTAGCTCTCTCACCTCAATTAGATGCTTTTCATTTCGCCATGCCTGCTCATACCATCTTCTCAAATCTGCTGAAATTCCTTTGGGCAATAACCAGAAGCTACTGGCAATATTCCAAATAGACCTTGTTATTCATTTCCTTCCTTCCCTTAATGAAATACAGCTACGCTTTTCTCTCTTTTCAGGAATGCTGGATGGAAAACCAAGAAGGTAATTGCTCCATGACACTTAGTTCTTGTCCATGATGTTCAGATGCCTAGACTGAGAAGGGTAACCAGAATTTAAATCAGGAGTGGGGAGTGTGTACCTGTCCAGGTGTTGCTCGACCACACCTCCCATCAGTACTGGCCATCACAGCTGATAGGGAGCAATGCAGTCCAACAACAAGTGCAGTCTGGAGGGACACACCTGCCCCATTCCTGCTCTGAACACAGATGGGAGTCTGGGGCTCACCAATTATGCATCCCATCCTGAAGACATCGGAAGAGAATAAGTGGCATGAGCAAGTGGCAAGCCCTAATTAGAAAGACCCAGCTGATAGATGCAGTGATTGTATTGACCCTCAAGTGTTGCTGTGATTTCAGAGCAACAGAGGACTGGCCAGTCAATCTCGTTGTTCCTGTGTGCCTGAGAAGCTGTAAGGCAGACAGATGGAGCAGTGCACTTGTTGATCTTCCTCGGTCACTGCCTCTCCATGCAGTCCCACTGCACCAGTTACGTTGCTTTCTGTCATGTACTGTGAAGACTAACAGGATCAGCTAGGACAGTCTCACGCAGCCTGGTGCACTTCAGATGTTTTAGATTTCAATTCCCCCCAGCCCTTTGTTTATTTCTAATGTTGCAAAAAAGGGGAAATGCTACTTGAGATTACACTAACAGAAGAATCATTATCTATTTTATAAAACTCTTCTTCCTGTTTGGGTTATCTTCCAAAATGAATGTAAACATATAGAGATGATTCAAATGTTATGAACAATGATTAAAACAGATTTTGAAACACATTCCCAGGTTTAAGCATGACCCAGCCAAAGTTAAACAATGCTAAGTTCCACTGAACGCATCAAAGGCAGGTTCAAATCTCTCATGGAATTTACAACATTTCCTTGTACATGTTTACTCAGAAGTAAACACTGAATTCATTGAGCCTTTCTTCCAAACAGTAAGTATAGATTGTGGCCTTAAAGCGATTAACAGTAGTAGAAATAGTAGTAAGTAGAAGATTGCAACCTTTTCTTATTTAGGAAAAAACATCAGAAATCCTGTGCCTACAAAATCTCCCATTCTATACTCAGAATAAATGATTTTTAATCTCACACACAACCATAGCATTGATTCAGCATGAACACCTTCCATTTTGTGTCTGTTTCTCAACTTACTTTGCTTGACTTGAAGTATTTTTCACTGGACTGGTTGCTATAGAGCAGCTTTCCTCAAGTTGGTATTGTCCAAATGTTTGCATGATAACTCACAGAATTATCAGCCAACACGGTCAACATATCTGAACCAGGTTGGAAAATGATGCTATAGAGCAAATTGGAAAAGGGAATTTGGAGAGCATGAATAGAAACCCTGCAGATGGACATGATGTCTAGCAGAGCAGAATGCTTTGTCCCTTGGGCATGGAAACCTGTTTCCAGATTTTCACGGCCTGGACTTTTTTGAATGAACTTGAAAATGTTCCTCCTTTTAAAGGAAAGTCACACATTTTACTATTCTGCTGCAGCTTGGAATCACTGACCAGGGAAGATCCTTGCAATTCTACAATCGTAACCCATTTTCTCCTGTTCTGTGAGCACAATGCACAGAAACAAAACTTTTAGAAGAGTTTTAGATACATTCATGGAAAACAGAGACTTGTTATGATGTTACACATTATATCCAACTTCAAATGCAGCGTGTCTCTCAAAAGTAGTTGCTGGGAAACTTAAGCAGGACCTTACCATGTGCACATAACTTGCTGTGGGCTGTTTGGCTACTGTGTCAACAGAACACTAAACTTTGGTCTGACCCAGCATGGCTATTCTTATGTTCACACAAACAATCAGACCCCTGTGCGGTGGCTCTTTACATCCAACATTTGGCTCTGTATCTGCAGTTGCAGACATTACATGGGGAATTCTCCATGTAGCATCCAAATGTGTCTTTGGTGGAAGTAGATGGGAGAGCAAATTGCATCTCTCTACGTCCTACATTAAGGTCAAAAGAGAAAAATCACCTGCTGATTTGTGTTCTCAAGGCTGACAGAGCAGATGACTACTTCAACAGGAAGGCAGTTTTCAATATGCTTCTGCATCATGAATGCAGGTATACCAAATGAATCTCAATCACTAACAGTGGAGTGATGGATGGGGAATCTCTGTAGCTAGAAAACCAGCCTCTTTTCAGAAGTTAATCCTTTTGGTTTCATACACTCGGGTCTCTATGCTGCTCTTGCCAAAACTTATGATTAATGGATATCATGATTAATGATTAATGATTATCTGAACAGTAAAGCCAACTCAAGCTTATGGGTTACACTAAACCAAAACATTCCACACAGCAACATTTTGTCATGATGCCTCACTTTTATATGATAACACAGTATAAATGTTTTTATGTGTTGAAAGATAAAAGTAATGTTCAAATTGTCAAAATCCACTCTGCATCCACTTCACTTGATGTAGAGATGGAATTTTGATGTGATCATCCAAAAGGGGAAAATCCCAGGTGTCTGGTTGCCCAATCACATAGAAAATTGATGCTGAGGCATGAGAATCTGAAATACTCTTTTCCTCCCTGCCCAGGAATCTTAATACCTATTTCATGTAGAGTTAGTCAACCATCTACAAGTTTGTCCTATGTTTTTTGATTAATTGATGAATTACATTTAAATAGAGCTCCAGAGCTTTTGGAGGAAAAAAAAAAACTTTTTGAGAAAAAGTCTTCATGGGCTTGAGATAACTTACAATTTAATAAACTACAACTGAATACATAAAACACCAGAAATTGTTATTTAGATTATTCTGGCTTCAGGATATAAAATATTCCCATATCATAGTACTTTGAAAGATCCTGATATATCCACTGTATTGACATTGATTTCTACTTAGCATTGCACTTATTGTTGCTAGAAAAAAAGCCACAGGGTATCATCTCCAGATTAAATATATCCACTAGTTTTGTGCAAAAACTAGAGTAACACTACAGTGATTCTCTTTTTCACTGACTTTGGCAGAAGGAGGTTTTGGGTGAATCTGTGCAGCTCACCTAGCACTGAGCTCTTCATTCTTCTCCAATTAATCAAGGATACATTCTTAATCAGTGACTAAAACTTAAGGCTGCAACCTGCCTGAATATTATCACTTGAAAGGAGGATTTGCTGAAATCTATGGCATTTATTTCCAAGAAAGGAAAGGCTGAATTGCAACTGTGATACTCATTGATTAATCTCCCATCACCCTAAAAAATCAGCCCCAATTTACTAGAACAATTATATCAACATTTTAATTTTATTCAGATACCTGTTTAATAAATGCAGGAGACTTAGAGAGTTGCATTATGGGATCTTCCCTTAGCTTTACTCTTGATCATGTGTGCATTTCCTCATTTTATTTATACTGATATCAATCCTGTTTTTTTCTGATTACAATGCATGCCTGTCTATATAAACAAACAAGAATTCCCTAAACAATTCTAATGTTTGACCTCATTTGCATTCCTTCTGTTTTACCAACAGTAGAATTTTTTTACAACATTTGTGTAAACTGTTGTTAACCAAACGTAAATCAATGGTTTCCGATTAGTGTTCTTCTATGTTTGTCTTATGGAGACCTACTGTGATCATCACCATCTTCATCATTATTAAGCACCAGAATGGTGTTTGGCCTGTTGGACTGAAGAACTGTGAGATCTGGGCTCTAGTCCTCACTCAACCATGAAGCTTACTGAGTGAATCTGGGCCAGTCACACACTCTCAGCCTAACCTACCTTACAAGGTTGTTGTGAGGATAACATGGAACTGTGTAAGGAAATATAAATGCAATGTAACAATAATATTTAACTCATCCATGTAATCTTGACATTCCATCTTTTCCCAGGACTATGCTACCAGCAATGCACTACTTCAGATTAACTGGCTTCCTGCCTGCTTCAGATAATTTCAAACTGAGATATACTTTCATCAAGGATTTATTTCCATTTTTTCTTTCATAGCATGAATGCATCTTACCAGTGCAATCCTATATAAGTCTACTGAAAAGTAAACTCCACGGTGCTAAATGGACTTACTGAGTGGGACTGTGTGCAGGATTGCACCAGAAATCTAGCTTTAAAGCCAACTGAAATCAGTGCCTTTGCTCTCCATCTTTCTCATTGGAATGCATTCTAATTTCTGCTTATTGCTTTACAATTATCAAGTTTTTGGCACTTTTTGGCTCCCTTTCTTCATTACTTTGCCCTTTCAGTTTTAGACTTCCAGTCTCACTGTACTCACCTCCCATTGATTCCTTAGAAATCTGGTGCCAGAGGCTACACTAGAGAATGGAAATGCAGCACCTCCCCCCGCAAAAAAAAAAAAAAAAAAAAAAAAATGGGGAGGAATTTGCAAACAATGTACATTTATTGTATAGGCTGATACAAATTTAGCAGTAATTAGTGCAATTTAGACTGATGTATGATTATTTTTGTATTTTTGTATTTAATGGTAATTTATTATGTGCTATTGTATTTCAATGTATTTTATTGTGTTGTAAGCCGCCCCGAGGCTTCGGCAAGGGGCGGCATAGAAATGTTATAATAATAATAATAATAATAATAATAATAATTTCTCATCATTGTGGGGAAAGCCATGATCAGTCAACCTGTCAGTTGGCTTAATCCACTTTGCACTTGATCACTTTATGATAGGCAACTTCAAGGCCCCTCTGCTCTCCATTTTTATGGTTCTTCATGTAAATCAGGAAAGCCCAGGAAAACCCTTCAAATAGAGGAAGCCTTCAGAGGATGTCCATGGAGAGCCTTTTGAATGATAGGACAGAAGGTCATCCTAGTTGCCAGGGATGGCAACCCTCTACACCAAAGTTTTTTTTAAAGCACACTATGGAACTGTGGCAAGTCTATATTTTAAGAATATCCATTACATTCCAGATGACTGGGGAAGCCCAAAACATCTTTCTTAAAACAGTGGCCACCCCCAACCTTTCCTGAAGCCTCTAAAGCATCCTTCCCCAACCTGGTGCCCTAGTGGACTACACTTCTTAGAAAGCCCCAGATAATGGTCAGACTGGCTGGAGATGATGGGAGTTGAAGTCCAGGCACATCTGGAGGAAAGCTGTTCTGTTTGATAAACGACGGTTCTCTGCTGGTGCCCGATCAACTCCTCTAACTCTCCTTGCAATGTTTCTCATAATTGTAAGATTCTCCAGCTTAGAATGTAGCTTTTTCCAGCTAAAGAACGGGGGGAAAAGAGTATTTTCGGCCGTTCACGTCTACGTGAATGTCTCTGAAATCATGCTGCCCTATGATCACTGCAAGGATCGCGGGCGCTCCACAGCTTTCCCCCCGCTTTTTCTTTCTTTCTTTCTTTCAAGGGGCAAATGAAATGGTGAAATCTCCACTGCCTCCAATAATGTGGCAGCTGGGAAGAAAAAGCAGAGCGCGCGAACGACCATCGGGTCCTCCGAGCCTCCGCTCCTTCTGGAAAGCTTACCTCGGCTGCCGAAGGTGCAAGAGCCAGTGATTCATGGCAGAGAGCAGACAAACTCTGCGGGCTGAGCGCGGGGCCGGAGTTTCTCCCTCCGCCACCGCTGTCGCCGTGCATCGCCCTCGCCCCGGCTCCGCTCGAAGTTTGAGATCGGCGGCAGGCGCACTGGCGGCGGCAGCGCCAAACGAGCCCTCTGAGCGCGCACTCGGCTCCGGCGGGGCAGCGACTTCGCAGCCTCCGCCCACCTCCTGAAGGCGGATTGGCTCGCGGCGGCCGGGCGGGGGTCAGGCGCCTCCCGATTGGAAGAGCCAGCCGGGCTCCAGCCGGTTCTGGCTGTCCTGGCTGCGACGGAGCGCGGGGAGCGGATTCGGAGCTAGAGTCACGACGGCGGCGCTTCTCTTGCGCTCTCTTTGCCTCCCTTCCTCACCCGGGGCCCAAAGCTGTGCAATGGCGACACGGTGCTAGGAGCAAGTCCCGCAGCAGCAGACTCGCACCTTGGCTTCCTAGTGCCGGCGCCGGCGCTGCTGCACCGGAGTCCACCGCGGAGGGGAGTGGGAGGGAACCGATCCGGCGGAGGCAGGTCCCGCCGGGAGGGACTTCAGTCAGACGGGAGAAAAGCGGGTTAGCCCGCATCGAGGTGCAGGATTTGGGTCTCTTCCACCTAGTCAGAAACCCTCACAGGGGTATTGGCGAATGGTTGGCTCCTGGTCGCCAGATCTAGATTTCGAGAACGCACCGGATTCACACTTGCGCAACTCGACTAGCAGAACCCCTCTTCGCTGTTCCCTGCTCCAGCAGAAAATGTTGGACGGAAGTTTGTAGTGTGTAAGGGGAGATCCCTGAAAATTGGGCAGAGTCCCCATGGAGGCCAACCCCCGTATCCGATCCTATCTCCAGTCCAGTAATAAGTCTCATTGAATATAGTGCTGCGTACGTACGAATAAACGTGTACAGGACCATACTGTGTAGGGCTGTAATCCAAACACCGATAGAACTGGAGGGCAGAACATCCAGAGGAGAAAAGGGGTGGCTTCCGAGGGAAAATGAAGACCCTGTACCTTTATTTCAAAGAAGACAGTCACCCTCACTTACTGGAAATGGAAACAACGAGGCCACTTTTTGTTTTGTTTTGGAAGCAGAAGAACAGAAAGGACTCAAAATGCATAGGATGGACTCTCCAGTAATACTGATCAGGTGCCTCAGTTGGAGCTCTGGTGTCGACAGATACCCAGGGCAACTAAGACATCGGATTAGGCTGCTGTTCACCCATGAACCTGTGCATGCCACAGCAAATGTGCCAACTGATTTTTTGGGATTGTTCTGTTACCCCAGATTATCACCTCTTGTGGAAACCAGGTGTCTTTTCTAGAAATGTGCCAGGGTGCATCCAGACAGATGGTGCCAACTCCTACCAGTCAAAAGATGTTGTGCAGCTATTTCCTTCAAAAGAGAAGAAAAATGCTAGGGAATGGTTACCAATGGAACACAATAATATCTGGGCATTTCTGCAGATTGCATAAATGAGCAATGTGACCACATGACAAAAACTTCATTTGGGAGCCCCTACCTTCCAAAAGACCTTAGAGAGAGGACATGCTGTTTATTAGGCATCACAAGACAACCTGTGTGTGTGTGTCTTATAACTCTCTTGTGGATGGAAAGTGTTATGGAAATTATTACTGATAATACCAGTAATAAGCTTAATAAATCTAATAAAGACATTATACTGTGAGAGCCTTGTATGTTCTGGAATATGAAGCACCCTAACCCTCAATGTGTAAGTTCTAGCTGTGGAAACAAAATCAGTAATGAAGCCTTCTGTATCGGCACAGAGGTGGTGGTGGTTATGATTTTTATTTATTTATTTATTTATTAAAACATTTCTATGCCACCCCTTGCCGAGGCCTCGGGGCAGCTTACAACATCAAATAAAATACAAAATACATTAAAACAATAACAATTAAAATATATACAGTAAAATAAAATAAGCCGCCCTGGCCGAATAAAATTCAATAATATTAACATTTAAAATGCTGCTTAAATAAAAAGGTCTTCGCCTGGCGCCGAAAAACAAATAACGACGGCGCCAGGCAGACCTCTCTGGGGAGCGCATTCCATAACTTAGGCGCCACCGCTGAGAAAGCCCTCCTCCGAGTAGCCACCCTCCTAATTTCCTTCACTGAGGGCTCCTGGAGGAGGGCCTCTCCCACTGATCTCAAGGGGCGGCTGGGCATATATGGACGTAAGCGCTCCTTCAGGTAACCAGGACCCAAGCCGTTTAGGGCTTTATAGGTCATCACCAACACCTTGAATTGGGCCCGGACTTCAATGGGAAGCCAATGAAGCTGCCGGAGAACTGGAGTCATGTGAGCATAACGTCCAGTTCCCATCAGCAGCCTGGCAGCTCTATTTTGAACCAATTGAAGTATCCAGACCGTCTTCAAGGGTAGCCCCACGTAGAGCGCGTTACAGAAGTCAAGACGGGAAGTCACCAGTGCATGAGTCACTGTTGCGAGGCTGTCGTACTCCAGATAGGGGCGCAGCTGATGAATCAGCCGAAGCTGGAGGAAAGCGCTCCTCGCCGCTGCTGTTACCTGAGCTTCGAGTGAAAGCTCCGGGTCGAGGAGCACTCCCAAGCTGTGGACCTTATCCCTAGGAGGGAGTGCAACCCCGTTCAGGACAAGGTTCAATTCACCTTCTCCGAAGCCGGAACTGCCTACCAACAGGACCTCCATCTTGTCTGGATTGAATTTTGTGTTTGAGGCTGAGTTCTGGCTTAAATAAGTCACTCATATGTAGCCTGATCTTGTGCATGTTTATTCAGAATTAAGCCCGATAGAACTTACTTCTATGCAAGAAAGAATATAGAAGATGGCAGCCTTAGTACAGTTTTGAAAAGGATATTACAAAGTTGTCCTGACTTTGTGATGGGCTTTTGTGACAGAAACAATTGGTGACTCCAAAAATGGAGTGGACATTATGCTTCTGAAGGCTGTGATTGTTCTGGATGAAGATACAAACCGTTATGAGACATGTAACCCTCTGACTCTGTTCTGATTTTGTCCTCAAGAATCTTTCTAGAGGACGGAAGCAAAGCAGGGGAGGATTTCCTTCCCAGCTAAGCAGGGAACATTGGTACTGTCAATGCTTTTTACTTACCATCTGTCTTGTGGGCTGTTTTTCTTCCAGATTGATTTTTATTGTTTTGTTTTTGCTATTTCTATCCCTCTTCTGCTCAGCTGTGCCTCCCACACTGATAGGGGCTTCCCCATGTTACTGGGGATTAATTGAAGTGGTGATACCTCTTCATTTTCCAAGCAGCTTCCCTAGGGAGTCCATCAGAAACAGAAATACAGACACTTCCTGCTGAGAGTGAAGCATGTCGGCTTCACACTTCAGAAAACTTGCCATCATTATGGGAAATCTTGCTAAGCTTATTTTTAATCTATATTATTTCATTCATTCACTCCATCACCAATCACCCTTTGCTGTTTGGAGCTGAGGTCTTCAACAACGTATCCATGGCTATCAGGCTCTGTGGGATAATGGCTTGCTACAAAGTGAGGGGCTGTGCTCCAGCACCATCTTCTTGGCTTCAAGAACAGTTTTGTGTTTCTGAGCTCATTCCTGCACCTCTGCCTTGTACTTTACGTCTTGGATGAATTACTTTTCTTTTAGCCTTACCACTTTATCTCCTGGGAAATGAGAGTTTGGTGTCTGGCTATGCCCTCAATACCAACATTTTATGGATGGGCAAATTGTCTCCATGGCAGCCATTTTATGAGAACCTGCATAGCTCCTGATGACTTGAGCAAGTGACCCCCATCTACAGGTGACCAGAGTTCTTAAGTGTATCCGATGGAAAAAGCAGCAGGTTCCTGCACTTCATCAGAGTCCCTTGCTGATGGTGGCATTAAACAAGGCCATGTATATTCTGCAATTCGGAGAAAGCTTAGCATTTGAAATGAACTTTTGTCTTCTTTCATTGGAGGAAGAGTCTAGCGTTTGAGTATGAAAGTATCTTAATGCCCAACACTCAGAGAAGTTTCATAACCTTTACTTGTATGTATGTGTTCATACATGCACGCTGGAATCCCAATGATGGAGGAGGAGAAAGGGAGCTTCATTACTTCGCATAGTGCCTTGTTTCTGTGTGTGAAGGCGTGCTATTAGCATAATTTAGGCGGGTTGTGGAATTCAGCTTTTCTGGAGACAAGGGGAAGAGGCTGAGATTTTTGATGGGAAATGGCACAGAATTTGGGCAAGTTGGGAATAGATCTCATGGAAATGGTTGTATTTTATAGTTTGATTGCAAATTGTCATAAGCACACACTGAGCAAATCAAACATCTTTTAAAGAAAACAAAGTAAACAGTGTTAGAGGAACTACAACCCAGTCTGCCATCTTGCCCAAATGCAGTGGCAGTGGCAACAGTGTAATTTTACCAGTGAAAGGGGAGAATAACAGATGGACACGGTGCATACTGCTAGACCAAAGGTAGGCAACTCTGGGCATTCTAAGGTCCATTTTCCTCCTCCCCATGCACCAAAATCTATGGGGCCACACACATTCCACAGCATGTCAGAAGGGGAAAACAAGGTAGCTGGAATTCAGTGGACAAACTTCTATAGAATGCTGAAAGCATGAAATTTAGCTTGTTTGCAGGATACATCTGATACTTTCAGTTCTAAATCTCTCTCCCTGCACTGCCAAATTCAGCAAGATGGGGAAGGGTGTTACATATGGCCTGCATCTTGCCCACCCCGGTGTTAGAGCAGTGAATTAAGATAGTTCAGAGATCATCACTGCTGCAGCTAGTAAATCTTACAGTGGCCAAGGACAGTGGGTGGCAAGAACCTGGCATATTCTTTTATTTATAGTTCCTTCTAAGGTGGTGCAAATGCATAGCTTTACTGGTTGACTAGCCCATGTTCATACCCTTTTTGCTGGTGGGAATATTTATCTCTGAGTGATTTTTATTTCCCCAGCAACGGGAACCAAAGAACTGTGGTTAGGCAGAAAGATTATCACCTTTTTGGATAGGCTTGCAGAATAGAAAGCCCCTAGAAAGTCCACATTATAGATTTTTATCAGTTTTATCTTTATCAGTTAATTGGAACTACTCTGCCATGGACAGCAGCTCATTATTTCTAGCAATTAGTAGCAAAACCTGGTGAAAACCATCCTATCTCTGAGGACAAAAATGTTTTTATCTCTTTTTTTCTTCATGAAATGGCTTTGTTTAATTGCTGCCTTTGAAAATGGCTGTTCAGCCCTCTGGAATTGAACGGATTACAGTGGATAACAGCAATTTGTCTCCCATTTCAGCTAACAAAATATTTGTTGGTGGATGGGGAAAGGGGCCGAACTGCTACAATCTGACCAACACACAAGTTGTTGAGGTGAGAGATAGTGGGAACATTTGTTGTTTTGGTCTTCTCTAGGGGGCTCCTATTTTATGTTTTTAATTGATGGGAGGGATAATATAGATGCCAGCCTGATGTAGATATTGGGGACAATCCTGGTACTTTATGTGGGAATGGAGGAGCTTTGCATCAGCAGATCCCAAGTTATCCTTGCATCTCCTCTGGAACTCCCCATTTTGGGGACTACATACCACTGGTGGCCGCTTTATGCTTTCAGAGGCATCACTAGGATCTCTGGGGTAAAAGCCACCCTTTTTTTCCTCTGGAGCAGGACCTCATCTTAAGTCCTTCTAACCAGAGAATCAGGGACTTGGCTTGTGCTTGAATATACTTAGTATAATACTCAAGGTGAATCTGGCATCTCCTGAACCCTGTGACAATGTATCCCTGGCTATGCGGTCTGGCTCATGCTGGGAGTTGTATATTGGCCTAGCTTTCTCCTTCAATCTCTCCATAGTGAAAAAAGAAAGGATGGAGTTCTGTGAAACCAGGAATAGTTTTTCATGTAAAAAGTTTGAGAAAGCTAATTCTTGAGCTGGAAATGTTTTCAGAAATGCTTTTTACCCTACAAAATAAAAATAAAAAATCTGCATGCTTGTCTGCCCTACCAAGGGGCTGTGTAAATATTTGCCTAAAGTAGGTTGATGCCAGCAATCTAGGGAAAAGATGGCGTCCCCCATCTTTCCCTCTCCAGCAGATTCAGCTGCGACTTTAGAAGCACAGTCCTGTCATTGAAACTTAGCACATTGCAGAACAGTATAAATAAAAGTTGCACCTCCTTGAGAAGTGGGAGAGGCATGAATCCAAATTGAAACATCCCTTCCTTCTTTTCAGAAAAGATTCTGACTTCACCTTGCTGCTTGAGAGCTAGACAGCAGAAATGCAGGACACATTGTAACTGGTCTGTTCCTGTTGCTTGTCTTCTCTTGATTGGGTCAAGGAACTCCCCCTGCATCAGTTTCCCCTCTAGATCTGAGATGTCTCTCTCCTTTTCCAGGGTGAGTTGGTTCTCAGGCTCTGCCTGAGAATCTTGATCAGGTAACTTTGAAACGGCCAAGTCATCTGCCCACCTTTGTCCTTCTCCCGCCTCCTCAGAATCAGACCAAACTCTCTGATGTTTATGCAGTGTGTGAGAGCTGGGCCCCCTCGCAACACATAAGAATGAACTCTAATGCATTGGGGAAGTGCCAGTTCTCAAAGGATTGCTTAAAAGAGGAGAGAAGGCTCTTGGTTTTCATGAGCTATGTTGACAAAGCTGTAATTCAACTGTTGTGGGTAGCCTGAGACATAAGAACATGTTGAAAAATAAACAATTTGAGGCAAGACTATTCCTATGGTAACCCCATTGAAAGAATCAGAATTATCACAAGGATAAATTTGCTTCAGTCTGTGGAAGTAATCCTCCATTCAGAGTAAGCTTTTCAGCTTTCTAAATCCCTGGCACTGATATGGAACCAGAACCATAGTTATATAAATGGGGGAAACGTTCTAATCCTGGAAATACCACTGGAATTGATAGCACAATGTCACAACACAGAGTTCATCCTCCACCCCCCCTCCAGAAAGCTTTGCTTTGGTAAAGACAAAGCTGCATGAAAAAACTCTAATAGATAAAAAGAGGGTTTTGCCTTAATTTACTAAAGAGTTCTCTTCAGTTAATTAAGGGATGATCAGCAACCCACTCCATACACATAGCTTTTAGTGCAACAAAAGAAAGCCATCAAATGATACAAATATATATTCAATAATCATCATTATGAATCCTGGTGGCCTTTCAGATATTTCCCATTATCCCATGGGAAATTGCTTGAAGCCTTGAGGTGAAGAATAGGTTTCTGTCTTCTCCTCCTAAGTCACAGTAATATTCATCATAAATATTTTCATTGTTCATTTTACTGGTACAATCAGTCTGATTCTATCACATTTTGTGGAAAGGAATAGGGCAGTTCTAAGTATATATCTGTTGCACATCAAGCTGCAGACTAGTGTGGGCTTGGACATGAAACAGGAGGATTAACTTCATCTAGTTGATCAGCCACACTGTTTATGGAATATCGCCTAGTTAGCATTATTTATATGATCAAGATTGTAGACCAAGCTTTCCTTCAGAAGAAAGTTACATAATTCTCAATGCAGCTTTCTCCCTGATTAGTGTGACTGGAACTGCAGCCTCATTAAGCTAGTCTTTCACATCACCTTTGGCTGCTCTTCATAATGTTTCCAGGGATATTGCCATTCAAAAATGGCTATGTTGCCCTCAGGGTGGTTTTCATTGAGGAAAATCTTTTGGCTGAAACCTCAGTTGGCTGAGACAATATTTTATAAAAAGGCCTTTCTCTGGTTACCTTTGCTCCCAGTTCAGTTTTGATATTTAAAACAAAAATGCAGGCACTTGCAAATCCATATGTCTTAAATGTGAACAGTTTCAGTTTCATATATAAATTGTTTATCTGAGGCATTGGTTAGTTCTTTTCTCAAACCAATTAATGGCGTGTATAATTTCTTCCTTCCTTCTTAGCATAAAGACAAACAATACAGGACAGGCAGAACTCAGAGCAAATTCTTCACTTAGGGTGAAAGCACAGATTTGCAATTTAAATGGCAGAAAGTATTCACCTCCACCTCACTGACTCATCACTCCATGGCATTGTGCTCTGGTGAGATTGATTTGATATCTGAGGATTTTGCATCCTTAGGTTGCCTCTCATTTTTTTTCCTAGTTGAAAACGCTGCGGTGATAAGGTTTTGGCTACATTAACATGAGCATGGAAGAGTTGAATTGCTAGTAGAAGCACAATTGCTTATGTGTTTCTCCATGAGCATTCTTAAAAAGCTTTTCTGTTTTCCCAGTTTTTCTCAGCTCACACACTGATGGTACTGCATACAGTGACATTATTACAATGTGTTCTGGGAACTGTAGTTTGGTTACATTAAAGTTCAAGAGAAATCAGTGATACCTTCTAATCACTGGAAAGTAGGGATGTATGGATTTTCTTAAATCCATTCCATTGGCGTTTCACAGATTTTTTGGCACCTTCTATTCTGTTCATTGACAAAATCAGTGTTCTTTTAGGGATGTGTGAGAATGTTGTCCAATTGGGCTAATGTACCAATGCACATTAGAGCTAATTAATTAATGCACATTAGAGCTAATTCCCACTTGCACAAGTGTAAATTATTGCGGAGTAAAGTGAGGTTTAGTCTGCTGAAAGTAACCATGCAGGCACAGAGTCATGCAACATTCTGGTCCACAAAAGAAATGGTGCTTTATTCACAATACCTCCAGACATAGTGAGCTGGACAAATTCATATAGTGATCCAGTTTTTTTTTATGAGTGTTACTATCAACACTAGCCCTGTGTATGCTTTATTTATTTTGAAAGAACCAATTGGGATGTAGACCTCTGCTTCCGCAGCCCTGCTTTAGCTGCATCTCTGGTGTTGAACTGGCCTTGACAAACTTCATTTTGTCAGAAGAATAAATAATCATGCTTCATCTGAATCTGTTCTCAACTTCTATACATGGAGGCTTCTCCAGGTCCTGGGACCATGATTATGCATGTTTCTAGGATTCAGGAAAGCTTATTTCTCTATCTGAAGGCATCTCATCTCAGACATCCATGTGAACACATGGCTGGTGGAAATGGGAGGAGCTGTGCAGCATTAGGAAAGTGGCTAAAGGAACAACCCTGTTCGAAACATAGTTTTCTCCTTTACATGAAGAATGTAGATATGTGGCTATTAAATAGCAGACAATGACTCACTGGAAGGTTATCCCAAGACATTCATTCTTCTTGAAGATGTTGTTACTCAGGTTGGAGCCTGCTTTTCCCCAGAATTCATTCAAGATAAGGAGATAGCAATTTCAAGGTGGTGATCCATCACTTTTGCTGATCACTTGCATGAAACATATAGGAATTCATGGCATAAATACAGATACTGCAGCTTTGGACTTGGGTGTGTGCAGGACAGGAGAATCTGACCAATACAGATGCTGGAGTGGGGCAAGTGCATCCTCGTGTGTTCTGAATTTATGCACCTCTAGAGATTCCTGATATTTCTGCTGTGGAAATATCAATATTGTATTATTTTCCTTCTAATTGCACATTGACCTGGAAATACATAGGCAAATATATATAGATTCTCTCTCTCTCTCTCTCCCACACACCTCTAAAGGAATATCACCTTTCCAAAAACTTATAGGACTAGAAAACCAAATCAATGGACTGCAATCTGCAAAAACAGCTTATGCCATAATAAATACACTCACCCTTAAAGTGCCATAAAACTCTGCTGTTTTGGCTGTATCAGGCTAACATATCCACCTCTCTCTGGCATAAAATAAAGGCTTCAAAGAAGTGCACAGCTACTTCAATGTACGCAATAAAGGAGAGCTCTGTTAGGTCAGATGGAGCATGCCCCCCTCCCTCCAGTCTAACATAGAATAGGTAATCTGATGCGCACGTGGGACTTGAGCTCACTAACACAGCTTGTGTTTCCTGGCTGGCACAGGGAGTGTCTTGAGACTGGAGATTCGAGCAGTTATTGAATCTGAAGTCCATGAATTTGACTAATCTCTTAAAGCTATCAAGGTTGGCGGCCATCAGAATATTTTGTGGCTCTGAATTTTGCATATCGCACTGAGCTCAGCATATGATCCATAAGCCCCCCCGAGGTTTCGACGAATGGGGCGGCATAAAAATGTTTTAATAAATAAATAAATAAAAATAAATAAGCAGCGCACACACACCATGCTACACAGTAGACTGGGGAGCGATCAGAGATGTATGAATCGGTATGTGTGTGTGTTTTAAATATATATTACTGTATTTTCCAGCAAATTTGTACTTTCAGTTGACAAATGTCATGTGAAATTGGCTTCTGAAATTGAAAAATTCACTTCCGCCAGTTCACAGAATCCACAAGTCTCAGAAGATGTCAGTCTGCTGCAGAATTCACTAGTTGAATTCATGGAAGTCCAAAGTCATTTGAATCCATTTCAGATTTTTCTGACATCCCTCATTCAAAACTGTAAAAGTCAAAATAACTATTTGGATCTTTCCTTAGCATCCTATCTTGCCAATGATAATACTGGAAAACCATTCACACTCTGATGGGTTCTTGCAACTTTAGTCAGCTTGTGGCTGACAGCTTCTCAATCTTATTTCACTTTGTACAGTGTGGGAAGCTTCAAATGAAGGTGAACATTGTCAGCTTTCTTTACAACAGCATGTTCTGTTTTTTAGCAGCCTAACATTACAGTGTGTCAACATTATTAAGCACATGCTATTAAACAAAAGCAATGCATAGTCTCTGTCTTACCTAATTGACACTCTGTGAAAGTACTAATTTGCCTTGATGGAAAGAATCAGTAATGCTTTTTTATTACAATACCGTGTAGCAAGCAGGACAAACTCATGCTGTCTGTTCTCACTTAGGAGGAGGCAGGTACTGAAGGAAATGTTGGCAAGCTTTTCCAAGAGGTATAAAGATGTGATATTATGCACTAGTCTTCTTTCAAGCTGTTAGTTAAAATGATAAGTCCTGCATAGGATAATTGGGCTTTCTTTTTTGCATTCTTTGTAGTATTAACTACTTTGTCAGTGCTAAGTAAATTGGCTGTAACGATTTCACTTTGTAATCCAGATCAAAGCCTCTAGGCTGTTTTAAGATCTTTGAAAGTTTAATAGCTTTTTCTGTCTAATAAAACTTTTATTATTATGAGCCTATTCCACCATGCCAGCACTTTGTGGGAGGACTTTGGTCACTCAAACAAAGCAGAGCCAGCAAAAATTAATCCCTGCTAGGAACAGTCCTCTCCTCTTCATAAGCATGTATACTTGAATGAAAGGGAAGTAAAAGGACTTCAGTCCTGCTCAGCAATGAGACTAGTTCTGGGAGATCTGGGATCAAATCCCTACTTGTCTTGCTCCCTTGTGAGGAAGGGCAGTATACAAACTGATGATGATAATAATCACCTACCACCTGGGAGCTGATTTGAGATAAAAGGAGGAGCAGAAAGAGCCTTATATACCACCATGATGCTTTTGAAGAAAAGTGGGCTATAAATGTAATAGATTGGGGATGGGGGCTTCCTTAGGCAATGAGAGTCTGACTAAAACAATAAGCAGATGAAGATTTTTTATGTTCATTATTATCTGTGCCTTGCAGCATTCCAGAAAACATGCCAGCATCCTCAGTTTTACTTTGTATGCAGCTTCCCCACACAACAAGCCCAAAGTAGGTCAAGCACAACAGCAGCAATACAAAACAATACATAGATTTATCAAGTATAGTAAGAACCCAACTTTAACAGCCGTACCATTCATTTCACTAAGACAACATTACTGTAGTTCACTTCTACAGTAAAAGAGCTTCTTGCAGATAATTTGGGAAACTTGCTCCTGGTATTTGTCAAGATCTGTCTTTTCTCTGGCTTAAGCTAATTTCCTCATTCCTGACCATTACGAATGGCTGCTGTAAATGAGCATCAACAAGCCAGAACACACATATGACTGTGATTTGAAAAGGTCTGCAAATGTTATTATTTGGTCTGAAGTCTGAGTAACTGCCTCTGGAGATTAAATATAGCCCAGTTCTGCTGCCAGCAAAGTGATACTAATTAGACCAGGTCAGGCTGGCAGCCTATGGAGTAATGATGTGGAGATCTGGGCAACTTTTGCAGGTGTGTTCCCTTACAATCATTCTCCAGTTGCTTCAGCCATGAACGTTCATCCCATGAATGTCCTTGCAATTCTTTAACTGAGAGCACAGTCAGAAAGAATGTGCATTTATATAACCTTGAAAATCATTGTGAGTCATACAACTTTTCTCCCTCTTTGCATATGCTTGCTCAATTTGAATGCTTTATTTTTAGCTTGATATCTGTGGGCTCCTTGAAGATAAATTGTAGATAACCGTATCCTCTTTAATCATTCTGCCGTGGAAAGGACAGTGATTGTACTGTGCCACGGATGGCTTAGAAGATGCATCTGCTAGGCCTAGGCAAGAACTTCATTATCTTCCCAAAAGAACAACAGCAACAGGAAGCTCCTGACTCCAAACACAACTAAGTCCACCAAGTGACTAAAACAGTATAATGCCATGATCCATCAAGGTGGCAGTATGTTTTTGTGGATCATAAGTTACCAAGTGAGTCTAACTGCTCACCATCTCTCCTTCTATATATTTTATAAAAGTACAAGGGAGCTGATTTGAGATAAAAGGGATAAGAAAGAGCCGTATATGACAGCTTGAGATTCTTGAAGAAAAAAAGTGGGCTATAGAAGCAGAAAGCAGACTTAAGAATAACTTTGTTTTGAAAATAATCCTGTAGTTGCCCAATAGAGCTGGGTCTGTGATCTGTGCTGTCAGAGTAGTGTGTGCCTTAATTCAATGTTTTAATATTAGCTTTTGATGTATCAAATGCTTCATTATATTAAGACCACTGAATCGGCACCAACTCTTTTCCACATCAGGACGTTGTTTTTTATTCTCAAAAAGAGTTAAGATCTTTTGTATGACTGACATTTTAGCCAAAACACAGGGAGTACCTTCACCAAGTAGGTTTTATTTGTGGCTTTCATTACATTTCATTCATTTATTATTGCCCCTTTCATGAGGCTTGCAAGGAAAACTAGTAGCATCTGATGGATTCAGATCAAGACAGGTCAAGCCTGTGCAAAGTAGGTAAAGTCACAGTAGGCAAAGTCAAATCAAATAGAGAAGGTGTATTCAGTGTAGGAAATGCAAGACACAAGCAGGCCAGTCATCTTATGTGGAAAGTAGAGAAGAATGCGACCTTGGATCGCTCCAAGTGAGACCCACTGGCAGAAGCTCTTTCCTGCTAGTAGTTGGATCCTGTGTTAGCCTTGTGGGTACAGCTCAGTGTGTTCCACTTTTACTTTTGTGTGGACTTTTATGGATTTCAACAGAGGGGTGAAGTTTCCCTCCTGTCTCTCATCTGGTATGTGACACAGCATCCCAGGCACCTGCTGCCTCTTCCCAATTCCTCCATCACCAGTTTTTTCCTCTGACTTCTCTCTCTTCCTGTGGGCAAGCACACAGGTGAGTCATTCACATTTGCCCACATTTTTTTTCTTTGTAAATGAAACATTATGGTGGAAGGTTGCATGTGCGCATATTTGAAAGAAAGTGTCACTAGAAGTGCACAACTGCTGTGCCGCCAGAATAAAAACAGCCATGTTTCTACTATGCCATCCTCAGTTGAAGTGAGATAAAGGCAGTTAAACTGTGCAACAGGGAAATGCCCATTCAGAAACATCACAATAAAGATCACAACCATGGCTTCACAGAAATGCCACAATCCTGCAAATAGAGATTGTACTAGTGGTATCACAGCAAGCCAGAGAACTTAAAGGAACTTTGCTGTTCTGAAACAACATGGGCAAAACAGGATATAAAGGAAAATGTAGCCCATATCAGTGGACTTTAAAGTAAACCAACACAAATATACACACTCCCAGGACTGTAAGCGTCTACACCAAGGGTAGGTAGATCCAAGCTTGTAGATCTATTTTTGTTCTTACAAAAAACCTATAATCTTCCAACCAGAGCCTGGTGCAACTCTTATCCCCCTAGAATTAAAGAATTTTGAGCCTGCACCTTGTTCTGAGTACCTGAATTCAACAGGGCTCCACACAAAGGTAAACTTTGGACCACCCTAAGATTTATTCATTTCAGCAATATAATTCAGAAGGGGGTAGAGTTATATTGTTGCTGCTGTTAAACAAATGGGAGTCAGAAATCCTTGGTGATCTACTGATAATCATTATACTAGTAGATCTGAATCTATATTCTGTTCATCCCTGCTGTAAGTCCACCTAATCTCATTGCAGTCAATGGAAGTTGTAGTGTAGCTATATAGATGATTGTAGTCAAATTATACTCTCAGAGTAGTACTATTCTTTGTTTTCTGAAGGATAATGAAAAATGGACTTTTTTAAAAGGACCATCAGACAGCACAATTTCAGATGGATATTTGTAAGCATAAAAGTGAAAATAAGCTACACAGGCAAATTTGTGCAGCGCATGACAAATCAGATTGTCTAGGAAACCCACAGAACAGATGGTATGGGATGCATTCATAGCAGAGTTTAAACATAAATACACCATAAGTTCTGCAAATATATAACAACAGCAGCCACATTTTAAGGAAGGATGCATTCCTTTTCTGCAGTAGCATGTGGGCTTTATGAGAGTATCCTATAGCCTGGCCCAGAGCCATGCCATCTTTCCAGAGTGACCAGGAGGATCTTCCGGCTTTGAGAGGTAACATAAATCCCTTTAGATGCAAAAATTGCCTTATCTTCATTTTTCATGGGCAAAACATCTGCAGCCAACGGGCTCACTGATTTTTCTCCACCTGGTTGCAGCAGAGGGAGAGAGATGAGTCAGCTGGGCCCAGTGCATCCATTCAGCTGAGAAATTGGCTAGCCTTTGCTCCTTTTTCTTCCCAAATTATTTCTACTGAAGCTGGCATTATAAAACCAACCATGTAACCTTTCCTTTCCTTTCCTTTCCTTTCCTTTCCTTTCCTTTCCTTTCCTTTCCTTTCCATTCCATAGTTGTCCTTTGGATTGGAAATTTTTAGGAAAGAAATGTCATGCTTTAATTAGAAATGATAAATAACAACATTAACAGTGCAATCCTATGCATATCTAATCTGAAGAAAATTCAGTGGGAAACATCCCCTGGCTATACTTTAAAAAAAAAAACACTTGCCCTAAGAGGATCCTTGCCCTGTTTTGAAGCTGCAGGATGATTCCTGAAGACACACCATTGACTGCAGTCACACAAAATTCAGATGTGGAAATGGGTCTTCCAGGGAACTCGCTCAGAGAACATCTCAGGATTAGCTTCTGGAGATTGCTGAGTCTTTCAGTGATCACCTTGTGCTTGTGCTGGCATTATGAGTGAGTGTCATAGTTTCCGCTGTCCTAAGAATCACGTGGCTGTGAAGTGGTATTCAAAACTGCTTTTGTTATGACTCCATTAGTGTCTTCTTACAGTCTGTTCTCTGGCATTACACAGCCCCCTTTTAACTGTCTCTCTCACATGCTGCCAAAATCCCTTTTTAAACTTTTTATTTAATGTTTGAACAAAAAGCAGATCACTTCTTATAATACTGGAAGGTTCTACTATCTATCTATCTATCTATCTATCTATCTATCTATCTATCGCTTTTATATCCTGCCCTTCACAATGTCTCATACAATAAAATAAATGAATACGATACAGCATCCAGATAATAGTAGATAATATCCAACCTTAAAAACACCACTGACATCCAAAATACTGGAAAAATAAAAAGGTTTTGGCCTGGTGCCAAAAAGAATAAAGTGTCAGTGCCAGGCACACCTCTCTGGAGAGCCCATTCCAAACCCGGGGTGCCACCACAGAGAAGGCTTTTGTCTGGGTAGCCACTCTTCTGATCCTCAAAGTGGGCTTCCAAAAGACCTCTGCTCCAGATCTTAGGGGTTGGGCAGGTATATATGGAAGGAGGCGTTCCTTCAAAAATCCAGGTCCTAAGCCATTTAGAGCTTTATAAGTCATCACTGGCAGCTTAAATTGGGCCCAGACTTCAACTGGAAGCCAGTACTGGCATCATGTGTGTATATCTATGAAATTATGTATTTCACTATTTGCTTTACAAACACAATTAATATTAAAATGTAGTTATCCTTCCCCTGAAGAATGATCAAGTCCCTAACCTACACCCAGTAATAGCAGGTAGTTCATTGTAAACCTCTTGTAAAATACCAGGGCATCTCAGTGAATGGTGGGAATGGCTAGCTTTTGTTCTCTGTGTTCGGGCATTGGATTTAGAGCAGAGAATGTGGGTTTCACCTACTGCATTTTACCTTCTTCATCTCTTGTTTTTGCGATCAGGACCAGACCAGGCCCATAGCCAGCCTAAAAAGTTTTGATGAGCTGCCAAAAAGTAGAGGCTTTTCACCTGCTTTGCAGGCCTGTTAAAGATAAAAATGTATTTTTAACTATCTAAATATTAGAAAGGGAATTGAGAAGAATGAGAGGAACAGCTCATTTACCCTTTCCCCAGGGTACAGACCTAGACCAGACCCACCTCACATAGCCTTTTCCTTGTGCAATACATCTACTTCTCCAAGGGTATGATATGATCCTAGGAATGAGAGATTCTTGTGTTACCTACTGTTTGGATTTTGTGGATTGACAGGGATGTCCTGGGAGCTTTTGAAGTTCTTCATGCAGAGTTCTTAGCCATGATGTCCAGTTGAAGGGGCCAGGCTGTGGTTTCTCCCTGCATGTTTGGCTGGGTTTCAGGGGGTATATGTATCTGTTCTGGTAGTGATATAAAGATAAATTGTGAAGTACAGTGCCTATCACAACAGGGTCCATAGCCATGCTTCCAGGACAGCCCAAAAACTCAGTGAACCTTCTGGATCAACATCAGCCAGCTAGTTCTAGCTGTTTTCATTTCCACCAGGAAAAAAATATTTTAAAATACAAATAGGTTTTAATTATGCAGTCAAGACCAAGTCACTTCAAAATCATTTGCACTGCAACAGGGAACAGTCTACTGTTGCAGCAAACATTCATTACTCACCAGCTACCATGAGAACTGCTATTAAGCTAAGACGAAACCGGAAGTCAGAGTGAAGGTTGCAACTGAAGTCAACTGCTAATAAATAACTTACCATGTGAGGCCTGGCTTCATTACAGCAGAGCACTTTGGTAATCTAATGGGATTGTTTGGCTGAAGCTGCATGTTGATTCATCTGACTTCTTTAAATGTTGTTATTAGTATATTACATTTCTATACCACCCCAAGCCCAACCCTGCCTAGCTTCCAAGATTAGGCAGGATCAGGCTATATGGAAGCTATCAGGGATCAGACGGGATGGTGACTTTGCCCTGCTGCTGGACACTTATTACAAGGGCTTCTTCCAAAAAAATTACTGATGGAATGCACCACAGGCTAATCTTTATATGAATACTCAAGATAGTCCAGATACTTGGGAAGATTCTAATTCCCATTGCCCTGGATTCTTTCCTTCGACCTACCTCTAGGAAGAAGTAAAAAAAGGCACTTTGGATTGGGTTTCCAAGCCAAGAAGACACAGCACCTTAACACAACCTAAGAACATGAGGGGTAGTTTAGTAGCTGTAGTTTATGCTGCTAAACCAGCCAGCAGAGAAAGGTTTCACTGAGATGTGTTGGAACTCCTTGCATGCTCTATCAGATGGAGGAAGTCTGTTCTATAGCAATTTTTCAGAACTATTTCCAGTAGACAACTCAGATTCTGCTTAATGGATAATGAATGCAAAGGATAGAATTGATGGGTGCCTTTTAACTATATGGGATTACTTGTAAAAATAATAATACTGGATTAACAGATGGTTCTGTGATAGACAAAATAAAATATGGAGAAAAACTGCAAACTGAAATAAGAATTCCCCTTTCCTAACTGTTGTACACATAATTTGATTCAGATTTAGTGGAGAGCATTAAATTATCACACCAGATTGCTTTCTTTCAGAAAGAAGTGTAATCCAGGGATTTTCTACTTACATTATTTGTGCAATTAGAAAAAGCCTGCAGTTGATGTCAAAGTATTAAATTCCAGCAAATTGCAGCAGTTGGTTACCTACTGACACTAAACCCCAGAAGATTCAGTGACATATTTAAACTAATCCATGATTAAAAGAGTGATTAATTTGCTGTGATATGAAGCAGCCACAATGGAGTAGGAACACCGCAGTTTCCCAACACTTTGTTTCACTCTATTACTTTAAAAATCAGCGTTCCCAATATTGTCACAGGCAAATGTTTCACTTAATCTAAAAGTCTAAGTCTGATTCATTCTAAACTCATGTCATAGCTGAACAACCAGATTCAGAATGCTTTTGAATAGATTGAGCTCAGCTCAGGATGAGTAAATCTGCCAATTGCAGTTTCCCTTTTATTTCTCACCTTTACAATTTTAAGTTTAGTCCACATCAAACTTAGAACAATTTAAAAAAGAAAATATAATAAAGTTGAGCAGTGATCATGTTGGACGGGACTTAGTTGCATCATCTGTATCTGACGGGTTATCTGTCAGCAAACTCTCTTCTGGGATGTGTGAGGAATTTGATACAATAGTCAAAACCTGATAGATTTTCATGAATTTCCCTCTTCAAAAAAAGTTTGGGTTCCTATTCATCATAGCTGTGCTGACACTAATTTGCCATGGAGTGGGTTGAGCCAGTTGATATACTTCTGCCTCTAAGCTAGGCTACAACTGGTTTACTAAAACTTACACTAAGGAATTTGTGCAAATCATTTGATTTATACAAAAATTAGAAACCAACACTATTTTCCTCAATATTTTCCTTGTAGTCCATTTTAGTGCAATTTGGGCAAAGCAGAAAATTGCATCAGTTGCAAGTCAAGAAATTACATAGTTCTAACACATTTGCTGCAAAGAGATATAAGTCAGCAAAATCTGTTCTGACTGTTCTGACAATGGAATGAGTGAAAAAATGGTTCTAGTTTGGGTTTTAATATGGCCTTATGAAACAAAGCGAACTTACAAAAATTCATGGTTCTGAAAGCTAAACAGAGCTAGGATGCAATCATCCGCTGAATTTCATACATGGCCAAACTTTCAGTTTGCAAACCTAATTATCCATTTCAAATGTTGGCCATAAAAATGTGTATGTTTTTCCCCCCAAACATGCGGGGGAAATGCATGGAGATTTTTTCTTTACAAAAAGTATGCATATTTTTGTGTAGATAAAAAATTGATATCTGATATAGAGCAGAACCATTGGGAAATTCTGAATTAAATAGAACATGACAGTGCCATCATCCTTAGGTTAAACATCCCTAGTTTTTTAATTTTTTTTTCCAGAAACATTAATGCATTTATTCTATGATTTTTTTTCCTGATCCTGTCCAATTCATGCTTGGACCACAGGTTCAAGCCACACCTTATGAGCAAGGCCCGCTCACATACACATGAGAGGATATAAAGAGATTTATTCCAAAGCTCCAGTATATGCACATCTTTTATACAGAGGATGTGAACTGGCCTTAATTCCATGTAATTCAGATTAATATTGTATGAGACATGCAGATGGTTGGCAGGAATATCTTGAAAGGTAGCATAACAAGCAAATAAAATCTCTTTGATTTATATTGTTTCTAATTTTCAGCCAGTGCTCAATTATCTCATAGCCTTCTTGGGTTCAATGAAAGTCCCTGGAAAATCTTAGCATTCTGACACCTCTTTTACTAAACAAACTTCTAAAAAAATAATATTCCACCTCAGAAAATGACATTAACTGTAGCAAAGGACACAGCTTAAAACACATTTTAGAATGGAAATGTAAACTTTGCTCATCTTTCCCCTATGAATGCCAATATTTAAACCATTTACAGTGTTTATTCATAATATCTTTTATGAGAGACTTTTAATTAGAAATAAGCTTTCTTCCTTTTTTTGTTTTTTGAGCCCTGAAGCTTCATTAGACTTGTTTGAATTCTGTGGGTAGTGTAATTTCAAATTTAATAACAGACTATGTCAAGAACAATAATGATATGGTTATAGGAAAAAATTATAGTGTGCTCTCAAGTAGGCAAGCTGAATATAATGTTGGGAAAGTATTATATGGTTGGGCAGGATTTCAAATGATGTTTTGATCCCAAACTTTTCAACTTTCAAGTTAGAGCCTATTATTGTACTTACAATGATACTCTGAAAGATAGGAGGTGAATTCCTCCTAGGTTCTTTCTATATGTGGTATAACTTCTACCATCAAGATTACAGAACATTGCAATTCAGTGGCTTTATCTCTCTCAGTTACACAACTGACAGATGCTAATAGTATCACCATACCAAGAGATAGCATGCCTATCTCTCAAAAAAAGTTATCACAACATAGGTACTATTATGGCTTACCGTGCTCTGGACATGCAGTGTTCTTCACAGCACTATTTGTTGGGGAACATAGAAACAGAGTGGGTCAGAAGGGGCTCCTGAGCCATCTTGTCTGACCCCGGCTCCAGCCAACTCCATTGTAGAAACATAGAAACAGAGCAATAAAGGGGACACCCGGATTTGAGCCAGGGACCTCTTGATCTGTAGTCAAATGCTCTATCGCTGAGCTATACCCCAGCTTGCTATTGCACTCATGTTCTGCCTCTAGGCTGTCTGTAGGCATCTGGTTAACCACTGAGGAAGCAGAATAGTGGGCCACTTGAGACTTTGCCCTCATCCAGCATGGCTCTTCTTATGAATATACATAAATCATAGCATTGGATATACGTTATGGCCCAGACATTACAAATTCCTCACTGCCCCACCCTAGTTTTAGTGGTAGCTATGGCTTTGCCCCTTCTGTTACACAGGACACCAGAGGGTGAAGAGCTGGATCACAGCATGAGCAGTGTGGCTGGCGGATAGTTATGGTAGGGGGAAGAAAGAGTTGCCAGATGGCTGCTCCTTGCTTCCTGACTCTTGGTGTGAGACTCAGAAGTAAGCGAGTTGTTGCAACAACTCTTGATTTTTGTGTGTGGAGGAAAGCCTGCTATGCTAATGTATTGCACAGTGAAGTCAATTTGTCTTCCAATTTTTTAGTGTCCTCTGTTACTACTTGCAGCATAAACCTCTACAAGGCTACTCAAAAAGAAGCCCATCTGTTTCAATGGAGCTTGCTTCCAAGTGGTTGTAATATCATTGTTTTGGGAGAGAATATCTGAAAATATGCATTAAAATGGTGGTTAAAATGGTGTTATCTGCAGTGGAGAATCTCATGAATCTACTCAGGAGCAGTTTTGTAGCAGTTTTGTCTGTTGAGAAAAAAATAGATTTAATTCTCATATGAAGGAGATTAAAAATAATTATTGTGTCAGCCATTCTCAAATCAGAACATTAAATGTAGCTTATTAATCATTCCACTCCAGGACATCCAGGCACATTTCCTACAAGCCATTTGGGAGAACTGTCAAACAAGTGGAGCTAAGCTGAAATCCTTGGATATAAAGAGACTTTTACAAAAGACAGCACTGGTGGAGCAGGCTGAGTGCAGGAGAGGTGACATAAGGCCTGCACTTTGGCTGAGAATCACTTCATGCTTTCGCAGAACACACAAGCACACAGAATAATCATTTAAGAATTCTCAGACATAATGGAAAACCTCAGAGGATAAATAAGGGGGAAATACTTTTGATCTCATTCTTAAGATGGTGTCTGCTCTTCAGGACTGGCTTTTCAGTGACCATGTACTGGGTGTGGGGAGCATTGTTTTTAATATTAATGTAAGATTTAAACAAGTCTTTGGTGGGACAGAATTTACCTCACACAGTGTTCACAAGAGAGATACATGGCAAGAATAAGAATCATAGAGCAATTAGAAGAAAACAATATGCTTGTCCAAATTAAAGTTCCAGATTAGAATACTGGGAGATCATCCAGGTAGCTAGATTGGAGATATACATTCTTAGCATGGAGGTTCTCCTAACCAACCTTTGAAGGCATTGATGTTTTTGCAAATATGTAATTATCAGGTGGTGCAGTGGTTTAAACTGCTGTGCTGCTGTGCTGGCTGATCAAAAGGTCGCCGGTCCAAATCTGCACAACGGGGTGAGTTCCTGTTGCTCCATCCCAGCTCCTGCCAACCTTGCAGTTTGAAAGCATGGAAATGCAAGTAGATAGAAAGGTACCACTTCGGTGGGAAGGTAACAGCATTCTGTGTACTTCGGTGTTTAGTCATGCTGGCCACATGACCATGGAAACTGTCTGCAGACACACTCCAGCTCGCTCAGCTAGGAAATGAAGATGAGTACTGCCCGCTAGAGTCAGACATGACTGGGGAAGCATTTACCCTTCACCTTTACCTTTAATTATCAAGCTACACATTCCATCTGAACCAGCAGTGAGGTATCGGGTTGGTTGCTATCAGTCAGTTGCTCGTGTTCAGAGATTAAGGCAGGCAACAAAGCTTGCCAGAGATATGAGAAATAAATATACAGAAAAGTAGAGGGATCTGTGTGTGTGTGTGTGTGTGTGTGTGTGTGTGTGTAAAACCTTGAGAAGATGAGACCAAGAGAGATAGCAATTTTCAAGCACCCAAAGGTTTCTCACATATTTGTTCTCTGCTGTTCAAATTTCAGGACTTGTTTGAATGAGCTTAACTTGCGAATCAGCTGCATGCTATTTATTTAATGTTCCGTGCGCTTCAGTTCTGAGATCTGAGGGTATAAACTCGTTTCACCTGTATTTTTATTGTTACTTTAGTTTTATTTTGTGAAGAGATTCAGGATAAGATATTTACATTCCCCCCCCCCCACAACACGCATGTACTTTGTGGTTTAAATCTGTTTTATGGTATTTTATTTTGATTTAGTCTGCGGACTGATTCAATAAATTAAACTTACTTCTATAATTTCTCCTCCTGACCAGGACAAAAATGAGTAGCAACAGCTTGCATCTCTTGAGCGTGCAGTGAGTGAGGAAAAATTCACCATGCAAAAACTCTTTTAGTGCTGAAAGAGCTAAAGAATTATAATACATTCTTACTTTATAAAAGTCACATTCATTGCATTTGTTCTAAGTATTCTAAGAGGGTGATATAGGAAAAAGGTTGAAACGTCAAAGAATACAACAGGGAATCATAAAGGTTTGATTAGATTTTCAGCCATTAATATGGCTGAGTCCAATTCTGAGTGGCTACATTTGATATTCTGCATGGAAAAAAATTTGTTGCTTTAAGTTAAATTATGACAATTACCACCCTTCTTTTGATAGACCACCCCAATGAATGTGGTGGGGGGCAGGCAGGTGCATTCATGTATTCTAAGGGGCAGTCTTTCTTTTAACTAGGACATGACCAAGTTTCATTTGTTCTTTCTTTCAACAACCTATCTTAACTTTAAATTAGGATTGTACTTCTAATAATATTTACTTGTGATTGAAGGTTACATTTCATTTCAAATTATTCTTATCACAATTTAAGATGCAAATTCACTAGTAATGTTTGACCTCAACTATTCAGGTTCAAATATTTTAATTTTTTAAATTATAGTTTTCACTCATTTTTCATTAGATTTTAATTATCAGCAGCCAATATTTTTCCATTTCTTCATTTCTGTTCCTCTTTAACACTCCCTTCTATTCCCTACAATTGACCCTCAAGCCAATTAACCTCTGTTTCCTTATTGCCATGGAATGCTTTCAGCATCCACCCTGTAGATTAAGATATCTTCACCTTTATAATTTCCTGTTCATTTCTTCCACTTTAGTTCTGCTTAGAATAGCTATGTTCATTCAGTCTCTGCCCCCAGTGCTGAATTTTCCTGTAAAGTGTTTTGTGATAATTGGTGGAAGGCAATCGAGAGAGTGCTTCCTTGTGCTGAATTCTGTAAGTAGGAGGACTTTAATTAGAAGGAATTATATCCCCAGTCAATCAGCCGCCATTAAGATTAATAGTTAAAGTCTTTCTATAAGATGTTAAAAAGTTAATAATATGCTTGTTCTGTTGCCTACCTACGACTAATGCTTAATGTTTATAGTAAAGTGTTTTTTTGTGTTTTCAGTTGCTTCATATTTATTTCTTGGTAATTCATGCAATGAACCTGTGAGGTAGGGGAGGAAAATCCTAATGTTGCAGGTGAGGAGCTGAGGCCGATGGCTAGTGGCTTGCATGAGGTCACCTGGCAAATTCCTGTTTGATGACAGATGCAAACATTATAAAGGAAACTCAATTTCCAAGTATGCCCTCTGGGCCTGGATGAGATGTCTAGTGTTTCTAGGGCTCCCATCATGAATAGTTGGGTACATGCCACAAGCCAGTACCCCCTGAAAGAGCTCACAACTTCAGCTTGCTTGTTCACCTGCCTTTCATTCCAACCCAAGGGACAGTGGCAATGAGAAGGAGGAACTGAAGGAGAAGCAGGAGAACACCGTCAACTTGCTCTCTGTCTGTTGAGCAAGCGAGCAAGAAGGCAGGCAGGCAAGTGATAGCAGAACTGAGGAAGAGGATGAAAAGTGATAGCAACTGGTGACAATGGTGGTGAGGCAGTAGATTCGCCCCTGTGGATTCACACAGATGTGTTATACACCACATGCATCTCCTCATGTGATGCTTTTGTGAACCAGTAGAAGCTGTGTACTGGTGTTCAGCTTGCTCATGTGAAGGCTAGAAGGTGATGAGACAGTGGAGTGCATGTAAGCCCCTTCAGCTTCCTCATGTGTGCAGATAAGGCTGTATAAGGCTAGAGGCAGATGACGTGCTGGAGTGCCACTGTGCAGACCACCATCACCACTATCACATAAAGCACCACCTATGGTGAAGGTTTTCCACAGAAGGACACTAAAAATCACCTTCAAAGAGCTGTCAAGAGAAGGGTAAACCAAAAATTGGTGTGCAGAGGAGCCATGAAATGCAGTAATATTTTGAAAGTTAAGAGGAAAGGATCCAGAGGCTATTGTATTGATAAGCACTTTTACACAAATAACATTTAATTTCAGGTGATAATATATGGGAGATTGTCACACTCTTGCTGGAACAAAAGTGCAGGAAAACCTGCTCTGATTACTGGGAAGAATCGAGAACTGTCCCACTGTAGCAATTTAATAAGTTAGTAGTGAGTACTGAGGCAGGGTTTCATACTGGATTTGAGCTGCATGTGTGAATTTCTGATCATGTGTGTGTTGTATGTGGGGATGTACGTATGTTGAGAATGAAAGCAGCAACAATTTTTAAATGAAGGTATACATTCTGAAATCAGAATTTCAGGTGAATCATGCCAACTGATTTTTGAGCTTGTCTCATTTGTGCTAGTGGACATTTCCCAAACCACTGACCCTTTGTTCACGTATTACAAGGGAATGATCACAAATTAATAAAATATATCTGCTTTTCTCAAGAGCAGTGAGGACATAGCATAGGAATGATTTTAATCTCATGCTCAGAGGTAGTAGGCATGGTAGGAAATTTAAACATCCTGTTTGTACAGAATGCAACTGAAGGAAACTTACAGAAGAGGTAATACAGCAATATAAAATAATAAGACAGGCTTTGTGACTGAAGTGGGGAATTTCAAGTCTGTGTCCAGAAAGCTGGACCATTCCTGAAAATGGTTGTATTATGTAGAAAAACAGGAATTTAACTGCCAAGGAGCAATATAGTGATCTTGGTGTAATGTTACTATCTGCCATCATATAAAAGGAGCCTTCCTGTTACCATGGCAGTAAATATTTAACCAATGGTTTTAAAAGTCTTTAACCCACCCCTCACCTTTTAGCTAAACGATTCTTGCTTCAAAAACTAGGAGAGGAGGAAGACTCCTGTGTACATACACACACATGATGCATGGCTGTTATTTTCATATAAAGGAGGAAGAATACACACATTTTTGTTCATTCATGGAAAGGCACAAACAAAAAGTAACAGCATCTATGTATTCACTACAGAATTAAACAGCAAGTAACGTGTCATTTTCAAAACACCATTTACTTGTGGATTAAAGATGTCCTGTTGGGACACAGCGTAAGATTATGCAGTATAGTATAGTTCACTGAAGAAGTGGAGAATTTGTCACACTGGGTACCTCTGTCCCCAGTTGGGTCCTATTTTTCAGAAACTCCTGTAAGTGTGAATTTAAAGTTATTGTTAGTGTTATGCTTCACTTGTTGGAGTGGCGAGTAGTTCAGAGGTTACTGCATTTACCAGGTTTGATTTCCTTTGGAAGAGTTCCTGGAGACTTAGGACATTATGTCGTATAAATTGATTTACAAAAATACAGGTTAAGCACAGGTGGAGGTGCATAGCTTCAATATGCCAGCAGCAAAATCCAGACTACCACATCAGATTTCTGGAGACAGGCAGCATGCTGTGAGGTGCTTACAAAGCTCAGCAGAAGCCCTCTGCCTCATTCCTCATCCCACTTGAACACTGCAGTCTGCCTCTAACCTTGCAACAGTTTTGGTGTGCGCATGTTCTCACACTTTTACAAGATCCCCATGCAGTCTTCATCGTCTTACATTAAACAAAGACAATCTGCTAACACAATGAGCAATGGCCACGTCTGAAAAGAAAGGGAGACTGGACTGCTGTAGCTTCCAGTGAATGGAGGTGTATATTATTTCCCCCTTACCCCCAGGACTAGAGGTATTCTATTCATTGATGAACAGAACAGTGAATGGGTAATTGAAGGGGGCAACAGGCATAGGTAGATGACTTGTGAAGGGATGTGGTTTGGAAAGCTGAGTTCCTTTGTGTGTGCTTCTTAAAAAAAGTGTTAATGTGAACTCTCATGTTTAGGATTACTGTATTTCTGAACTTTAATTTGCAAGCTTTTCTATAGCACAATAACTGAGCCCAAACTAAAGCTACCTTTCAGTGTATGGGAAGGCTCTTGTCAGTATAGAGGTAGGTACTGCTTTTCTTTCTTCTTTCTAAATTTGGATTTAGTTTAAGTATTAGTTTAAGTACCTTTTTGAGCAAGGATGTGGGAACTGTAAGGTCCTGATGGATCTACCTCCTGTGATTTGGCTCCTAATTATAAACTTGTAAGGGGTTACCTTTCAGGGATTTGTTCCCTTGCTTTGCCCATGTTTTGGTATCAGGTGATAATCTGGGAGTCTCAGATGGTTATCCAAGATGTTTATTAATTAATATATAAATTTACCTATAATTAATATAGATATGGAAGTAGACCAGCAAAGAACACTTAACTTCTTTTGGCATGTTTGCTTAGTTTGCTTGTGTGCTGAGGCTTTATCACTGGAACTCTTCATTCATGGAGAGCTCTTTCTTTAGTATCCTCAGTTGCTATGAGAAGCATTAACCTCTACAAGACCATTCATAAATACTCTCATCAAATTCATTCCAAGTGGCTTATAATGTCAATCAGGTTTGGGAGAGAATACCCAAGAATGCCTATTAAACTATTAAAACTGTGGTTCCCTGATATGTTTGTTATGCTGCAGTAAAATTATTCAGGGACAAATTATTGTTTGTAGCAGTTTTGTCTGCTGGAAAAAAATGATTTAATTCTCATACAAAAGGAGGTTAAAATAATTACTTTGTCAACCATTCTCAAACAAGAACATTAAATGCAGCTTATTACTCATTCCACTCCAGGACATCCAAGCACATTTCTAACAAGCCATTTGGGGAAACTGTCAGGCGAGGTGAGCTAAGCTGAAGTATTCGGATATACAGACATTTTAACAGAAGCCGGCACTCGTGGATGGAGAGTTCCACAGAGAATGCTGCATGCAGGAGATAATGAAGCATGGCTGCACTCTGGCTGAGAATTACTCCATGACGCTGTCTTGGCCATTGGCCTGCTGTGCCTTGTCTCTGAGCCTTGCTTGTTCCTGATCTGGCTTTTGTCTCCAGCTTTACTATGCCTTCGCCTGCTACTGCGCCCACTTCTCCCACTCTGGATGACTGCCTCTTATGTCATGGAGCTGACAATACTGCTTTCAAAAACTTGCTTGCATTTTTTAGCAAGTACAAAATGCTAGATGTTGACTGAGCAAGATTTGAACTTGAATAGTGAATTGAAAGAGCTTCCATATAGCCTGAAGTGTCTGATCCTTCCTTGGAAGGTAAGCAGCTTGGGCCAGGTTGCAATCTGGATGGATGATGTGAGTCCTGCATTAGGACTGGATGGTTGGACCTGATGGCCTGCTAGGCCCCTTCCAATTCTAGGATTCTGTGATTCTAAGGGCAATGAATGAAGCCATGAGTGGTGGTAAATAGGAGTTTGACCTTTGTGTAAATGGATGCTTTGGTGACCTTTAATGAACTTTTCCTTCACATTTTCCACACACCATTTACTCCAGTAGGAAATATATAGTGTTGGGAAAATGTCATGTCAAGTTTGGCCCCAAATTAAGCTTCCTAAAGGCACATAAAAGAAAATCTTTCAACCCACAGAACAATTTAAATCCATTTATGACTTCAAAAGAGGCTGTGTTTAATAGGGCAGAGCACTGGGTTAAAGCAATGATTAATTCATTTCATTCTGTGCCTGCTGGATGTAATGGGAGTTTTTATAAGTAACAGTGGAGGCCAGAACAGACGTCTGAGTTCTTGGACATGAAGCCTTGCATCAGATGGTATATTCACTTGCTGGTCTCTTGCTCCTGACTGACAGATTTAAACTAGGCAAATAATTTGTCTGATCCCACACCAGGTCTGGAACAAGATGATTTGCAGCTTAAAGGGAAGGACAAGATGGTACCCCTCTGCAGCACACAGGGAGGCGCTGACTGGACTGGCAGTACAATCTTGTTCCAACCCCGGAGATTGCGCGCTCCACCACACCTGTGGTGTGTAGCTTAGGGATGTCAGATTGTGCCATTTGGCAGACACTCTTCCATCTTTCAATAAAGGAAATCAGCCAGATAATTCACAAGGGACACGAGACAAGACAGGGGCATCAGGATCAGGGCATCAGAACTCAGGGCAAGACAGAGCCCAAGCACTGGCCAGAGTTTGTTTGTTTGTTTGTTTGGGACATTTCTAGCCCATCCAATCACTTTCGTCTCTGGACAGCTCACAGCAAAATCTATAAATACAGTGATATAAATATACATTACATACATATCCCAAACAATAATAAACTAAAGTCAATGGGAGAGTCTTAGTTAAGAGACAGGCCGAAGCCAGGAACCAGGAGTAGGTATTAGGACAAGACAAGGATGTGTTCATGAACAAGCCAAAGGCTGAGAACCAGGAAGATAAACAGAGCAGGGTTGTTTATCCTTGAGATAGGATAACCAGGCAGGATTCAGCAGCAGCAGAAGGTGTGGCAAGCAAGGCTAGGGGACAAGGGAGGGCAAAGCAGGATGTGGTGAGGTGCAGCATGACAATGCAGCAAGGCAAGGAACCAGTCCAACAGGGGTCAGGCAACATGTGGGAATTGAAATGCACTGCAGCCAATAGGAAGAACTGAGGCAAACTGCAGCAAAGTACAGGAGCAGAGCCATGTCTAGCAGGAAGACCTGCCTGGCTGGTGCCATTAGGGGAAAGAAGAGCTTGCTGTTATATAGCATTTCTGCCAGGTCTCCTAGGCTAGTGTTCATCAGGAGGCTGGCAGCTTCTGTAGGGTCTGGGACTGAGCCTGCAAGTACTCTGATGGAAGTTCTGATACTGGCCACCAAATGGAACAGCCCAGATCCTGACGACCAGCACTGTTCCCAGTGCTTGCTGCCTAAGGCTGTCATCAACATTTGCTCAATAGCAAGGCTGGCCTTGGCTTTTACAGCTTGCCTTGCTCCTTTCTTCACTGCTGTTCCATGCACTTCCTCCTGCAGCCATGGCTTTGCATGGTCAGCCAGCAATGGTGTCCAGGATGAAGTACAAAAATGGGTGTGGGTCCATATGATGGCTAGTACTGGGACTTGTAGGTCAGAATGTTTGCAGGGCCATATGTGAGCCATCCCTTGAATAAAGGAAAGTGCACAGGTGAATACTGACATGGGAGTAACTCAAGTCACCATATTCTTGTCATATGCACTTTTCTTAATATACCTATTTATTGACTATAAGAAGAACAAAATGGTGGCAATTGCAAGGAAGCAACTTTTGTCTGAATGCTAATAGAAACACCCAAATGGCATGGGCTACTGAGAGTGAGACAGTCTGCTTTGCGAGGTTGCGGGATCTCATTCACTGAAGGTATCTAAGCAGAGCTTGGACGGCCATTTGTCAGGATGCTGTTCTGGGATGCTATTGGACTAGATCACCTCCAATTCTATTTTTTTCTAATACATTCAAATTAGTATGACAATCACTTGTCTCTTTCGATATTTTCTCATAGCAAAGGCTACACAGTTTAAGCTAATTCTATGGAGTGGTCTTATTTTACACCTTTCCGATTGTTTTTCTACTAAGCAACATATATGAACACATAGTTGGCTTTCACACATAGATATAAATGTATATCTCCATATGTGCAAGATAGTTCATGTTCATGTTCTCTGCCCAATTCATCTCTGATTTTGTACATAACTTTCTGTGTTAAGAAAACAGTGACAGCAACTGTGCAATATTATTTTCACTACATATCAGGTGGGGTTTATCTACTATAGGTGCTGGTAATCTAGGATCAGTAGATGATCTGATAGCTTTATACACTGATAGAAAAGGCCAGGCTGTCATTGTTTCTCTGGATGCTGAAAAGGCTTTTAACAAAATTCTTTTGAAATTTGCTTTTGCAACATCGATTAATTTTTGGCTTTTCTGTGAGGGTAAGGCTTTTACATTCAACCACTAGAGTTGTGAGCACTGTAAGTTTTCTTTTCAATTGGCAGAGTTACAAAACAAGGATGTCTACCTTCTCCTTTGATATTTGATTTCTGTTTGGAATCTTTGGTTTATGCTAAACAGAATAGTATTTGTGGTTTTGTACATGATGGTTTAGAAATCTAAATTATTTTCTGTGTTGCTGATCTTTTGTTGTTTATCTTGAAACTCCGGATATCTGTCCCTGCTTTAGTGCAGTTTATTAAGGCTTTAATAATTTGTCTGGCTATCCAATTAACTGGTCCAAATTTGAACTGATACCAGTTGAAGATGCCATCTCTCATATAGAATTAACCAATTGGCTGTTTCAGTGGTGCTCAGCTGTTATTTATTTGGGAATACTTATTCCCAGAGGCAAATCTTAAATGATTAAGCTTAATTTGAATAAACTAATTTGTGGAATTTCTTGGGATTTAGGTAGATGGATCTCTTTAAAGCTGAGTTGGCAGGGTAAGGTAAATATTCTTGATAAATCATGACTTGTTGTATGTGGCATTCATCTATCTATTCCTGGAATTTTTGCTCCCCAAAACTTCAACAATCTGTGTTATAACTTTTGAAATATGAGTTCTTTTCAACCACAAATATAATTGATAAGGATACAACTTCTAACTTAAGAAGTGGGCTTGGCTTTCTCGATCTTGCTTTATATCAGGCCTATTTGTTGACCTGCAGGTAAAACATATAATATCATGTCATGTGTATTTTGAACATTTTTTCCTGCTACATTGGCACTGCAGAAAAGCAGATTTTAAAATGGGCAAGAATATATATTTATTTACTGGTAGACTTGATGGAAAAGCTGATTTTTACCTTGCATGAACTAGAGGTGCTGATGAAGAGCTTCTATCATTCTTGGTTTTTATATCAAATGATATCTGCTTGCTGTGACAATATGTGTAATGGCAACATTTGTTTGGACTCCAGGTTTGGTCCTGCCATGTCTACTGATCATCTTTTGATCTTCTTTCCTGTGGGAGCTAACAATTCCTATAAGAGAGTGTAATTTTCCTCCATTTCTGAGGAAATGTTGGGGACTGGTTCTTACACTTCCTATTTCTTCCCCTTACCGCAAATGGAGAACCTCCCTCTCTGCTAGAGAAGGAGGTCTTCCACATCCTGTTGGTCCTTTCTTGCCAGAATCTGTATGTCCTTCACTATTGGAAGTATTCACTGAGTCTGTTCACGTCTATCAACCACATTCTATGTTTAAAATTACTTATTATTCACAAATAGGATACAGAGGTCATTTATATATTCTTTTTGCTCTTTCATTGTGTTTTTGTCATTGCTTTCTTCTTCCTATCTTTGTTAGCTGTGCCAAGCATCCTTTTGAGAAGCAGTTTATAAATCAAAATGATGAGACAAATCTGTATAAGGTTATGATAAAATCTAGGTACATATAGTTTTAAAGATGTAAAGGAGAAGGAGCAATGATTCAGCAAGAAACAGGCTAAGCAACAATCTGCAGACAAAAAGCTAAAAACCTACATATTTGGTATGCTGCTCACACCTAGCAACAAAGTAAAAAATAGTTGATACAAAAGCTGGATTTAATAAGTTACACCCAGCCAAATGTAAATGTTTTCAAACTACATGGCACTTTCTAAGGGAAAGTTAATCAGGTTGAACAGTCATCTTTAGAGACGCTAATTTCTGCATGAATAGGAACTCAAGTTAACTTAGAATGCTTTCCTGAATGTTGCAATGAGTTATTTCCTAGCAATAATTTTACTTTTACAGCAAAAAGGGATTTGCTTTGTTGCAGCTTAACAGATGCAACTTTAGCTGAATTTATTTTTTACTATTTACTTGAAGATTAAACTTGTGATAAAATCTGTGAATTACCTTGTCTGTATTTACTCAGAGACCTCATTGTACTCAGTGAGTTTGACACACAAAAAACTGTGCATCTGATTGTAGCCTTGAGGTTGAGACTAAATGCTACTGAAGACTTGCAGAGAGCACTTTATAAGTAAACAGGCATGCAATTTCTGTGTATTGCTCTTATATTCATTTCTTGAGTTTATTCATCACATTGGGACTTCCCGACCCTTTTGCAGTTCTCTATTTATTGAGTGCTATAAAGTTTGCTTCATGCCAGTTTAAATTTCCCTGTTATCAACTAGGTTTGAAGCTTAATGCTCACTGGCCACCATTATTGAAAGTCAATAACAACAGTAATAACAATTTAGTACCTCTGTCACTTCCCCTGTCCTGTAGCAGAGACAGCCCTCTGAGGAAGCTGTGTGGGAGCTGTAGAACCTCCACTTTGATGATTCTGGTGGTCCTTGGAGAAACATGCAAATTAGAGAAGGCAACAGCTTCTCTTATCTCAGCATGCTTTTTCATTCCTTTGTATTAAAATAGAGAGGGCTGAACTCAGGATGCTGCCTGGAGAGGTTTTCACCTTCTCCGTCCTTTGTTTCTGAGGGATGCAGCATAGACTAGGGAAGATTTCCTGTTAGAACAGTATGACAATGAAACCAATTACCTAGGGAGGTTGTGGGCTCTCCCACACCTGAGGCATTCAGTTTGCAACTGGACAGCCATCTGAGAGGGATGGTTTAACTTGGAGTCCTGCACTGAGAATGAGGTTGGACCTAATGGCCTCCTGGCTCTTCCAACTCTACTGGTCTATGAGTCTATCATTCGATGCCCACTTATGGAAGCAGTAGATACCTCATCCTCTCTCAACTACTACCCTGAGTGCAGTGGAGCAAATTAATGGACATACAGATTCTGGCAAGAAAGGACCAACAGGACTTGGTAGACTTCCTTCTCTAGCAGAGAGGGAGGTTCTCCATTTGTGGTAAGGGGAAGAAATAGGAAGTGTAAGAACCAGTCCCCAACATTTCCTCAGAAATGGAGGAAAATTACACCCTCTTATAGGAATTGTTAGCTCCCACAGGAAAGAAGATCAAAAGATCATCAGTGACTGATATGGGAGGAAGGAGAATAATCTCTTCCTTGAATCATGATGGCCTTAATAAGTGGAGATTTTTCTGCTGTGGATCACTTCTCCCCCTGACTCCATAGGATTGCTTAGTCCATTGCTTCTTCAGTTCAAACACTTAAAATGGAACACTTTCCAGTATACATTCTTATTCTTGTGCTTTTTTCAGCTCTCAGTTTAATATCCTCTACTTGTGCAATATGGTTTGGTTTTTAATAATTACATGTACGATTTTTTAATAGCCAGAAGGCACCATAATTACAGTTTTATTTGAGCAGCTGTTCTCAGCAAAATGCAAACAGCAACAGCATTCAGTGGGTGATCAACAGTGGAGTGCATCTGTTGGAAAGAAATTGAGATAAAGGTGTGGTTGGTTTTTGCAATGAATAGCAAAAATATGACAAAAAGAGCACAAGAACAAATGTTTAAAACTCTACAAAAGGAAGTGAATACAATATAATGTAGAGGGATTTTGCAAGGAAACCTGCCCCAGATACCGTGCTATTTTCTGTAGAGAAGTTGTCTTTCAGTTACCTATGGATCATAAATGCATTTCTTGTCCAATATTTTTCAAGCTACAGTTACCTCTCATTTATAGTGCAGTGTTTGAAGGTGATTGCATCAAACTTCAATTGTATCAAATATATTTGCACTCATACCATCATCAACTTATCATATGAACAAAATCTATTCATTTCATGTAGCTGCATGTGAAAGAGAAGGGTTTTTTCCCTCAAGGGTCACAAATGGGCTACCGTTGAACACACACTATATTCTAACTGGTTGATATGTTACACAGAATAAGTTAGTCTCCCTAAATTATTTCCTGTCAACATCTGCTGGCATTAACTGATCTCGTACATATGCCTTTCTTTATGTCATACATTTCTATATTCTTTACCATGTCCCTTCCCTTTGTTGCAAAGCTGAAAAAACCTTTGGGCACAAGATTGGGGAAGATTGTGTGAAAAGGCTGAGCTTGTAGAAGCACTCTGGTACTGAAGTAAATAAAGAAGTCTTGCTCAATGAAGTCCTTGGCCATCTGTGTAGATGTTGTAGCTCTTGTGTTACTTTGGATGTGTTAACTGCAGTTTGTATTGCTGGTTAACTGCAGTGATGGGAGCCCACAATCCAGGGCATGTAATGGCAATGTGCCATTTTGCAAGGTCCAACACCTTTCAGAGTTTCAGATCCAAGTGGCAATAAGAAAAGACCCAAAATTCAATACAGACCTACCTTGAAAGTGTTATGGATATAAAGGAGAGCTTAATTTATGCAAAGACTGAGCCCTGTCAAGAAAGCTTTGCTAGACTCTTGAAAATTAAAGGATCAGGCCCAGTAAAAACACATCTGCATAAAATCTGCCTATCTTAATATATAGCTAAATATGCATGCGTGGAAATAATAACCAGAATTTATATTTCATGGGAGGCAAAGTCACCCAAATAGTTTTTCATGCAAGTCATCTCAAAGAAAATAAATTCTCTGCCAAAGGTGCGCCTTTCCCCATAATCTCATCCCCAACAATGCTGTCTCCATTATTAGGCAGAGTGAGGTGACTTTGCTGGACCAAGGGGCTGCAATGGCTTCCCAAGCCATTCTGCTCTCTTGGAAAACTTTCTTAGCACACACAACTTGACCTGCACACCTGAAATAGCGGCTTATGTTGTAAGCCGCCCCGAGGCTTCGGCAAATGGGGCGGCATAAAAATGTTTTAATAAATAAATAAATAAATAAATAGCCTCCTACTTTCCAGTGTGATGAAGGATCCTATCCTGTTCTCCATGACAGTTCAAATGACAGTCCATTTTACTTCAGTAAGTGAAATGACCGTGGACTCTTGTTCTTTGCCTGAGGAAGAAAATGGCTCAGCACCGATCCCAAGCCAATCAAAAAAGTCCCTACATGTAACTGAACTGCCATGTGGAGGAAGATTTGTGATTGTGGGAGAGTTGGAGCAAGTAGGAAGAGTAAAAGTTCACTCTTTCCTTTCCAGCTACAATCTCCTTGAGAATTGGCCCCTTGACTGGCAATTAAACTGAAGAGGAAACATTCTGTTAGTCCCAATGGACGCTCAGGACTGTGTGGAATTGATCTGTGGCCCTAGGAAATATATGTGGGTCCAGGACCCCAAAGGCTCAGGGCTAGCAACACTCCTGCCTATGTTCTATAGGCATTTCTCCAACTTGTGGAAGGGAAAAGTGCAAATGGCAACCAGGATAGAGCAGTTGGGCTGGCCCTGTTTTGCTCTCCATTCAACTATAATCCTATGAAGAGAAATGCCCCAATGAAACTTTTGCATTTTTTTCAGTTCATAACTGTTTCTACTTCTAATACGGTGGCTATAAAATTATTTATTGAAAGCATATCCCATTATTTTCAGTATAAGCTATTTCCTCAGATATACTGGAATAGGACTAGAATCTTAGGACTGAATGGGATGAAAACAACAACCTTTTTATAGCACCATGTTTCATAAAGTTACATTCCAACATAATTTTGGTCTGATGAGGTGTTTCTGTCAAGATCTGGTCCATTATTTATTGCTTTTCCAGAAGCAGTTCCTGTTACATATCAGTGTGTCACACTCGAATGTATTGTTATCAGATAAGTTATCATTTGCCTTTTTTTCCAATTTTCTAGAGGGGAAAAGTCATTAGAAAATATTAATTTCTTTCATGGAGCAGAAGATCAATACAATTATTTGCTCCAAAAATTCATTAGTACTTGATAACTGGGCTTAAACTATTATGACCTTAATAAGCACAACATTTCAGTGATTCATTGAGGATGGTTGAAAGAACTTTCCACAATGATCACGGATATGAAAGGCAGCAACCTAAAATAACTTTTTATAATGGCAGCAGATATGAAAAGCTTTCTAAATCATATCCTTACACTCACTTCTTCTTCTTTTTTTTTAAGGCTTTGTCATGCTTGATGCTTTAACCCTAAACCCTAAACATGTCTGTTGAAACATTTCTCTTCATTCAAAAGCTATGTTGTATGCTATTGTTGGATGGAACTGGAAAGGAGAATAGCCTCGTATAATTTATTATAATGGCTGCAGACAGAAAATATCCCTAAACCAGATCCGTATATGTGTATTCTTTAAAGATATACATAGCACAAGCATTTCTCAAAACAATATCTCATTGGGCTCTGACGATGAACAAAGCCAGGACAGGACATTAAACCTGAATGTAGATAAGGAAGTTTTCACTAACTCTTTCTCTTAGATAATGAATGGAATAGTAATTCTATATTCACTGGATAGATGGAATCATACTGAGCACCATCAACTTCATATTGAATGCCATGTGTTATTAATCTGTGTTTGCTGACCAATCCATCTCATAAATTCATGGAAATAAGTTAATGTTTCTTATGCATTCATATTCATTTCTGTCATTCTTTTCTTTCATTCTTCAGATTGCTTTCATAAATATAGCAGGCACAGGCAAGGAGCTTTATATATATCTACATCCATATAATGGGACATGTTTCTGAGCAAATTAAATCAGGCAATTTTGTATAACAGGGATATATTAGATGGATACAGATATGAACAGGCTTGCTATATTTTCCAGTTTTTCAAATTACCAGCTACTTGTAAGCTGAGCTCTGTGTTCAATTTAAAAGCATAAGAACTTTTTTCCTGAAATAGTTTTGCCAGCTGACTCTGGAATAAAATATCATATCTGCAAAATGAATTGGAACAGGGCTGAATGGGCTTTTAATTTTGACTCAAAAGTAGCTTAATTTTCTTAATTTTAATATATATTGAAACAGAGAAGCATTGTTTTTATTTCAAATTGGAGATCTATTGCTTTGAAGCATATTAGGATGAAAATTCAGAACCTAATTTGGCATTTATTTAATTTACAAATACATTTATATGTAAATTACAACTATACAACCCAAGAAAGTGCCAGTGTAAGTCCACTTAAAGAAACATAATAGAAAATAAATTTTAGCTTTCCTCAAATAGCTATCTGATATTTGTAAAAATCATTTAAGCTGGAGTGGCTGCGAATCATTAAGAGATGCAATACTAAAAAAGAGGACAAAAGTTCCACAACTTTACATAACATTTGAATAGGCTAATTGAAGATTTAAAGAAATTTGTGATTTCCTGATTTAAAAATATCATCACAAATGGCCAGGAAACTACACTCTGAGTTGGTGGCCCATTTATTCTGACAGTAGAGAATTCGGCATTTTAAGGTACATATTAAAAGCTTCATTTCATGCTGTGGATTCAAGAATCAATGCTCTAACAATTGAATTCTATGAACAATATTCTAATAAGAAAGAAACCAGGAAAATAGGAGTAAGAATCTCTACCAAAAGTGCATCAGTTCCTGGATGCAAGGTATATATGTGTGTGTGTGTTTTGGGGGTGGAGTACAATAATCTCTAGCTGAATTCAGAATTGCATGCATCTTTATGATGTAGCAATATACTCCAGGCAGTCAAGAACCCAAAAACCGGTCATAGGTAGTCAAGGTATCACTGTCAGTGGGGCAGTGCATCTTAATTTTAACTTTAGAAGAAGCAATCCATGATCCTAGCTCCAAAAGAGAATCAGCACCATGGATAGATCCATTCAAAATACAACCCAGAGTAGATACACTGCCCCAGCAACATCAGAGCCATCTGCCTCCACTGGTCACAGGCTTTAGAAATTACAGATAGCTGCACTCCTCCACTGAGCAAATGGTTGACCATATAACCTCCAACAGGAGTTGTAGGGCTGGCCCCATCACAAGGCAGAGTGAGTTGGTTGCCTCAGGCAGAAGATCCTGGTTGGGGAGGCGCATCCCTGAGGTACTGGAGAACAATACTGTGTGTCCTATGTAATTTGCCCTGGAGCCTTCAAATGAAGCAGCTGCTGTCAGGTTTTAATGTTGTTATTCTGTTGGGTTGTATTGGTATAAATACTTTTTATTTATGCTTGCTGTACACCACCCTGGTTTCTGAAAGACCACAGTGTAGTATAAACATATGATAAACATCATAAATTAACAGCCCTGGAGCCAAAAGGCACAACTAATGTTCAGTCCATGTCTCTTTCAAAATAGTTAGTTGATACCATCAACTAACATTCTCTTATGGGATATAAAGACTGGTTAAACCAAACAAAGAACACTGTGTATAATCGCAGCTGATGGACAGGGTGATGTGCGGAAACCAAGCTTATTCATCCAAAAACTATTCTCACATTGCATGTTTGTGTTGGTTCAGAAGACAAGTGGGGACAATTGGATTGCCACTACAGATTTTTCTCCAGGTAGGCCCCATCTTCTGAGGTTAGACAGGTGGCAACTGCCTTTTCAGAGGACCTTTTCAGTTGTGGTGCCTTAGTTTTGGAATGCTTCCCCCAGGAATCTTTTAAAATATTTCCAGTGCCAGGTGAGGACATTTTTATTTCCCCAGGCCTTTTAAATCCCAGATAACTTTCTAGGATTCTCCTCTACCTTCAACTTCTTGTGCTGTTCTTGCCATTTTTATTAGATGATTTTATACCACCGTTTTAATAACAATATGCATTTGGATTTTACTATTGATATATTTCCTTAATGGTTATGTCCCTGGGAGTAGCAATACCAAAAGGGGGCATCTTTCTTTTCAAAGTAGATAAAGTGCATATTATGTAGAATTTATTCCCACTTGTGAATCACAGCTATCATATCATCAGTCTTCATGTCCCCACTCACAATCCTTAAAAAGTTGTCAGAGAGGCGTTAGGTCTCACAGTATGAAAATGGATTCACATGGCAAGCGATTCTATAAAGTATGACCACTTTTACTGGAAAAAACTCTTTTGAGTAGCATCCCAATGGTGGAAATAATATAGTCTCCTGCTAGCATAGTTATTGTCCTACTTTACAGAGGACAGCTATTTGAAGGGGTGTCTTTCTTCCCTGTGAAGATGTGCTGTACCTGAAAGGCTTTTTGATATTAAGCAAAGGCTGTTTAAAGAGAAAAATCCATGAGAAGGGAAGAGAAGGGGCATAACCTCTTGGTGCTGTCTGCCAGCACTTAGCACCTGGGTGACACATGACTGACCACCTGGTCACAATCTTCCCCACTATGGTCAGTGGAAGAAGCTTGCATCTCCGTGTGTACCTTAGTATGTGCAAATGCTATGCTGTCCTCTTTTGTGCTTTGCTTTTGGGGATGATGAACATCATCCATCCATCCAGCATGGGCGCACTTCCTCTCATGTTTAGCCCAGTCATGGAAACCGAGCTGAGCTGAAAGCAAGTCTGCAAATGCTAGACTTGTAACCTGCAGCCTTCTTTCAGCCAGGTGCAGCAGCACCAACAGGGACTGCACATGTGGTATGGAAAAGGGCACTGCTTGTGCAGTGTATGGGACCTGGTCCCTGTATGAATTCCACGAATGCTCACTAGGAACTTGAACTCAGGGCTGTGACAATGTGGACCAGAGTCCATGGAGCTGAGCTCAGGGACTCTTGTGGATTCCACCCCCAAAATTGGTTCCTCACAGATCCCTAACATAAAGGGATGCCCTGGCTATATGAGAAACAGTAAAATATCATAACTGGACATCTAAAATAAGGAGACAACTCAGCCATTCCATTGGTAAGCAATCTTATTACTGCCTTTCAATTCTTTTATTTGTAAACATAATACTGATGTAGGATGGCCACTTACATTCTCCCTCTCCTATGTTTCTTTATCTTTAAACTAGAGTTGGACAGACTTTCAATGGAGGATGTCTTCAAATATAGAAATGTCCTCTGATGACCTGTAAATCAAAGACATTTCTTTGTAAAGAAGGACACATGTCTACCCTAATACATATTGATAGTCCATCCACAAAAATACAAACTTTATCATGATTGAAGCAATCTTTAAGCTTGCCCATATGCACATTGTTAGCCACTTATGTCTACAGTAGTCTCAAACATGACGTATTTCATGAGGTTGGAATAAAAAACTAGATGGCCTTAATAGCAACAGAATTGTAGTGTGTGTGTGTGTGTGTGTGTGTGTTTGCAGGTGGCTTCTCCATACAAACAGCCACAGAATATATTCATGCTGGACCCATGAGCAAACAGGGTTGTAAAAGCTATGACTGGTTCTTGAAAAGAGGGCATTACTATGAAATCTCCCACTGCGTACTTTCCAAATTTCTAGTAAGGACTCAGATAATGCTCATGTTCTACTGAGATATTTAATTTATAACCTTTCATATTTCCCAAGCCTTTGTTTCTTTGTCATATGACAAGGAAGCAGTAAGAGTAGGAGGACAGTTCAAATTAATAGTTTGGAGACAGCAGTCATCAGGTTTAAGTGATGGCAAAATGAAATTTACTGATTTGAATGAAGTGCCTAAGGTCAGATTACCCTAGCAGGAGGATGATGAGGCTGGCAAGCTAATCCTTCTTTGCAGTCCTCTGAATTTTGGAGGAGTGTTCAGGGAATGCAAAATGCCTGGTCCTCAACATTTCTGTGCCACTGTTTCAGCGATGCTTGAGTATCCAATATGGAAAGTGAATTTATTCTTCATTCCATAGCACAAAGGTGCAAAGATGCAAGTTAGAGAAGGAATGCCAGACCAAAAGGACTTGGCTAATTAATTTACACCTGTCTTGGCAAGCAGCTTATAGCTCTTAAAGGGGATATGACACCATAGGAGGCCTCTAAAATGGCTGCTAGTACTTTTAAGTGTACTGCAGCAGCAGACAATTGAGGCTTGGATTTATTTATGTATTTGGTTTGGAAAGATGATCCATTTGTTTAGGAGAAAATGTATTACAAACCCTCCAATCAGACTGCAGTACAGCAAAATCCAGCTCCCTCCTTTGCAAGTGCGGCTAGTTGTGAACATGGTGATCCAATGATTCTTCATATCCTTTCCAGGACAAATAGAATTTGTCATCTTGGGTCTAATTTTGTTTTCATCAATTATCTTGCTGTGGGATTTTGTATTTACATTGAGATGTTTTTATTATGTATATACTCTTGGTGAGATAAATTATGTTTTATGATAATCATGTTTTATAACATGTCTTGGAGATGTGTGTGCATATGTACACGCACGGTCAAAGCAGGGTATAAATGTTTAGGGCACACACACATGCATAAATGGCAAAAGCCATCCTTTCCCCTTCCCTGTCCTCAAATGTAAATCATTTCTAAATGCCTAGCTGAATTAATTAGAATTATATCCTACCTTTTCCACCAAGAAAATGGCACTCAAGGTATATAAAATTCACACAAATCTATATATCAAAGTAATACTAGTGAACATATCAACCAGTTCAAAATCTGATGCAATGAGTTATGTTAAGTCAAATGTGTCTGGAGGAAGTAACACTGGTTTATGAAACTGTACCTTGATAGCACATGCATAAGCAAGCCTTTGATTCATACCAAGGGAAAACTAAGTCACTTCAGGATCAGAGGACACTTCTGCAAACCTGGGCCATCTGATAATCAGATGTGTAGATGTGGACATGAATACATTAGGTGTGCTAGACAGTTGCTATTCGCTGCATGGTGCACATCAATGGTAATGCAATTTAGGGCAGTTTGAATATCCATCTGGCATATACTCTTCGTATTGAAATACGATTTTATTTGTATCCCTTTTTTGGCTACAGTTCATGGAGAAGCCAATTTCCTCAATTTTATTTACTGAAAAGAAGAATGTGGCATCTAATTTCCTTAGTGAGTTTATGGGGGAAATATAAAATAAAAAACAGTTAACCTAATCACGTCTACACAAGTAAGTTACTGTATGAGCAACAAACAGGCATAACTCCATTACCTCCTATTAAGAACATTCCGGCTGGGAAAAAACAGAATGACTTTCAAGTATTTTGTTCTGCTATGTATCTAATAATAGAAAATAGAGGAGGGAGAACCTATTAAACTTCCTGAATGGCTGGTAGATACTTATGTATGCTGAGTGTTGCAGACCTTTCCACCGTAGTAAACTAGCTAATGATTTTTCTCACATGTAGTAAAAACATGTGCAAGTTGCTTCTTCTTTCCATTGTGTATTGAAGCCCAGCTGGTCTTGTAGTGTCTGGAGATGGGGGTCCAGTTTTTTGTTGCTGCTGCTTCTGCTGCTTTGCTTTTTGTAGTACCAGGGCTCACCCGATGAGTTTAGGCCATTGTGCAAAGCTTTCTATTCAATAGAAGACACTCTCCTATGCATGCCTAGACATTCATAGGACTGCACTGTGAAACTAATAAAGGTCTGGTTGTAGGAGTAGATAAATAAAACCCCACATTTTCTCTTACATTTCTGGCAACTGTCCTAAAAGCACTCGAACCAGTCCCGTGATCCATCCAAACCTATCTTGCTACCAAACAAAACCAGCTCAGATGTTTCTCACTCATTGTTTTGAAACTCTAGCTTTATTTCAGTCCTCTTCAGTTTCAAGCCTGCTTTTTTGTTTGATCAAAGGATCAAACCATATGAAAAAGATATTGTTTGTATAATGTCCTTGTGCTTCTCTCTTGCATGAAGCCAAGGAATAGAAAGCAGCTAGCGTGACACCAATTAGGCAACAGAATATTATTCCTTGTGGAACACCTCCTGTTGCTCAAAGGGCTGCTCATGCGACACAGCAGGTACAAGAGCCCTGCATGGTGAGGATGCAGGAGGGGGTTGGCATTTTCAGAAGTCTGCCAGTCAGTCATTCAGAAGGAAATGCTTACCTGACTTGAAAGAGCAATCTGCCTATTTCCCAGTCCTTGGTCTTCAAGGGTCATCCAAATGGCAGAGTGCATGGAGAGAAAGGGATGCTTCAGAGCCATGTATTGGAATAAAAAGCTAGAAGCCAAATAGATAAGAAGCCACAGGACAGAGACATTTGCTTTACTTGGGCATCCTAATGAGAACCATTCTCTGCATCCATTCACTTGAGATCTACAGAATGGGACATCTCGGTTATCCCATTGCCTGCGGATGTGCATCTGATGACAACCAAGGGATGGAGCTTCTTGTCTGTGACACCCTGCCCTTGGAATCCTCCCTTCTCCTGCATCATGATACATACCACCACGCCGGTGCCTGTTACATACTTTTTAACCAAGTGTTTGCCAGTTTTAATGCTTAGCTGAGTGAGATTTCTTGAATTTCGATTGTCAAATTGTATTTTAATATTAGCAATACATCCGTAGCAATAGTGGTACAATACGTCAGCCTCCCGAAATTGCCTGGGATGACCGCAACATTATTTGCTGCCCCAGCTCTGAGATCTTCCAGAGGCAGAGTTGGATCTCCTAATGCAGAGCCTGACCCACATCCCTCTCACACCAAGTGCACAAGCACCCTGCTGGTTGTCCCTTAGAGGTAGGAAATCAACCTTGGAGAGGCTGAAAGGGATGCACTGGGATCAAGCGGGGAGGAAGCTTAAACCATGTCCTTCTCTCCTCCTCCACACTGTCTCATCTAGATGGCTGAAAACAATGATCTAGATGAAGACCAGAGTGTGGCTGTTCATTGCCTATTGCACTAGGTGCTCATAAGCCTGCAGTTTTAGGGGCTTGCATGAATCAAATGCAGAGGATGTTGGATCACATGCTAAATGATGTGATCTGTTCACCCTGCAATTTCTTCTATGTTCCTTTTGTATTCACTTCTGCAAGCTTGTTTCCTCTTGGCTGTTCATGATCATAGATTCATGCTAATATATGATCATGAACAAAAGCTAGTTGTACTCCTTTTCTGTACCTATAAACCTCCACCAATGTACAAGATGCTGACCGTGCTTTGCTTAGTTAAACAGTGTGCCTGCCCAGTCTCCTGGTCAGCACAGTAAATCATAAAAGCATCTTCACTAGGCTTCAGAAAATGAGAACTTATGTTTGTTTATGATTGCAAGCAACTGTTTACTGATTTCTCCCTACTTCATCATGTTGATGGCTAAGCAATGGTGCATCAAGGGCAAGCATAATTTTTTCACATACTAATGACAGAAATACATTCCTCTGTGTTGGGAGATTGTTGCCAGCTTCAGTGACATCAAGAAAGCTGCTGGACCCATGTGTTGCACTACTGGACATGAATGAGTTGCTGCATCAAGGTACAAGGGTATCATTCCACGTTCCACACATGAAACATACAGAATTCATAGCAAAGTTCAAAGTACCACATGTGGGTAATATTTGAGACTCAGTTAAATAACACAAGGCACGATCCTATGAGTTGTGCAGCTGAGGATGCTAAGCCCCTATACTTAGAGGATTACAGGCATTCTATGCAGAACAGTGCTGGTGATCTTTGCCTCTTTGCATCTCCTGCTCTGCATTTCCACTGGATGGGCACAAGATGGTGCATTTTGGAGGTGCAAGGAAGGTCTCTGTAGTTAATTCCCCTATCTGCCCTGTGGAGCACCGTTTTATCCCTTCCCGAGGTTGGGATCCCAAGATTATTTCTGGGCTGGTGGCAGTGGGGAAGGGGAATTGCAGCTTGGATTCTTAGTTCTGAGGCTGGAGCTCTGATCTTGGATCTGGGTATCTGAAGCATTCTGTAGCCACTGAGATAATGTCTAGGGCCCACAGGATCACTCACTTAACCAGCTTAAGTTCCACAAATTTTAATGGGTCCAGTCTAGTACAACTAAGGGCTTAATCCTATGCATGTTTAGAAAGAAAAACATGCATGCTATTCTTAGCAAGTTGGGAGTTACTGACCTTTTTGCTGTCTAAACATGCATAGGATTTACCTTAAGTTTAGATCTAGTTCAGCTTCTGTATGCTCAGTGTTTAGACTACTGTAGAGATCAGAAGTGAACAGATTTTGCAGTTCTTTGAAAACTGTGATTCAGTTTTCAGCTGTTTAAACCCCAAATAAATATGCATTTTGTTGGAAATACACATTTATTTAAGTATGCATTTGAAACTGTCTTTTCTGCTGATTAAGAATAGTTCACATGTTAATAAGGAAATGGAAAAAAAATGAATCATGGTAAAAGTAGCCTAGGCCAGAAAGAGATGGATTCTGAATGCTAAATTTGCACAAGAATGATGGCTCATTTATAGAATTCTAATAATAATTCATGCACCAATTGAACAATAATAGGTACAGAAAGCAGTGACCAAATATGTGAGATCCTGGTCTGTATTCGTTAGTTGGATAATTTTTAACCATGGCCACTTTGTTTAAAAACTATCTCCTGAACCAACAGCATGAAACATTCAAAATTGGCTAATGGTTGATGGGAAAGCATTAAAATTTATAAGATGATGCTTATCTGAGAAAGGCTTCTTCCCTTCTAGCAGATCTTGAGCAAGGAAGCAGTAGGGAGTGATTCACAGCAGGTAGTTTTGACATTGTAGGGTATAACTGTGAACAAACCTAAAAATAGTGCCAGGCAAGGCATTTAAAAAGACTAGACATGACCACAATTATGCATTCTTTAAACTCACTCGAGAGTTCACATTAAATTGGTGTTGCTGCTGTTTTCCACAAATAAAAGGCATGCAGCTTAAGGAGGAAGACATCCAAGCTTAAAAATGGGTAGATCAATGGTCTGCAGACACTGCTATTATTGGTCCAGCATAGCACTTTGTCTAGGGCTTAGACTAGTTCTCTGTGGAAAATTCCTGCCACATCTTTTTACCATCCTAATTTAAATTGATAGGGAAAAACTGCATGCCAAAAGCAATTCAATGGAGAAGAACATTTCAGAGAAATTCTCATGAGTTTCTTGCACTTACCTTATTTAGGACATGCCTGAGCAGCTTGTGTTCCGTTGTTCAACCTGAAACCATCTCTCTGGCAACCTGCTGCGTCCCTGGATCCCAACATTTTATTTAGAGCCAGGAAAGAGATTGTGTGGAATATCGTCCCATGAGGTTTTCTTCTGACTAGGATGTGTGGGTAGCCAGGGGGGTTGCAGAACAATGTGTAAGATGTGTAAGAGAAAGAAAAACAATCATGTTGCACCCCTTGGCTGCCTTACGATGGTTAGGTAAGTTCCAATACAGCACCCAAATGAATGATAACAAGCCCTGAAAATGAAGCAGAGTAAGGGAGGCCTCTTCATGGGGGAAGAAAACTTTCAAGAAAATGGAGAGTAGGTTTAGGCTTAGTTTTAGTACTAGCTTCACTTTTTCACTGGAGCTGGATGTAAGGCTGCCCCCCTCACAGCTCCACTGTGGTGGATGCAAAATAAGGCCAACACAGGTGATGCTGTGGTCACTTGCAGTCATGGCGCAAACCCCGATAAAGCCTCAGCGTTTTTTTTAAAAAAGGGGAGCTCTACTCCAACGCCTGCCCCGCCTATGTGAGGATGCTTAGAATTGGTTCTTCCACCTGAAGAATTTGGTGAAATTGCCCTTCAGTTTCCTTGCCCACAAGTAGGGTGGAGAACTTGGAAAGGCCATTTGCACACAGTTCTAGCTCAGATATTACTTACTTACTTACTTAATTTCCATACTGCCTGCATTGATTTTTGGTGGATGCTGGTGTTAAATGTAGGCTCAAAGAGTAATTTCTAGCAGCTTCTATGCTGCAAACATGGAAGCAAGTTCCATTGGAAAAAATGAAGGGTATTCTCAAATGGATTGGGTTTGCAGAATGTTTTTGTGTACTATAACCAGATTTTTAAAAGTTGAAAACTTGGGTGCTTTTGTTATTATTCTTTTGACTGAAAACAGCAAAGATGAATATCAAGCACTATTCTCTGGAATCAGCTTCTATCAAGGGAGTCATCAAACTTGTATACTTCAGGAAAGCTTTGAAGACTCAGCTCTTTTTGCCTGCTTTCTTCCAGTGTCATGGACAGTAGATTTTATTGGTAATTTCAGTTTTTATTGGCAATTTATTTTATAAGTTTTTTATCGATATGTACTCTTTGATCTCTATTGCATTCACTTTGCACAGTTTTTATCTTGTATGCAACCTTGGTAGGGTTCCATTCTTAAAAGTGGCCAAATATATTCAAGTTGTATTCTTTTTGTCTTTGCAGATAATTCTCTGTAAATGGTCATGAACTGAAGCCATATTGGCCTCTGCAAAGACATTTTTGTATCCTGTATTACAGTTGTCAAGGCAACTGCTGCTGAAGGTATCCTTATTTTGTTGATTCCAAGTGTGCCTCTAACAATGTTTTAAAATAAGGTGCCACATATTACAAATGCATACATATAACAGAACTGGAATGGAACTTAGTGGAACAGAACTATAGCTCTTGAACACACAACATCTGAAATGTCAACATTGCTGGCTGACTTTGAATGTAAAGTCTACACAGGCATCTCTTAGAACACACAGCTCAGTTGTTTTAGCACTGTGTCAGCTCAAGGCAAACACAATTCTGTTTATTGAAAGATTTCTTGGGGCAACCTTTCAGATGTTCATGTGTGGGCAACTGAGATTTCCACATCTGTAGTGTAGGTAGGGAAGAATGTCTCTGGAAAAGTATGCCTTTTTGGTCTTGTACATATAGGATAATTTACCTCTCTGGTCCAATGATTTTTCTGGTAAAGGCAAAAAGCAAGATGGCTTTCCATGTGCAGAACTGAAATGGACAGCAGGTAGAGCTTGGGGATGGGAATGTGCCTTCTGTTGAACCTGAGCACAAACACCTTACCGCTGCTTGTTATTTCCTAGCATCTGCCACCCGAGGCAACCTTCTCGCTCTGCCTGATAGGCAGGTCAGCCCTCCTACCTTAATATATGATGTGCTACCCACCCTATTCTTAAATTTGTAACATTTCTATTCTGTATTTCAACCAATCAGATTTCAATGTAGTACCTAGCAAGTATAAGCAAAAAAGATGATATTCAGCACACAAGAGTATAAGGCAGGGTATGCCATGGTAACAATTCAGACTTGGTCATGGAAGAATTTCTAAATCTGGTGCTGGGAACACTCTTGACTCACCTCCAGCGGGAGGACCATAAGGAAGGCACCAAGCAGAAAATGCCTCCCTCACCAGAAGATCTCAAGGCAAGGCATTGGATGGCAGATATGGGAAGGCATCCCTTAATGGGCACATATGGTATGTGTATGGTTGCAGACTGCAGTTCGATAACATGGTGTCTTCTTCCACGGAGTAATGCATTTCCCATTGAGAGTAATGAGCTGAAAAGCCTGTGTTCCTATGCTCCTAATTTGACTTGAACTTGAATTCCATTTGAACTGGTGGGTCTTCCTGTTAGAGTTGTTCAAGTCTAAAATGTGGACCTTAGAGTGGTCCTTTGTGAATCACCAAGGAAAGAGAAGTGGGTGCAGGGAGAAGAAAAGAGCAACTTTATACCACTTGTACTTTAAATGAGGATGCCAATTCCATACAAGTTTCATTAGCTAATTTATATGTATAGGTGCAAATTCAGAAATAATTCTTAAAATTTAAATAGAAACAAGATACATTCAACCATAGTGTGGAAAATAGTAACTTGTGTGTCTTGCCCAGGCTGCTGATCAGATTCTTTGATAAACAACTTCAAGGCCCAGCTCTTCCTCCCAATGGTTTTTTTTTTTTTAATCATTTCACTAGGTTTAAATGGGACAGCCCTTCAAATAAAAGATGTCTTCCAAGAAGAGAGTGGTCCTCTGGTGGCAGCAGTCCTTCTAGTTCTCTGTGCTGAGATCCTTTGCTGAGGGAGTTATTTTCTACTTAGAACTCTTGTTAGTGAAATGTGTTCTTTGTCTACCAGAGAGCAGGTATAATGAAAGGTGTGGAGCAAGGGGAGTTGCAGGTGGTAGGTCCTAGAGGGAAGTCGGCCATATTATGAATGGGAAGATGTGGGCTTTTTTCCTTCCTTTCCACAGTACTAAAATGGTATCTGGTACCTGGTTCTCGAAATCCAAAATTCCAGTTTTGAGGTGGAATCTGGGAACAGAACTGAGAGTAGGTAACGTATATAGTGGCCACTTACATATTGACCCAGAAGAGGAAGAATACCACCTTTACCAAAAGAGACAACACAGAGTTGTATGAAATCTGCAGGTGTTGATTTAAACATGTCTTGAACCTTACAAACAATATTTGATACTCAGTCATGAGTAGTGTGTCTCCAAATAGTGTTTTGTCTATTTTAAAAATGCAGCAGTCTAAACTAGAGGACTGAAGTGATGGGGGCAGGTTGTTCTTAAGCCATTGTGCCATTTTTCCTATGAATGATTACTTCCCCTAAAAGACCAGTCCTATGGCCAGTAGATGCTGTCCGGCTAGCCATCAGAGAAGCTGGCATTATTGCTGCTACTTCAGAAGAGCTTTCTCCACCTTTAGAGCTTCCTTCTCAACTGACATGGCTTTTTCCATACTTGGCTGAGGCTCCATAGATAGGAAGCCATCTCTGGGGCAGGTGCTGGGGGACCATTCTAGGGCACAAGGAGGAGAGGGACGAAACTACTGGTTTCTGCCAAATCCAAGCAGTATGTGGACACTTTCTCCTTGCAAGGAAGAGAAAAGATGTTGATGGTCTAAAAGAGCTGCCTAAATGTTTTGGAGGGTGAAGGGAGCACACAGACAATGTGCACCTCCATGCTTGAACCATGCTTGATTTGGCACCCATAACCTTCTGAGTTCAGAAGATTACAGGCAGCCACAGAGGATGTTTTTGCCTGCGCCAAACAAGAAAATAAAAATGAAGGCAAGCTGTGAGTGCATATCTGCATCTTTTCCGTTGCAGGGTAAAAAGCAGCATGAGAGTGAAAGGTAGAGGTGGGACAAAGGCTGGCTGGAAGATAAATGATGTAGGGGAACCAATGGAGATCCCTCCCAGTTGCCTCAGTCCCTGTACCCATCTTTGATTCTTGTTTCCAGAAAGTACTCCTGCAGCTTGAAAAACAGAAGCATCCAACAACACGACTGAGCAATGTGTATAGTTTGGGCCTATCCATTTTGGTATTTCCCAAGAAGCTACTTTGAATGTGCTGTTGCTGGCCTTGTTTTTACTGCGTATGTGAGCAACACTATCTAAGCACAAATTGTCCCATCACTCACTTCCCTGTTTAGAGGAACACTTGCTGGTTTGAAAATGGCTTCTAGCACTCCCTTACCCCTCCACTGTAGTAGAAATGACTCCCCAGCCAATGACAAATAGGAACTGCAAAGAGCAGAAGTAAATATTTTTTGAATTCTAGAACTCTCTTTTACTGCTCACATTTTTCTTTTGGTTAATTGGGGATGGAGACTGTGGTTACCTTCCAAAATTGAGAATGCAGTTTGGTCTCCTTTCATTTCTTATAGGCGATCTTAGTGAAAATGCACACATTTGTCTTTTTGTCTGTGTAGCTGAAGCTCAGACTTCTAATAAAATGGCTCTATCTGGTATGAAAGAAGATTTTCTTTAAATATTTGAAAAACTTTTGTTCATAGATCTGATGTCTCCTCTTCAGTCTCAAGAGAGGATATATTCTGATTAACAAATCTATCTTCCTGGTTCCCTGAAATGTGTAGCCATGACTGAATGGTAGGCTACCTTTTGCCTGGTCTGACTCAGGAATCACTTACAGAGCCCAGGGAAGCCTTTTGGGCTGGAAGTGTTGGAGGGTTGAACTGATATTTCTATAGAAATATCACTATTTAGTTCTCACTGCAGCCTTGCCATGCCATCTCAGCCTGCAGAAATGAAAAGAATTATCGGTATTCAGTTCATCTCATTTATGAACTGTATTAGATTACTTTCTCTAGAAATGCCTCAAGGTGCTGTAAACATTCACAATTAAAGCAACTTAAAAACCATAGCCAGTGCTCAGCATTATGGATGTTGTAGTTCCAAACATCCAAAAAGTCCAAGGGACATGCATCCACTAGGATCTCCTACATGTGTCCACGGCTGCTGTAGAGAAATCGGTGTACCAGATTTGCTCTGGCAATTTTTATAGGAGAGTAATCTAATTAAAGTAGTCTTCATAACATTATATGCACAGTTATCTTAATCATATTTCTTATATACCATGTTTCTCCAGAAGTCTTTTTCACTGCTTGGAAAAGATTCTTACTATATCTTGATCAGTGATCATTTTGATGGAATGAGGTCACTGTGGACGTTCCATATACCCCCAAAAGGGATTATAATGAGATAAAAAAAAATCAGAGTATATAACAAATCCCTGGGAGACATATCCTATTTCTCTTGCTGTGGAACCTGGCTTTTTTTCCCTTCAGAAATATCAGTCTGCATAGGCAGTGAAAGATAGATACACCACTGCTAACTTTACTTTTTCAGAAAGAATATACATTTTGGTCTCTTGTTACTTGTAACTTTCTGAGTGAGATAGAAAGTTATACCAACTTGCTAAGCCACAGACTGAGAAGGAACAACTCACTGGAAGAGACTGTGATGCTGAGAACGATTGATGGCAAAAGGAGAAGGGGACGGCAGAGGATGGGGTGGCTAGATGAAGCCATTGGGACAGTGGGTGTGGGCTTGGATGGACTCCAAGGGATGGTGGAGGACAGGAGAAAGTGGAGGAATGCTGTCCATGGGGTCATGATAGGTTGGGGATGACTTTATGACTAAACAAAACAAAGCCAAAGATATTCTGTTTTCATGCCAAATTCTAATTTCAAAAGTTTTAAACAAGAAAGTAGGTAAGTTTATAGCTAATTTACTAACGTTTTGCAAAACTAGCCTAAGTGGGACCCTCTTTCTAGGAATCCCACAGCTAACACCACATAGGGAGGAATAGGGACATTCCTATTTCTAAAGCCACCACTTGTCAGTGATGATGCCTCACTACTGGGAACCTCTTCTTCACTTCTGGTGCCACCATTAAAGTACATTCTTTTATTTATTATACAGCTTTTTTCTGAAGTAGCTGTCCATTGGGCATGATACAGATCAGGAATACAAGGAATCAAGTCGATATAGTATTTTATTAAAGAGAGAACATGAAAACATATGGTTCAAGATTTAGGACTAAGCAGCATCTTTAGAATGTTTAGTCATTCTCCAGTCAGATACTACCAATTTCAATCCCACATTCTCATATCAAAGAAAGAAATCTGGTTTCATAACCCTCATCGTGGTAACAAAACAATTGCTCCACTAGCACACTACATTAATTATGGGTAAGTTTGCATGATAGGACAACCCATAGTCTCCTGTGTTGTCCAAACCTTGTCATGTTATTTCAGCATGATATGTTTGGTTTTTAGAAACCAGGATAAGTAACAATGGTCTGTTTCTATGGTTTCCATACTTTCTATGGTCATACCACAGAGTCCCCTGGAAAGAGTGCCAGCTGCTGCAGGAGCTGGTCTAACCTGGGATTGAATCTCAGGCATGGTGGCTGATGGGATATTTGCCAGTGGGAGGACTGAACAAGAAGGAAGAAAACTACATTAATACAGAAACTACTTAATCATCTATCAGGCATATCCAGGTGAAAACAGCACACCATGCAGCACCGCTTGTCATGATATTTGAATCTCGCTAATATAAATTTCCTCATACTCAAGTTTTGAATAAAAGAAATCCCTTTTCTCTTGTACTATTACCCTTTTTATTTCTTCAGTCATTAAAACAAAACATATCAGTTCAATCTTTTACCTCTGTTTCTTCAGTGATCAAGGAAGATATTGAGAGAGAAAAGGATTTTAATTACTTCTTGTTACCAAAAAAGGGGGGGGGGGGGGGGGGGTTAGGACAGTTTCATATATAAAGCATAGCTTTCTTTTCCAAAGATAGTAAAGAAAAGCTTCAGTTTTCAAAGTTATTTGAAATATCATCAATTTAAAACACATAATAAATATTTAGGCTACAATTCTATACAAATTTATCAAGAACTAAATTATACTGAACTTATTAGGACACATTTCTGAGTAAACACACATAAGATTGCATTGTTTTCTTTTATATTTTCCCTGATTATTCTCATTCTGTATGTGTTGCCAATAAATCAGTTTGACTGGTATTGCATCAACAAAGCCAGGTTTATTAATGAATATGGCTGACACCATATCTGGTTTAAGCCTCTTATTATCTAATAGTTCTGTTCCAACCTTAAAATAATTTAAATGTCTATTTTTCATATAAGCTATAATAACTATACATTCTGTAATAAACTGTAGTGAAGAATGGCCACAATTCATGATATGAGCATAAAGCTCAATAGATCTGTCTTATTTATCTCACTTCTACATATTAAGCAGTAATTGTACTTTGCTTTGTAGACTGTTCTGTGGAGGCTACATTTCCTACATTTTAATTACTCCATTCTGTATCATAAACCACATCAAATCTTATGAAGGATGATTTTGAAATGTATGAAATGTACCCATGCGGGTCCTAATTTTAGAAAAATGCCTGAGAGTATGATGGTTTAGCTGTCTTTATTACAGTTTTCCCAGAAATTTAGCTCTTGTCAGTGTTGCAAATTACAATCATTGCATGATATTTTTCTGCATTAGAAGACATTAATGTAGTAGCTTATGCACCTTCTGTCACAGCAAGGCAGTGTTCTCATCTGAAACTCATCACCAATGAGCTACTTCACTGACAGCTTCAGTAATTGTACCACATGGGGATTCACTCAAGAAACTGCCTGCTCTTTGCAATTTCCGTACCACTTCATTCCATTCTGCGCCATCTCAATATGGTCCACATCGAGTGCTACCCGTTCAGCACATCTTGTCTCAGTAAAAGACTGCATTCAATGTCATTTCAATCAGCATCTAAATGGATGATGTGAATCATTACCTCTCATGAAAAAGCCACAAGGTGTGGCAAGATGGAGGCTAAGCACTGTGGGAAGGTGTCATTGCCATGTCCAAGAACCCTCCGAGACTGGGCTTTCTAGTAGCAGAGCCTGTTCAGAGGAAGTTAACACGTTCCTGGAGCTACCAAATGGGCCTCTCCATTTTGGGTTCTGCACTCTTTCCTCTTGATAGACAGGAGGTCCTCCTGCCCTTTGACTCTCAGGGTGGGCCTCAGAAGGCTCCACCACTGAGCAGGGGACACTGGGGGAGCATTCACAACCCAGCTCTTTCCCCTCCAGATCCTCATCACCCAGCTGAAACCAGCAATATGGGAATGGATTCTGGCCATTGCAGAAGCAGCACCTGAGGAAGTGGAGCTTCCCAGGACTCCCTGCCCTGCATATAAAACCCTGCCAATTGCTGAAAGCCAGCGCCAGGCAAATGATCTGTAGCTAGCTGCTTGACTGCTCTCTGGGGTCCTGAATTCAGTCAAGTCCTGCTGTGTTGGCCATGGTGCTAGAACTGCTGCTGGTTCAGTCACATGCCCCACATTATACCTCCTCAACTGAGCTGAGATGATGGAATCCCATATGAAGCAAGACAGTGATGCTGTAGCTATATGGATGAGCCTCTTAGCTCTCTCTCAGAGGTCTGGAACTTGTATGAGAATGCTAGTCACATGGCTGGCTAGCTTGAGGCCAGATGTAGTTCCCTCGAAGCTGAAGGGTGGATCCTGGCCAGTTCAAGGAAAAGTATTCCACGCCAGAAGCCTTCAGTACATATTTGCCCTGTAAGGGCATGCAATTTTCCTGCACTGAATGATTTCTAGGAAAATGGCCCTGGTAGTAAGATAGCACAAACAAATGCTCCCTTCGTCTTCTCTTTTCTCTCTCTGTCCCAAACATCCATGCACATCCATGGGAGCCACCTTCTTGATGCAACCCCACACTGCTGGGGGGCATGTGTGAAATTATCAACCCTGTGGGTAGGAGGAATTCTGTGTATCTTTGTCAGATGGTGATCTGAGAGCAAAGATCCTCAAGATTGGTCCTGAGTGTTTTCTCTGCACACTTGCATCAGCATCATGGAATCACACCACAGGAGACAGACTGAAATGCGTATCGCTCCGGATCTTTGTTGTGTGTTTCACCTTCATGGCTGGGAGTATCTTAGCAATGGGTAAAAGTCCATGCATCTTTTGCAAAGCATGAGGCATGGAGGCTGCTGCCCTGTATAAATATACGTGGGAGTAAGTATCCCAGGCCAAAACTGGCCAGTCGGAATGAGCTGCACAGGATTGTACTGCAAGAGGCATGCACAGCTTTGGGCAAAAGGGGTGGATTATCAGTTACATATCTCTTTGTTGGAAGTGATTTTGACTGTGTTATATAATGAGCATTACAATAAACTAAAGGATATATTGGGAAGATGTTTCTGAAGGAATAACATGAAGGTGGGAGGTATGAATAAGAACACATTTTGAAGACAATTACTGATTTAATGAAATGTAAAGCATGCCTAAAAGTGCAGCCATGCATGCTGAGACAGAAGAAAGTCTCCCTAATGATGTTGGTTGCACAAGGCTGCAAGTTGTAGGAACTTCTTTTGTCTCAACATGCACAGGTTTGCACTGGACATGGTGTTTTGTCTGCAGCTCTTGAAGATAGTGCATATTATGTAAGTCTCTTGCTTTGAGTTTTCCATCAGATGTATTTAGAACCTGGTTGGCTGCTGAACAAAAATAAATAACAAGAATTCACAGATCTGGAAGGCGGATGTGAAGGGTGCTTCCTCCCTTCTCCTGAGGCTCATTGCTATAATATATGTTTAAATTGGAGCTCCTTGCATGTGCTTGCTTGCCACCATGCAGTGTGTATGAGGAATCTAGAATCGGTCACCTTGTAGTACACATTTAACACAATCATCTAGCAAAGCAATTCAAAATAAAATCAGGAGCTTCTCTTCTGTCATTCAAAGCTCATTATTTTACAGTTAGTTTAATCATATTATTTTATGGTTAGCTAAGTTTAAACACTTCAGCAAAGCTAGATAATAAGATGCCTAAACCTTGACAGCTCCAGATTGACAAGCTCTGAACAACATACATCATGTGGATGGTAACCAAGGTAACTTAGAAAGTCTTCACTTCCAGGAGACGGTGATGCTTACATTCTGTAACAGCTTTCTGCCACCTGGTGCCCTCCACATGTTTAGAATCACAACTCACATCAGTTCCAACTAGGATGGGCATGGTCTCCAAAACATCTGGAGACCGTGAACTTTGGAAAAGCTGTTCTTTAATGGACATTAGTATCTGAGCCAAATGTAATAATGTTCTGATAGAAGTTAGCTGAACAGAGATGAAGACAGTTTTGGGAGATCCACAATTTTACCATAGCTAATCATGCAAGTCTTTAAGAATGCGATGTTAAGGCTGTAATACAAATATATGTACCTGGAAACAAGTCTCATTCTGATGTACTCAGTGGGATTTATGTCTGGGTGGATATGCATAGGATTCACCATAAAGCATTTACTGGGGTAATAGATATTTGATTTTGGGATTAAATGAGCCTATGCACTAGATGCAAAGGATAAAAATTAAGGAAGACTCTCTTCCCCTAACATGCAAGCAATCAGTTTCCTAGTCAAAGGGAAATGACTGACACCATTTTATTAACTTGAAATTAATATGTGCAGCTTTTGAACATGCCTACTTAAATCCATGGGATTGATGAGCATCCTACAATTGGATCTCCCAGAAGTAAGGCTTTTATGAATGTGGAAGGGCATTAGCATTAAGCATCTGCTGCCATCACCACTTGCTGTCTCGTGCCAAAAGCCAAAGCTTTATTTTTGCCCCTGACAATGGGAAAGCATTGGTGTATGAGGGAGTCACTCCTTGTGTTTTTTTTCACAGGGAATAGGACTGGAACTACCGAAAGCCCAGTGGATCATGCCTTTATACCAGGAAGGAGCTGAAACTACCAGTCCCAGAATCCCTGGTAAGGAAATGAAATTATGTTCTGCACATCATTTCCACTGAAGAAGAGCCCACCCAAGGTGCTTTTGCTTCCACATGGACAATCAGAGTACCTCATGGGCATCAAGAAGGGGAAAATAATGTCCTGTAAGAAAGTAAGTCATAATTGCCTGCAACATCTATCATCTACCTGTGGGTTACAGCTTCCAGACCTAATATGGAACTGTTCTTATTCAGCTTACATGTTCCTGATACTATCAATTCACAAATATTAAAAACAGAACTGGCCACTCCAACGTGACATCAGACCTGTGAAGGTTATGAAGAAATCATTCATTTTCCATTTATTTATTTGGAACCCCATGTGACATATTGTAGGCACACCCAGTAAAGCAGCCAGGCCATAGACCTGGCCTTCCTCCCATCTGTTTCTTCTTCTCGCCCCTGTTCCTACCTAGCACTTTCCTACCTCAACTATAATCAGCACATATTCAGAACCAAAGGAAATTGTGGTAAAAAGATACAAGTTTTTGTGTATCTTCCTATAGTCATAAAAAGTTAAGAGGGCTGGAAACAGCCTCCAACTTTCTTGTCTATCTTACAGAGGCATTAAACCAAATTATATGGTAGACAATATTATTTTCATATTGGCTCCTCACAAGATCTTGCTAATAAGGAGGTTTAATTATAGGCCAGAAGCAACTAACAGAGATCTTTACTTAACTGCATAAAGATCATTCCTGTGCATCTAACCAATACAAGACAGCTGGTATTGTAGCAACAGCTGCTGCCCTGACCACAAATAGATTATTGGTAATAAAAACAGAAAATTCAGGACATGTTTTTTCATCAAACTTACCAATTGAGAGAAAAAGATTATATTATTGTTGTAGCATCTAACAAAAATAGCTTTCAAAACCATACAATCACATTAACTATTATGGCAAGTTTTTGTTCAGAGACATGGTTCTCTGTGCCATGGAACCATTGCTGAAGGGAGGGGTCAGGGTAGATGCTTGAGCAATCTGCCAGACGTAACTCATAGATTAAGTGCATAGCAGCAAGAGAAAAGAACAGAACTGAAAATTGTTTCTGCCCTTCATCCAATAATTCACTGAGGCACAGTTTGGAAGCGGATAGTCTTAATTAAGGTGTGCTACTGGAAGATTTCTTTCTTTCAGGTGCTGAGAGAAATGTTTAGGGGAATTCTGGAAACTGTGGCACATTTCCAGATTTAAATATGCATAGGATTAGATTTTAAAGAGTGAAGTTAGTGCACAACATATGGGTCCCAGTTCCTTGATATGGCAGAAGATTGCCCTATCTGCTATTGTCAAGGAGAGGGCCACCATTGGCACCCCTAATAATTGCATGAGTAATCCAGATGCCAGTAACATGATACAATCCCACATCTATTTAATAATCTAATAAACTGAGACCATTTGCAAAACTTAGCTGAGGACATGCACTTCTGTCTGTACCTGTCTACCTGTATGTTAAAGGCTTTCTTCAGGTGCTGGTGCAGTTTGAAGTGCTGGAACCCACTTATGGGATGTTGTTTCCATGATGGTTCACTTGGTGCTTGCTTTGTTATCCTTAAACAAAGCCTTATCCTGTCGCTCTTTTAGTGTCTAGTAACTCATTTGCCCAGTCTAGTTTTAGACCTTAAATTTAGCCCAGTGTTTCATCTGTTTCTTAAGATTTTATTGTCTTCTTAAGGTTTTTTTTTAATTTTATGATTTTCCTGATTTGCTTTACTTGTATATTTGTAATGCTCTTCTCTCATCCTTTTACAGAAACCACCCTAGGAATTTCTGTTGGAGGCTGATACCAAATTCCCTATAATTAATAACTTTACATAACAGAATAAGACAAGCATTAAAAATATACGCTAAGCAAATCACCAAGCTCAGTTTTCTATTTTTTCTGCTTCTTCCTTTATTCAAACAGGATAGGTGGGAATGGTGGTTTATCCTTGTCAAAAGATGTGTGTGTGTGTGTGTGTGTGTGTGTGTGTATGAAAACAATGCATTTGTCCTTAGAACGTGGGTTTCATCATGACTCTCCTTAAGGAGAAAAAAGTGATATGGAGTTATGTTGACCCATACCAATTTTTTTTCTTTTTTGCATTAACGGAGACACATATCTTTTCAAAAGAAGTGACTGGAATATGCAGCACAACAATTAGGAAAGTGCTGATCCATCCATTCTAGCTCCACCTCTGCTGTGGTGTGTACTCAGGGTGCTTTTGTTGTTGTTGCTGCTGCCGCTGCTACATACTCTCACACTGTCTCTGACTTTTCATGACCCTATGAATGAATGCTCTTCAAAATGTTCTTGTAAACTCAAGGCTGTGACTTCTTTTATGGAATTAATGTGTTTCCTATTTGATCCTCCTCCTCTTCTTCTGTCTTCAACACTCCTTTGTCCTCATGATGTGCTCGAAGTATGGTAGCTTCAGTTTCATCATTTTTGCTGCTGGGGGAATTCTGGGTTGATTTCACTGAATCATCGAATCATAGAATAGTTAGGTCAGAAG
>NW_025335408.1:3262166-3271679 GCF_004798865.1 Varanus komodoensis | reverse complement strand
TTTTTTTCACCTAGGCTATTTGCAAACCTCTGATCCAGCACAAGCTTCAAGTGCACCAATTTTCTTCCTGTCAGCTTTCTATACTGTCCAGCTTTCGAACCCATAAATTGTGAATGGGAATACAATAGTGTGAATGCTCTCCAGTGAAACATCCTTCCACTGAATAATCTTTTTTAGTTCCTTCATTGCTGCCCTTCCAAGTCTTCTTTTAATTTCCTGGTTACAGTCTCCATTCAAATGAATGAGTCATCCAAAATATATGCAAAATATTTAACAATTCCAATATCTTCATTGTTTTCCTTAAAGTTGTATAGTTCTTCTGTATTCATGATTTTTGTTTTCTTAATTTTCAACTGCAGTCCTGTTTTCGCACTCTTCTTTCACTTGTATCAGGAGTCTTTCAATTCATTGCTGCTCTTTGCCACTAAGATAGTGTCATTCACATATCTTAAATCATGGATTTATTTTCTGTCACTTTTCACTTCTTCTCTTGTTCCTAATCCAATCATTTTCATATGATATGTTCTGTATACAGAATGAACAGACAGAGAAAAAATGCACCTTTGTCTGTTGCCTATGCTATAGAAAACCATTCTCTTTCTCCATATTCTTTCCTAGCAGTAGCTTCTTGCCCTTGACACAGATTACACTTCAGGACAATCAAGTGCTGAGGCCTATTTTTATGTGGTGCCTGTGCATAAACATCTCCAGGATATGGTGGTCTTTTTTAAAATTGTGCTTACCTTGATGCTATTGTAACAGGAGTCAAGCCAGAATCCAGAAATATGAAACATCAGTCCTAGATCAGGCGGTCAGTACCAAAAGCAAATATTATGAAGGAAGCACTGGCTGTGTAAGCTTCAATCTTCCATGATCCAGAGAATCCCTGGTGTGAACTAGGCCTTCTGTAATGCAGATGCATATTCTGTTTTTGTTTTTTGTTTTGGGTTTTAGTTTTATTTATATTTTCATTTTTGTTGCCTTCTGGTTTTTGCTTTGTTGTTTTTGTTTTGAGTGAGAGATATGCAGACTGGGACTCCACACAATTTGGGGTTCATGCAGAAGGACTGATTTTCACTGATATCTGTGCAGTGAAGGGGAGAAATGAGTCCTGCTCATGCAGTTTTAGTGCATTCCTACCTGCATGTATGAACCAGTAGGCACAATTATTTTATAACAAGACAGTTCACACTTTTTGGAGCAGCAAATCCATAGAACTTACAATAACTTTGTGAGGTTATAGAAATATAATGCATATGCCCATCAGTATACCTGATGAATCTTGAATGTTTAGAATAGAGGTATGCAATTCAATTTGTGGAGAGGTCTCCAGATTAATCTGATTTTAAAAGTGCCCTTCAGCTAGCAAACGCTAGGAATGTATGCAAATATGTGTATGGACCCAAAGGGGATACACAAGCAGAACCTACCATTCAGTCCTGATTTCCCATGACCATTATTAGGAAAAAAAAAACCATCTTTTTCATTAGAAAAATGCTCATGTAGTTTTCTTATGTGGTAAAGAGCATACAGAACAAATGACCAAAAAAAAAAAAAAAAAGCCTACACAAGAATAGGCTTGCATGTATAGCATCAAACTCATATGTAAGACCCATTTTACTGCATCCTGTACATAAATTTCATATTTATGTTACAGAAAAAGAACTACATACCTAGAAGTTCATTTTAGCTATTCCAAAGGAAGAAATGCCTGTCCAGGAAACTATTTTGTACCAGAAATGCCATTCTAGAAATTACAGAGGACTAGGAATTTATCCAAGAGCTTTTTGACGTATCTGTTCTTGTACTAAAAGTGCTCTGGCAATTTCTTCCTGATGAAGCCTTGAACTGTCTCCCCTAACAGCTAGATCTAAAAGGCTGAGTAATGTGGAAGTGTATGCAGTAGAAACTTAAATGCAGGTAATTTTAGAATCTACATTTATTGCCCAATCAGATAAAAAGAGGGCTTCTCACTTAGGGCAGACCACTCTTATCTTAAGTCATTGTTCTTTTAAAATGTCTTCTGTAAATTGCTAGGTTTTGAAAATGAATTCCTAGCCTCTTCTGATATTTGACAGAATCAAAGCTTTAGTCTAACAAGAGAATGCAGCGTAGTCTTAATGGAGGCATGTCCATCAGAACTGAGCATTAAGTTCTACAGGCCTATGGGACCTGCCATTGCTCAAAAGTGCCATGTGCCTGAGACTAGGTGGTGTGCTGTAGCACATCTGATGCCAGTGTCGTTAGAACGACTCATTTTTTAAAAAAGTCATAACAAAAAGGTTATCTTAGAAGGCACATACAAAGTCAATGTGATAAAGAGTATCAAAGAGTTCTTATTCTCTGCCCAGACTGCCAGAAGTTTTCCAGGGTTGCAAATGAAGTTCTTTCCCCACTGGCCTGGAGCATCCAGGACTAAGCCTTCAAATTTTTGCACTGAAAACATTTGTCGTATCACAGAGGTACAGGTGACCAGCTAAGTCCATGTTGCACAATAAATGTTTCTCAAAGATATTGCTCCCGTCATGATTCTGCTTCCTGTAAAATTAGCACAGGTTGAACAGAATTTGGGGAAGAAATATATTGACGTTAATAGAAAGTTATCATCTACTCAGTCATGTAGTCTACTAAGCAACTACCCTGAGGCTGTTCATAACTGTGGCAGACTTCAATGTTAATTGGATTTTCCTGGAACCAGTGGTACTTATAACCAATTTTATTATGTGATAATGTTGCAAATATTGTAACTTTCTCCCATGGTGACTGTAACCATCCTCATTCATTTTTCATCAAGTAGCTTCTGTAGTCCCGTATGGAGCAGGGATGTCTACACATGTGGGCTTTTACTTCAGTTTGCCTAGCACTGGAAAGAGGCCTTGAGAGTTTTTCTAAACCTGATTTGGCTGAAAGTGGTATAACATCCCTGATATAAACAATGTATGTGAAAGAGAAAGTGTGAAGAGCTTCAGGAACTACAGTCCTTGGCTCACATAGTGCATTGAGTCTGATGGGCTACACAGTTCAGTGCCCTTCTCTAGCTGAAGAAAAGTCTATATGAATGGCCATGTGTACGTATTAAAAACCAGCATTTCTCTTTACCTCTTTGTTCCATAATGCATGGAATTTCCCATTAGTTTCTTCTCCCATGAACACTTTAGGCAATATCTCTTTTGACATGAATAAAACAAAGTTGTTTTGCATGGCTGTACCACAGCTGCTTTTCCTTCTGCAGAAATGCAGCTTTGAGGTACCAACACAAGACCAGAGATGTCTGATCTTATCCCTGAGCTTTCTGTAGAGCTTTTGAGAGCAATAACAGCAAGTGATGTGGAAAACCCATAAATGTCACGTCAGAAGAACAATGCTGAAGGAAGTTTGGCAATGCCCTTGATTAAAATTTCTTCTGGAATGTAGTGGGTATTTATAGAGCTTGGTAAGTGACTTGCTTTGATTCCTGTCCTGCTATCAGATCATTAAAATCTTAAAATAGTGCATCTGGGTTGACCCATGGATACATTTTTGAAGCATAAAAAGCTTCTGGTATTTTTCCCCAGTGTGGTGATGACTAGAGTGTTAAAAATGCATCAAAGTTAAATTATGCACTTTGCTTGAAAGGGATTTTAGAAGTATTCTTCTAAATTAATAGTGTTGCCATTTAAACAACATGTAAACTCATGTTTCAGGTTAGCAGAAATTTGTGCCTTGTCAGTCAACCTGAATAATTCAGAGAGAAACAGATCCTGCCTCCTTTAAGAGGGATTGCAAAGCTTTTGTGAACTATATGGCATGCCTGAATATTGAAGTTGGAGTGGTTGAATGGCTCCAATTGAGCCCAATAAACTCGTGGACCATCATCAATTTGACTCAAGAAAGGGATCCATTTGTTATCAAGTACCAGAGGTTTACCCTGAAGAAGCCAGCTGAACTACATTTAGGGTGCAATCCTATGAATGCCTAGACAGAAAGCAATATTTTAACTCTAAAGTACACATTCCTTTTCTAAGTTCCTTCTTTCAAATAAGTATATTTAGGACTGAACTCTTGCCTCAAAATTAGAACACACTGGATGCCTCCTTTATATGCAGTTGAAAAGATAACATGTTATACATTCCCTTTTGATTCATTCATAATAGAGCTGAGCTATTGCAAAGATACACTGCCAGTGGAGATCTAACTGATGCATTATGTGTTCATATCCACACATATAGAAAAGAATTACTCCACCCAGCTTAAATGATTGGTTAATCTGCCTATGAGGAGTAGTGTTTAAGTTTACATTGGCAAATATAGTATATGAAAGAAAGGAAATGTAGCACAATAGTTTTGTATGGAGAAATTGAATTTATAATAGAGTTCAAGATTCAGTATAATCAAAAATACTTCTGGGCATATTGCTGGGCATGCTATGAAGTAATACTACTTTTAAAATGAAATTAATTGAATTGATTTTGAGTCAATTTATCTCGAGCCAAAAAGGAAACAAAAAATCCAATTCTGATGTGTGTTGGTTTAGAAGCAAGCCCAACAGAGGTAAATGAGACTGATTCCCCAGTAAATGATCATAGGATTTCAGCCTGCTACAATCCTATGCACATTTACTGGGAAGTAAGCCCCATTGAACACAATGAGGCTAACTTCTCAGTAGACATGAACAGATCTCACCATATATATTTGTGTTGAACCACGAGTATATCATGTTTCCCTGATTTAAATGCTGCAGTGTCCACAGAATGACTCTGTGTCGCTACATATATTTCCAGAACTTTATACTTTTCAGTCCAGTTAAGTCAGATATTGTGACATTGGCCAGTAGGGTAACTAGGAAATCTGTTCCCTTAGATGTGTTCTATTTTTATGTTTGTGTCCATGATGTGCTTTTGGATGCAGAATCCTGTGGGCTGCAGTTTCATTCTCTTCCTGAAGTCTGCCATTATTGATTGCCACTGTAATTATCTGCCATATGGGATGCCTCAGGGCTTTATTGGCTCTTTCTCATTTTTCACTCATTATTGGCAAAATTGACTCATGATTAGAATCGTATTGGCTATTCCCTAATTTGAAATTTACTAGCTAGTAAACAAGTATGAAGAATAAGTTTGGTTGGCATTGGCAGCTTAACAATGCTGGCAGCATTTCTAGAGGCACCTCCACCTTGAACAGCTTGGATGTTGAAAAGCGATGAATTATGTCTGTATGGTGCCAGTGGTGGTAGTGAGGAGCAGAATGGATGGAAAGCTAAAATAAACCATTTAGCTTCCATTTTCTGCTTCATGGAAATATACTTCCAGGCCTCAGTGATAAAAATACCTTTCATCTGCTCAAGAGAGAAACTTAGATTTGCCTTTCCCCAGATTATAATCAGCAAGCATGGAATCCTCATGGACTGGACAGAGCTTTCCTGATGACCTGATGAATGAAACACGTTGATGCCTAAACTGACTGGCAGGAGCCAGTCCTGACCAGACAAAAGAAATACAGAATAAGATGAATGGTATGTGGTCCTCCTGTATGGCAATGTGGTTGGTACCCAATGCACCCACCAAGACCTTTCTTGGTGTTCATCAAGTTGTCACACATTTTCTTAACACATTAATGCATTTTCTTAGTGGAATCTGAGATCACTGTGAAATAAGCTTCTGTTGGTACTGAAAACTGTGGTTCAAAGGCATTGTTTGGAGTGCTTGGGAGCAGACTTCACCCTCTGCCTTGTGCTCCATATTTTGGGCAGGTGACTTTTCCTTAGGATTAGACATACTTCTCTTGCAGGCATTTTGTGGTGGTACCCAGGACAGTTTTTCTCATGTCCCCAAAGCATTGCCTATCCCTACTTTAAAATGGCATCAGCTCTTCTTGGGAAACTTCCAGATGGTGATACTTTTGATGGCTGAATGCTCTGTTTCAGCATACCTGATGCCATGTCATGCGGGGCTTTGTACAGACTCCGTTGTAGGTTGAAGTGGCTACTTGAAGCTTCTATCTCAAAGCTGATTCAGGTCAGGAATGTCTCTCTCTCTCTCTCTCTCTCTCTCTCTCTCTCTCTCTCTCTCTCTCTTTCTTTCTTCTCTCTTTCAACAGAATGGCCACACAGTAGAAAAGTGTGAGGTTGGATGAACTGAAGCCCCCTGACTAGTCTAATCTCCCTACTCCAGACCTAGCAGGAACATCTGGCAGTAGCATGTCCAGCCAGAATGCTCATCTTCCCTCATGTAAAATATTCCTGAAGCCTGCTCATGAGGAAGCAAGCTTTGGATCAGGCCCCTGATAGCATCCAGGAAGTGGCTGGCAGCTGTTGGAACCTAAGCAACATCAGTCTTGCTTCACTGCTAAAGGAACTTCTTTATCTTTGACCCACAGGGCAGAACTCTGAAGCACAAATCAGAATTAGTAGGAAGTGGCAATAGCCTTTTTATCCAGGAGTTGGACATGTGCCATCACTATGGAATAAAAGTGCAAGGTAGCACAGCAAGCTGTCCCACACCTACATATGTCCAAAGGCATGCCTTTATTCAGTGTCTTACTGTGCCAGAACTTTGGTCCTTCTAGCCCAACACCAACCTGACTATGACTGGCAACAGAGGTCATTTCTAAGTTCTTCTGCATTGAGCTCTTGGAATGGTAGGTGCCAGATGACTGAAACTGATGTCTTCTGCATGCCACGCTTGTGATTTACCACTGGCTCCATCTTTTGTGGTAGCTTGAGCTTCAAAGCATAGGTAAAATAATAGTTTCCTGGCAGTAGGCATTCTCCTTCACAAAAATCCAGGCTGGATATTTTAGTGTTAGAAATGTTGTTTGCTGTTTGGGACTGGAATCAGCACATTTTATAACACATTGAACAAGCTGTGACTCACTCCAGGAAAAAAGATTGATGACTAAATTGTTTACACAACAGTAGAATATCCATATGGTGTTGTGTGCATCTCTCTCATTCACTCTCACTCTCTCTGCATGTATGTGCAGGAACCCATTTATCAACACAAAGTACAATCTGTGGAAAGGGAGAAGAATTAAGAGCTTGAAACAGATTTCTATTTACTTATTCAGGGCTGCCGGTGAGTTATATAAGTATCTAAAATTAAGAAGTATTTAAAATCATATTCATCTTAGGATGATCTACAAAACTATCGCTTACTTGGTAACCCTCAATATTTACAAGGAAAACAGTCTCTTTACAACTGCCAACTGTGATAAGTTTACAAATCTTTACATTCAGAAACACTAAAAAACAAGCACCCTTCTTCTCAGCCTTTACTCTATGACAGTGCCATACTGAGATCCTTTAACACAGTTGGTCATTAGGCAAAATATTCCAGTGTCATTTTTTAAAATCAAACTTCATCAAGCTGAAATTCCAGTTCATATGTTCATAGCTGCAGTGGAAATGGCAATGGTAGCTTAGGGATTTCGTGGCAAGTGTTTTGTTTGTTGCTACTAAGATGGCTTTGAAAAGATCTGTACCAATGTCACTTCTGAATAGCTACAGTGCCAGTTTCCACACTGGGTTCACTTCAGAGCAAATGTTGGCCAACAGGCTTAACACTGAACTGTGGTCTGCAGGGTAAAACTGACAGGAAATTGACAGAAATTGAATTGTAAAGTTCTTAATGTTTCAGAGAGTTTGAAGTTAGATCTTAACTCAGCTCTGTGGCTCTAATGACTCAGGGGACATGTCTAAAGCTAGTCTTTCCTGTGGTAAAATATAAACTTCAATAATGAAAAATGGCATATCTAGAAATTTGGGTGACATGCCATGGGGATCTGACTGATCATTGATCATGGCTCCAGGGCACTTGTCCACTGCATGATTTCAGAAATCTTCCCTCCATACTTTAAGATGGTTCCAGTTGGATCACTTCTAGGACTGCTAGTCAAAAGACAGTGTGCAGATGTTCTATCTTTTCTTCCTTAATCAATTTCCCTGGGTAAGAAAAAGAATCAAAAGAGATGTTCAAGCATGGGAGAGTCAAGCATGGAGAACTGCAATGCCTGTAACCTCCAGTGATCTTCAATGAATGAGGCAGGGCATTTGCTCGAGAAAAAACCTCACGTCTCATGCATGTATTTATAAATAAAAATACATAAACATAACTCAAGAACCCTGTGTCTCTACTACAGTGGCTGTTAACATTTGCGTCTTTTAAAGTCAATTAAAAAAGATATGCACTCCACTTGGGCATTCGCTGCATGGAAAGGGCCCCTTGGGATGACTCCTCCCCATTCCCAGGCCACTCATCTCATCCCTAGCACTGAAGCATGTCACCGGTCCCACTCCTAGGTATTGAGGTATTGGTGCAAGGAAGGAGCTGTTGCATGAGCAGCTGTTTCCCTGCTAGGTTTCATGCAACTAGGACCTTGGTATGATTTGGAGTATTAATCATATGGCTCTCTGTACTCTAGGAAAGGGGTTAGCTTTTTCGCTGGAGATGCCTGTGCCAAGGTATGGGAATTCAGGGACATAAATCTCAAGAGCATGCCAAAGCAGGGCTACCAGCGTGCCTCGTTTCCTGACCACAACAAGGTGCACATACATGTAATTAATGCTTGAAGGAGGCTCCAGCAACTGCTGTGTCTCGTAATAAGTTGGACCAGCTGAATGGACCTCTTGAGCTCAGGCCCCTTTGTTGATCTGTCCTGGCTGGTTATGAAAATGTTTATCAGGTCACCATGCTTCTGCTAGGTAGAGTTATGAACAGTTTACACTGAATGAGTAAGAGGAAACAGTCAGGAGGGTAGTGAATTCAACCCTCTCTTAGCTGGGACCACAGTGGTAAAAAACACAGGAACTCTTTCCTTGAATGTACTTATTTGGATCTTATCCTTGCTTGTATGCTTAATTGGCCTTAGGTTCTTCAGTAGAACTGGGGTGCAGCTTAATTTCTTATTTTAATGCTTTTTAAAGTGGGTACATTTATGCCACATATGAAAGGCCTTACAGCAATAGCTCATAAAGCAGTGCTCAGGAGAATAACCTGCTGTCATTCCTGAGCACCGTGTTACACACCATATGGGACACTCTCCTTTGCTTACCCACAGGAAGAAAGCATTTATTGAAATGATAATGGCTGCATGATACACGTGCAGGACTGTGCAATGTTTTGCTTACTTGTGAGGAACCCAGATGCAACCACAGGGCAACTTCCATAATATCCTTTACTTCACAAGGAGAACGATGTCCTCTCGTTATGGTTTTATTTAATTCTGGTTGTTTATTTCTGATTTTATTGTTATTGGTCTGGTCCTTTCTAATTGTGTAGAATCATGTTGTGTTTTGCATTGCTTTATGTTGTCTATGGATTTCAATATGATGTAAACTGCTCAGAGACCCTATGGCTAGTGGGGGGCATATAAATCGGATAAATAAATACATACATAGAATTCTGCCACCTGTTGATTAAAAGGGGAAGGTGCAGCCAGAGAGAAGATACATTAGTATTTCATTGATATAATGGATTCCATGACAGTTGAATTACTTTATTGGGTGCCCCAGCCCTTCCCCTTTTGATCATGACACAG
>NW_025335408.1:3030136-3262066 GCF_004798865.1 Varanus komodoensis | reverse complement strand
GACATTGTTTTTGTTTTAATTACAAACTTGGAAAGGTCAGTCAGCCTGCCTGCCTTCTCTCTTTATCACTGCGGCTTTAATGACTGCATGTAATCTATTAGAACACAATCCTATGATTGTTTAAACAGGAAAGGTCTCACAACTCTGTCTAAATATGCTCAGTATTGTGCCCCTAATGGCTGGGTTAAATTTGTATCCACTGAAAAAGTGCCCAAGGCAGGCTACAATAAAATACAGAGAAAATGACACAAGTAGAACTGCAATGTCAAAACCCATCCTGTAAAAACACATCTGATAAAAACCCAGTCAAGTAAAACTCAACTAAAAATAAAAGACAAATACAAACATATAATTAAGAATGAAAGAACAAATCCAACACAAAACCCCAACAGTTCAATGTTAGACTCCAACCACAACTTTATTTTCCACTTCCTTCAAACCATGTGCAAATGTTTCTGGTTTCACACGCATATGGAAGAACAGATCTAAACTGGTGGGATTTACAAATGGTATTTCTGACTTAGATAGAAGGTAGTGTATCCTTAGGAAGCTTTGATCAAAAATGTAATTAAAGCTAAACTACATCCTTTTCTTGTTGCAAAACATGGAAAAGAATGTGTGCATTGTTACCCCCCTCCCCGCCAACACACACATCCTGCATTGCTGGTAGTTCTCTCATCTCACATTGCTGGTTGCTGAGAGAGTCACTGCTGTCCCTCGGGTGCCTGCCAGATCAGTCTCTTGGAAGCACGCCCTCAGCACAGCATCGCTCAGTTGTTCCTGTATCTCCTGGCACTCTTAGGAGAACGGAGTGATAAGAGAGGTCTCTGAAAGAAGCAAAAGGATGAAAGAGTTCTCTCCTCTGTTCTGCTGGTACGGTCAGTACCATGGAAACCAGGGCACACTGCATGCTCACCCGCTTATCAGTGGCAGGCAGAAGAGCCATAAAAAACTGAAGCAGAAGCTGACGACGGAGAGCTACGGGCGATGTGAGGCACTGTATGCTCCAGTTATGCGTTAAAGAGTACCCTTAGGCTGTCATGCTGCACCTGGTCACCTGTGAGTCTCACTGAACTCAGTGGGGCTTATTTATTTATTTGGGATGTTTGTGACCTGCCCAATCACTCTGTGTCTCTGGATGGCTTACTTTTGAAGAGACCTGTCTAGGGTTGCACTGTTATGCGTGAAGGTGAACAAATGCGATCGCAGAGTGGCAGGGGAGGCTGGTGAGTCCTATGCCAGTGGGTCTTCTAATCCTTGATAGCTTCTGTCCTGAGCCCTATAGGAGTTATACATGGTGCTTCATGGTGGTGAACCAACACCAGAGAGAGCTCCTATCAAGCTCAGGATAAAAACTGCAACGGATAAGGAGCCCCATTGGCATAGGAGTCATAGGCCTCCTTGCAGACTGGGACTCTGCTCATTAATTCATTTTGTAAAATGTTTGGATGGCTCTTTTCTTCCTGTAATGTAAGCTAGTCTGGCTCACTTTGCTATTCTGCACAGCTATACTTAATTTTCATTTTATTCTACTTATGCATTTATGTCCTACATTTTCAATATACTATGTTTCTATGAGAGCTGGCAGGATTGCTATCAAACTTTAAAGCTGCAATGATAGGAGGGGAATTTTTCACCCAATTTCTTTCTCTGGAAGAAATGTAACAGAGTCAGAAAAGATGCTGATGAATTGGGGTAGCTGTGGTCCGAGGGGGGGGGGGGAGATCCCTAAAATTCAAATAGAGGGACTTTCCATGGCCAGAGCCATTTCTCTTACAGATGGCAGGTCATGAATCCAGCCCCATATAGTAATGGAGAGGAATGCAGCACTGATGCCTCCAATGAACCCTCATGGAAAATTGCCATGCATCATGAAGGCAGCATATGCGGCACAATGAGGAACGGCAACATCATTGTGATTTTGCCAAACACCTTTTCACAAAGGCATTTGTGAAATGCAGTTGCAAAGACACCATGAATGCTGGGTTGGTGCCTTTGTGTGGCTCTGGAATGGGATATTTAACTCTGCCATGACAGGTGACCATATCTCTTCTTTGCAGGAGGACAATTCTCTATTGCAAGGGCTGCCAGAAGGCTGAACTCTGTTTGGACAGCATCCTCTCTTTCAAGGCTGTCTAGTCCAAGTCCAGTTCAAAGTCAAGGAACCATCAGAAGGGAAAGTTGGGCATTAAAGTGGACAATCAGAAGCACCTGGGCAGCTGGGCAGAGTGCTCCACACTGTGTAGAACTGTGTGATATTTCTTCTATAATCATAACAATGGTGGGTAATTTTTCATCAGCACATTCACATTTTATGAAGCTCATTATCCTCCTTTGTTCTCCTTTGGTGATGCCTCTGCTCTGTTTTGGCAACTGATGACTGAGTTGCCTGGCTTTCTTCTGCTGATGCTGCCAGAGCCATTGTTCTTACTAGGAGAAGCATGGTGTCAAAATGGTACCAGAGGGAGAGTAGGAGACCAGTTAGTCAACGGGAACTAGGAACCAGCTAACCTGCCTGATTATTCTTCCCTGCCAATACCATCCCACCTCTGGTTTAGCTTTAGGAAGCAGGCAGAGTTGAGATCTTTCACAATTTATTAGTCCATTCATAAAAGGCTTATGAGGCTTCGGCGAATGGGGCGGCATAAAAATGTTTTAATAAATAAATAAAATAATAAAATAAATCAGTGCCCTGTTGCTCCTTTTTTGAAGGCTGTACTTCTCTGAACTAGCATTTCTTAGCCACCCTTTTCTTAAGGCTTGATCACTCTGTCAAGTAAGCCGCTCTCACATCTGCTTTATAAAAAGAGAACTCGTGTGGCCAAACTGCTTGTCTTCCACTGTCTGGGTTTTTAATCTGGATTTCTGATGACATGAGGATGGGAGGTTTGTAATATACATACTCGGGGGAACTGTGTCTGCCTCTGCTTTGCTGAAAAATTGTGAAGGTCCTAATGGGCAGATTGTTTCTGTGCCCTTCTTTCCTTTTACTCATTCCAAATTCAGAAAATTAGTCATTATTTAACTGTATTGGAGAATGTGTGAAAGATGAGAGTCTACCCTAAGTGCTAGATTTAGGGAAGTGACAGCAACAACCGAGAATTGCATCTTGTTCTTCTTGGCATCTGCTGTCAGCCACAATTGTAACAAAAGTGTCATCCAGGAAATAATAACATAACCTTTTAAAAGACAGTTGCACTTTCCAACTATGATCTACATAAAATGTTACTCTGTCACTCAAATACTTACAAGACTGAGTTAAAATAAAATACAAAAAATCAGGGTTGCCATGCATGCAAAATAGCTCCAGACTGTCTCCAACAGATAATTTTTACTTATCTGTTAAATATTGTTGTCTAACAATGCCTCCAACCAGAGCCTCTCTGCTTAATAACACAACTGATTGCTACAAGCACTTTCATAAATCAACTGCAAGTAATCGACATGGTGCCAGCAGAATATATGATGAAGAGAATATTCAGCCTCTGTGGTTGCAAAAAAGTCATCCGGCAGGCTTGGCACCTGGACGCGAGGAGCTGTCCATCACGAGAGGAGCCCCCTCCTTAACAGAATACAAGAGGAGAGGGTACAGGAAACACGGATGGTGGGACTTGTCAATAAGCGGGAAACAGCTAGCGAGAGAGAAGCTCCTACTCAGGGACACCGTGTTTAGCAAGGCATGAGGAGGGAGGTTGTGGTAGCCACCTCTGGTGTTCATCACTCTGCACTTTTGAAGGATGCCTGTCTGAAAAGGAGTGCATTCCACTCTAGCTCTCATTTTCCATTTCCCCCAACAGATATTTGTCTTTGCACGAGCATGTTTAGCATTCCACCCCCCCCCCCCCCCCCGCTTGCTTGCTCATTCTCTGTGTGTGTGTGTGAGAGAGAGAGAGAGAGAGAGAGATGACCCTTCTGGTTCCCAAAACATGCTGATCCCACCCTCTTGTTGCTTCATATCTGTTTGCACTTACCACTTATATTTGTTATTAGAAGGAGTGGTGATTTGTGTGTGTGTTTCAATTGTGAGCTGCTCTGGGAGCCAATATAGGCTGAAAAAGGGAATATAGAATGAAAAAATGGCAAGACAAAGGCAAAATGATCATGCTCAGTCTTCTAAAAGCTTATAATATCCTGGAGGAGAACTGTAAGAACTCTCCTTACATACTGAAAGGAGAGAGTTTGGGAATTATTTCATTTTCAATGTTTACATTTTCTAGCAACACATAAAGCCCATTCATACACTAAAACACCTTTTCCCAGTGGAAAAAAACATGGCATCATTTTTTAAAATTGTATGTCATTTTGGACATATCAATAGGCATTGAAGATGTGGGATCTTGCCTTCTGATCCCCCTCCCCCTTTCAGAAACAAATTAAAAATATCTACAACACAGTACACAATTAAAAAGCTGCTAGATCCTCTTTCTAAGCAAGACAGACTTGTGCCAGTCAAGCATTGCAATCGACAGATAAGCCAACAAACAGAACAAATGCCGTCAACACACCCAACTGATATATTAAGGAGAGAATGATGTACACATTAAATATGAATACAGTTTGTCAGAGTGCTGTTGGAATGATGCCTATAAATTAGATATGGATGGTTACAGGCTTGCTTCTCATGTAAACAATATAGATATGCATAAATGCAGTATTTGAGTTAGGGTAACTTCTTGAGCATTGCCAAAAGGAGGCTATGTAAGGAGGGCGACTTATTTTATATTGTTACTTATTTTATATTGTTACTTATTTTATATTGTTATTTTTTGTATTTTAACTTTATGTTGTGAGCTGCCCCGAGGCTTCGACGAATGGGGCGGCATAGAAATGTTTTAATAAAATAAATAAATAAACAAATAAATGTATCCCCCTTCAAAAAAAAAGTACATATTGCTAATTCATAAGTACAGATACACTTATGAATTCTACAAAAATGCCACTCACTATAAGTATATAGTGAATGTTGTGGCCAGATAGCACGTCCTCCCACTCATTGTGGTGTCTGGATGACAACTGAGTGATGGGTAACTACGAGGCCCAGCTCCCCTTTTTATAGCTTTTCATCTATACTAAGAGAGGACAGCCCTAGAAAGAGAATACCATTCAGGATCAGTCCCAAACTTGGATGCCCAGGTTTCAGCGGTAGCCAGTGGTCACTTGAGGCTAGTGTGCCAACTGTGCCCATACTTAGAAATGTCTGGTCTGGCCACCGTAACACCTGCCTTAGTTATATAGTATTTTGGACTACTGTAACAGACTCTAAGTGGGTTGGCCTTGAAAACTACTCATACTGGTCCAGACTATTGCAGCCAGATACTGAACAGAGCACTGCTTATACATCACAAGAGCTTCATGGACCATTGGTCATTTCTTGGCACTATTCAAAGCTCCAAGGAATGGACCAATACTCTCCCTTGTGATCCTGGGGGCTCCCTGCTCAGTTGTTGCTTCACAGAGGCAACTAGAAAGTAGACCAACCTGGAGATGGAGGGCGCAGGACAACATCCATTCTTTGTACAAGCTTTGCTGCTGAATTCTTTTAATACCTGTTCAATGGTCTGAAGATTGCGCTACATATGATCCTTCTACACTAAATTAAAATATACAGCTCATCAAAAATTAAAGATAATTGATTTCAGAGGAAATCCATTTTTAATACACTGAAGGCTGACAATCAGATCAGAAGTTTCTGCAGAGAGGAAAAAATACAACCAAATCTGTATTTTTAAACAGTATTTTAAGGAAAAGCAAGCTGATGAATTTAATCTTTCTTTTTCTAGGATGAGTTTGATGATCCCAGTTTCTGACTCATGTAAACATGTTTTCTTGTTTCCTTATACAAGGGTAGCTACTTGTGAATCACCAAAACAGAGGGCAGAGATTTGCATAAAATCTGCCTGGGCTACGGCAGATGTATAGTTGCAGATTTAGACATCTATGCGTACACTCTTCCTGTGACAAGATAACAATAGAGATAGTATTCACTGTCTGGCTTGCTCCATCCATGTACATCCTTCTCTTCTACTAATGTATTCAAAGTAGAGCACAGTTTACTATAATGAGGTGCACATTAATAGGAACTATATGGAAGACACAGAAAAGAGGACAATGAAATTACATCTATTCAAGTATTCGGGTATCAAATAAGCCCCTTCTGGGAGGAGCTGCAGAGCAGTCCATGCTACCTACCAAAGGAAGGTTGCTTTCTTGTCTCTTCCTTAAATGCAGCATGGTGGGAAAAAAAAGCACATGGCAGTTACTTCCACAGATGGGGCCTTGTTGTCCTTGTTGCATCGTTCTCTCTGAAGTAATCGCCTGTGCTGGTTACTGGTACAAGGAGTTTATTCTTATTTTTCTTGATTTATTTTTATATCTATTGGCTGCTGAATAGCCTGACAGGATTCTGAGAGGGAAGGAGCAATTAGACCAATCCTTTAAACCCAGAGCAAAGAAGGTGGTCTTATTTTGGTGCCTTTTTTGAAACAGAGAAAGGAGCCAGGAGACAGTTCGTTTTAGTTGAGTTGAGAGAAGCAGAGACAACCTCTCCCTCTCCCACTGAGGCAGGGACTGATGGAGTTCCTTCTGGGAAGAGTAAGCCAAATGACCTCAGCTGGTCTTACAGGGATTCTTCCTACCATGGTACAGGGTAGAATAAAATCGCTTTGCCCATGCATAGGCAGTGTTCGCCCCTTTGCTTGGCCTGAAATCTTGTCCCTTCTCTCTTACAGTGCACACTTCATTGTGTGCTGAAAAGCCAAGCGAGCAAAAGGATCTCCAGTTTGTGTGTACTTGTGGAAGTTTTATGAAGTCCTCCTGAATATCAGAGTGCACATCTGATCTCATTGCATTTCTGTGAGCATTTCATTATATATCTGTCTTTCCCTAAAAACAAACAAACAAAATACAATCTTACTTCCTGAGCTGGATCTAACTTCATTGTGTTACGATGTCACCATGGTACCGCTAAATCCTTACCCCACATTCTTCTTCACTGTCCGCATGGCAAGACTTGTTGCACAATATCCAGTTTTGATGCCGTTTTTGCGCATCATGCATAGACGCCCTAGTGCTGTTAGGCCAACATCTGAGAATGTGGCTGGTGGACTGGGAAATGGGGTTTGGGCAGCGAAATGGTCCTTTAAGGCTCCTTCAGTGTTCTGCTTATTTTTAGCTCTCTTGACTATGTGTGCCAAAGAGCTGAATTTTTTTTAAGGGGGGGTGGGGGGAGACCCTGACAGCTTCTCTGGCCTCTCCCTCCTCCCCCATTCAAAAATATAGAGAAGGAGCAAGGGTGCTTCTGTTTGCTCCTGTTCTCCCAAAACCACAGGATAACACTAAAGAGTTGAGCAGCACCCCCATTCCCTGTACCCCAATACAAGTATTCACCCCCTCCCATGCATCCTCTCCAATCTCTTTATTATGTGAAGACGTAAAAGAGCAGAGTTCTTTTAATAAAGGGGAAACATTGACGGCTGTTGGAGAAAGGGTGCTGTTGCCTTTCAAGACCATGAGACCAGCACCCCCTTTCACTCCACCCAAAAGCAAGCAAGTAGAGCACCCCCCCCCGATGTACTTTCCCATAGTTGGCTCCATTGAAGTCAATGAGCTTTAGCCATGGGTAAATCCATAGAAGATCATGTATTGAGTAGAATGCTAGTTGTTTCTTGAGCAAGAGGACAGAGAAGAAATCAGAAAGGGTTGAGATAACTCTCTCTCTCTCTCTCTCTCTCTCTCTCTCTCTCTCTCTCTCTCTCTCTCACACACACACACACACACACACACATATATATTCCTGCCAGAGGATGTTTACAAGTCAGAGAGTATATTCTTATGGTGGTGCAAGAGGCAGGGAAGTGACTGAAGGAGCCTGGAATTGCTGCTCTGTTTTGCCAAGCCCTGAGCCCTGATGGGGCACATCCTTTCCTTACCCTCCCTCCAGCCCACAAGCAAGGCAAAGATAGGCAAAGACCAGCTGGGTGCATATGTAACAGCACACACTTGAGGTGCAAGAAGGGGAAAAGTCAGTTGTGAACACTCCCAATTAAAAGGAGAAAGGCAATGTGACAGAGGTGGGAAATGAGCAACATTGCGTGCCAGAGGAGTCGCTGAGTCCTGCAATCAGGGTTTGGTGTAGTTCTGGGCCTGTTTATCCAAAAGGTAATGCAAAGTCGAGGACATGGACACTGGAGATGCTTTCAGCACTATCACTGACTTGCAAATAGAAGCAGGGTGCTCTGTGTATCAGATAAAGAAGGATTAACTAGGATTTTCCAGATATTGATTAATTCAATGGCACAGCAAAATCCCCCAAAGTCTTGATTAACTTGCCAACAAAAATTGTTTTTATGAAGAGTGAAGTATTACGAACAAACTGACAGGAGAAAATGAGTTATCCTGAAAAGAGAAAAATCCTGAAAGTGAGGGTTCAGTCCACTTGCAGTATCAGATTTTTCCAATCGTGCTGTGCAAGAAGCAGAAGAAGCTGTTGCAGGGAGTAGGAGATCGGTGTGCATATTCGGTGCCCTAGTGCAAGTTTCTAACCATGTGCCATGTAAAAGAAGAGAGAAAAGAATAAGGAGTAGGGAAGGAACTTTGTCTTTGGTTACAATTTTATGTATGTGTGTATGCATGCACTGCATTCTCTCTTGCTCTGTGTTTTGTCTCAGAGGAATTTTCCATAAACATAAGGGAGATGGTGAATAATGAAGCATATACATTTTTGTAAACAATAGGATAAGTAACTATGACCCAGCTTCCTTCTTTTAAATTAATATCATAATAATATCTATGGACCAAGCCTATCTGAAGATATTTTGGGGATCTACCTCAACCACATGAAGGAAGATTCAGATTCGAGAATAGTTGGCTCGTTAATGGAGGCTTCCTTCCAAAGGAATTGTAATCCGTAGGACTGTATTCCAAATTGCATCGCTATCTTAACAGCATCTGTATCTCTCATTCTCTTAGCCCAATATGATAATTCTCTTTTGTTTTCCATGTTGAATTTGTGACTGATACAGATTTCACCAATAGTTCTTCCCAAAATGTGATTTTGCCAATGATTAACAGTGTTAATATTACAGATGTATAAGTGTGCACAGCACTCCCAACAAATCATGTGGATAAGCCAAAAGAAGTTTGTTAATGTGGAGCCAATGGCATGGTAATACTATCACCATTTCTTTTCTTTTCTGTAAATAATTATTCCATGGAAATGTGCTATTTATATGGCATAGGGATAATTCATACATTCCTAGGGATAATTAAAGCAGTATTTGAAAATGTAGGCAATTTGCACTTCAAAGGCTTGCAGTATATCTCAGAGCATGACTTTTGGTTCCACAGATACTCTTTTCTAATAATTTAGTGTACTCCAATATTTACAACATTTTGTGCCTCTCAGATCTGCCGTATGTGTGGTTTCTTCCCACCCGTCTTGGTTCCATATTCATGATCTAGTATCGAACATTGAATTTTTGGTGACACCCACTCCCCTTCTTCTTGGCAGGAAATCTAAAGCATGCAAGTAAAATTTGACTGCTACCAAATGCCAGTAGTAAAAGCTTAGAATTAAGAATCCAGGCAAGTGGTTTGTTTAGAGTGACTTCAGATTAAAAAATTCTTAAATTGCTTTCCCTCTGTGGAGCTCCATTTTTATGAGACTCTATTTTATAAAAAAGAAAGAAAAAAGAATCCCACACATCTCATTATATTTTGTTTCACAAAGGTGCTTTTTAAGCACCTCGGTGATTGCATTATATTACACTGCAGGTATTTACTTACTTTCCTGATGAAGGAAGGACTTCCCCTTTTCTCTCCCTCTAGACCAGCAATCAGATTTTACCGAGGAAATGTAATTAGACCTTTGACATTCATTGTGAAGCATTGGAAACTGTCATTTTTGTGCACCTGCTGATTATAAATAGGCTGCAAGATTCAGATGGAAACTTAGAAAAGCAAATACTTTTCTAGTTTGCTATTAGCATTAAACTAAAGGAGATACCTGTCTGGATTTAAAGGTAAACAGAACTTTGGGATTGTGGTTTCCTGTTCACTTATAGAATGAAAACAAGTATAGTTTTCTATTGTTAAGATCTCATCTTCATTGTAGAACCAACATCTCCAGTAGATTCAGCCAGAACTACATCAAAGATGGCCCTTGCATTTGTCAGTCATGACCACTGTATTGAATAATTCTGCAAATAGATTTCTGTCTTGTGTGAAGCACACATGTTCTGAGACAACCACTCCCATGGTCTTTGCATCTGTGAACTTTAGATCAATGACTTTAGACACTCTCAATCCCATGGTGCCCCAAGGGACAGAGGGACTTCTTTTTCCCCGTCACATCCTCAGCAGGTCAGCCTGCCCCATGACCAGCTAACTCACAGCAGTCCATTTGAAAACTAGCATTTCAAATACATTTCACAGCATTCCAAAATTTCTGTTGATTCCCCCTCCCTGCCCTATGCCATGGACTCCTGAAATCATAGGACTTGGTAAGGCTTAATCAGACAAACCTAAGAGAGGTATTTCTGGATCAGCATTCTGTCTGAAACAAGGGACAAATCGGTGTCCCCGGGGAAACTGAAAAACATGGCCAATGTTTATCTTCAGCATCTGGCAATCAGAGATATACTGCTTCTGTGCTAACATAGACCTGACCATGACAAATTGATGGTGTTATTGCCCACTGCATGCAAAATGATACATTAAGTGCCTTAACAGCAAATCAATATCTGCTCCATAATTACTAAGCTACCAGGACAAAACCTCTGCAAGCACTCTTTTAAAAGCCAAGAGCACATTTCTGGCATTCTGAATACAATTTCTAGGCTGCAGAAATCTGTTCATCAAAGTCTAGGGAAGGCACAGTTCTTTTCCATGCTATCAATCTGAAATCATGTTAGAGGCATTTTCCTAACCCAGAGCTGGTCATTATCATTTCTTCTGCAGCTGACTGACAGCCTTTGACAGTTTGTTGTGATTAAGAGATGTTACTTGAAAGGCAAACAGTGTTCCAAAGTGTTCCAAGCAAGTCCTAAAAATAAAAAAGTGACAATGCTGGTGGAGACTTTCAGAGCACTTCCAAGCATCACCACAGGATAGACTTAATATTATTAGGGTGCAATGAAAATCCTGCCACCCTAGTCCTCAGAGGAAAGGGTTCCTTGCCGCTTAGAAAATTGGGGACACCTGTCCCAGGGAGAACCCTTTTCTTTTGAATGATTCCATCCCAGTGTATCTTAAAGGTAAATCTAGTGTTTTTCTCAAAAATATTTGATTGTAATACAGGAAACTTAGAGAAGCTGGCTGGCTGGCTAGCTGGCTAGCTGGCTTCCCTCCCTCCCTCCCTCCCTCCCTCCCTCCTTCCTGACTCTGTTGTCCAAGATCATGAGAAGGCTTCAGTGATAGACAGCAGGCTTGGAAGGAAACCCTCTGTTTCTGACACATGTACCCTGCTACTATGTGTTGGAAAGCATGTTTTGCATACAAAAAGTTCTAGAGTCAACTCCTGCATTTTCAGAAAGGACTGAGAAAACCTCTTGTCTGAAACCCCAGAGACTTGCTGCTAGTCAATGTAGAGAGTTAAACTAAAAACCTGACTCAGTAGAAGGCAGCTCCACATAAGTGAGTCTAGGATAGTATTTAATGGGGAACAATGTCATGCATCTTTTTTCTATCTACTTTTCCATCCCTCTGTTGGGATTCTTCTTTCCTCCTCCATCAGCAACTTCTTCTACTGATCTACATAAACACTGGCATAATCTTGATTTATTTCTGTCATTTTCTATCAGTAGAAATCAGTATAATTTCTGTTTGTGATTCAGAAATGAATCAGTGCATCATATGTGGGTATTGCTTTTCACGTCCCATGTAATCCTTGTTCCTACTCATATAATCCCATGGAGTTACAGAATACACACATATGACTCCAAGAACCTCTGTCTGTTTGGTCTGCTAGGATGTATTCATATGATTTGCCTCAGCTCTGAGCAACTTACACTAGTTTACTCCTATAGTTTTCCCTCCAAATGTATGGATGTTCCAATATTTGGACTGTTGGATGTTCCAAGATAATCCCTGTGCAGGACTTGACAATTTATTCTCAATTATTCAGGTGCATATGCTTATTGCAGATAACAGCACAATCCACAGGACATAAGACTGAGCTGATTGCTCATGGCAAGCTCATGTGAACACACTGCTGCTTGTCTTGCAAATGATTTACCATTATGGGTATAAGATTGTGAATAATATTCTCAAAGAGGGCTCTGTAATTGTATCTAGTTCTAATATAAATCTCTAATTCAAAATCATAAATTTTGTAGCATAGCAAGAAGGATCCATTCTGGAATTTGCTTCTTCCGAGTTGCAATATTGGTGGGATGGGCCTTAATGGAATTGCCCATCTCCCTTGTAGACATTATTGGATCAAAGCTCTTAAATGTGATTGACTTTCACCATAGCTTTGCATTCTCAGTGGCTTCTCCTCTCAGTAAATTGCATTATAGCACAGCATTAAAAAATTACTCATCAGTACAAAGCCTTAGGCTTACTTGTTAGCATGGCACCAGACATCAGGAGGGCTTGCAGTGGTGAAGCACATTAAAATTACAGGCCATAAATTCCTATTTATCAGTTGTTGGTGTAGAGATCTCCAAGAAGTTTTAGTCTTTCTGCTGTTTGCATCAGTATTAGCCTGACTGTATACAGAGTAAGAAGTCACTTACATTGGACTAGCGCCTAGGAATTCAATTATCATGAACCAGAATATTTAACCATTGGGAATCCTTAGAAAGAATCCATCTATCCATCTAATCACCATGTATAATTAATACAAGCAGTAGCAGTACATCATTAGCATCATCATAGATCCTTTACAATCCAGTCAAAGTTTAAAAAAAACCCTTTTATTACTTTCTGGCACATGCTTCAATTTGATGTTCTTCATGGTATTTTGATCTTTTCGTTAGACCCTTTGTACAACATTAGGGGAAAATGTAAATTTTAACCATCACCATAAAATCTTAGATGAGATCGACATGTGGGGATCTCTTCTTCTACGTCCACTGCAACTTCTGAATGTCCGTCTTGCCCTCCTACTGTCATCTATCCCGTTGTTTCTTCAGTGAGGCACCCATGGAGCGATCTTCTCACCTTCTGAATCCATAAGGTCTTCTGGTGAGTGTGGGGACAAGTGAGGATGTTGTCAGGACTGGCGATCTGGGAAAGCAGAAGGCAAACACTGTGAAAGTAAGCATCTACGGACAGTCAGAAAACAGCTCCATCAAAGTCTTCAAACATTTGACTGGTATGTATATACACATATACACATGGAAGGGTAGGAACATGACCATCAATTTAAAAGTTCACCATCAGACATGCTAAGTGGCATTTTGAAGTAAATCCCCTTGTAGAACAACAAACATGCCTATGTTGATTCCAATTTTGTTCTATGTATCGAAACTTTTGACAATTTCCTTTGGAGGAAACACATTCCAATGTAGAATTATTTTCTGATTTTGATTTCTAAATTTCGTATGCCTATGCAGATAACAAATTCATTGCTATTGATTATGCATTGATTTCATGCCATACTCCTAAAATGCAGACCCCCAAGTTGCCAAGTTATTTTAATGTATATATTTTAAAATGTTATTTAACTTATTTGTTGTAAGCCGCCCCGAGGCTTCGACGAATGGGGCTGCATAAAAATGTTTTAATAAATAAAATAAAAATAAATTAGTAGTACAACCCCCTCCCCTCCCCAAAAAAACCCCTCATTGGTGACAATGACTTCTAGAGTAGAAAAGTACCTCAAAGGTAATCTAGTCCAACCTCTTATCAAAAAAAAATACCCTCCCCCCCCCCCCCCCCACACACATGCCAGCTGAATCCCTGCTGCATCAGAATTTTGTAGGCAAATCTCAGACTCATGCTTATTCTAATCAGCCTTTCTTCTTGCTGCTACAGTGACAATGCCTTTCAGCTGTGTAGTGGTAGCAGGAGCAAGGCGTTGTTCTCTGGTGACCCCGGAGGTGGCAGTGCATCCTTCATCCTCCAGAAATTGCCAGAGCCTGCTTTATAGAGTCAGATGGTCCAGAAGTATCCCTTGACAACTGCCCCAGTATTGCCTACAGGTCAGCTGTATTGATGTGCATCTAAGATTCAAGCAGCTTTGCTTCATCTGAAAAAGCTCCATAGTGCTGCCAGAATTAAGAAGCTCGGGTCTGCCTAGCAGGGGCCTAGATTCAATATCCATGGCACCTTACAGATAGGCTATATAAAACAACCACAGCTGCTAGGCTACTGCAATCAAGACAATAGATTGTAGCCAATATATTTGTTTAGGACTGGATATTGTATTGGGGGTTTTAATGTTTCTAAACCACCCAGAGATCCCGCTGGGCTAGAAAGGAAGGCAGGCAGGCAGAAAGACGTGCTTTCTTACTTCAAAGTCTTTCCACAGACCTATTGCTGAGAATGAAAGGGACGGTTGTTCTTGTTGTGCAAGCCAAGGTCAGGCAGATACAGACCTGTCAGGTAATTAATCAGCATTCTCAAACAGTGAAATGGGTGAAGTGGATCTCAAGGACACCTCCCAAGAGATTTAGGTGGACATTTTAATAATCAGGGTTTATAGCTGCAGGGAGAAGAACTTCAGAAACCAGCCAAGCCTGGCATGACTCTTGATACCACCGCACAGGATTGAGAGACAGGCTGACCAACTTGAAGGGTGAGAGACAGGGAAGAGACTTACCTGCCTCCAAAAAGGACATCCCAGAGGGAGGGTCCTCTGGGTTACTCAAAAGGGAAGTGTTGAGAAGTAGCCGAGATTCCACAAACCACTCTCTGCATGCTTAGAGACTCCTTCGTTGGTTGCACTTACTGGAAGTTCATTGGAAATAAAGAGCTTTTGCCTAAGAAAGATCTGTGCTTTGGAAGAGTGAAGGGGGAAAACCTGGTTCATGACAGCTATGTTCAGAATGAATTTGCTTTCTTCACCTGAGACTCTGGAGAGCCACTAAGAGTCAAAGTAAACACCAAGCAAATCTATGGACTGCTGGTCATACTCAGTGTAATAAAGCAAGTTGGAATGCTCATATGTATGTTAAAGAGTGAAGTGACTCACCATTGTGCTAGACAGATAGATTCAGCTGCTAGGGAAGGATCTAGCTACAGCTTCTGTACACACATCTGACAATGACATGCAGTGAGAAAGTCTGGATATGCATCAGAATTCCTTCCAACAGCGAATTCAAGTAGTGGACACTGACAGAACTGGGATCACTGAGAAATATAAGGGGGATCTCAAGCATTCGACGGCACATGGCAAAATTTTTAATTGGGTCCTGGGTTTTCTCATGACTGATAGTTAGCATTGTATAGCTATATGTGTGAGTGAGAGCTGTCGGCTGCTATAGAGGTATGTAAATGGTTTTGTAAACTGTACAGAGAACTTTTGTCATTAAACAATATAGAAACATGCTAAATAATGAATTAACCATGAAGTCTGCAAATGAACCAGAAAAATGCTGTTAACTAACATAAAGAAACCCCACTTCAAAAAAGTTCAGAGAAATCTGAATATAATAGCTACTCTCACACAACCCTGCAAGCAACCTGTATAGTTACCATGGTTTGCAGCTTTACCATGATCTACCTGACAATCAAATTGTTTGTGCTTCACTGTGGTTGCTATCCTCCCTGCTCAGTCCTCCTTGTCATGTATCCCATCAGCCACTGTATCTGAAATTCAATCCCAAGGTATATTTCCCTTTGTTTGTCCCTACCTCTTCCTCATTGGCCCACACATAGAGGCTGAATGACTGGAGTGACTACTGTAGTTGGCAGTCTTTCCAGAGCACTGTATGGTAATTGCCTACCAGAACTGCAGAAAATATGACCCTAGCTTCAGGCAACAGGACAAAACATGATGGTACAGAGAAACCATAGAACTAACTGCGGTTATTTATGGTTTCTAAGGACCAAACATACCATGGTGAAATATCATGACTAGGCTCAGACAACACAATAGACCAACAGTGGTAAAAAAACAAAACCATCATGCCTTGTGTGGCCTAAACTCAGCCACTCAGCAGCTGCTCAGCCACAAAATGTTGAATGCCATTGGTGGTGCGGATGGAAAACTGAGTGGGGTTGGACTGGAAAAGGGTCAATCCGGTGAGGAGAATGGTAATACATTTATAACATTTTGTTGCACTTTTAAAAATTAATCCAGTCTTCCATAACTTTTCTATGCTGTTCATTTGACTCTTTCAAGAAGAGCAGGCTCTGTTGAAGTCACTTATGGTGGACTGGATGCATGCACTAGAAAATACTAGTTCCGGTTTTTATTCTGGCTCACCAGATCAACACCTCTTATGGAGCCTCCAGTCTTCCTGTCCCAATTATTGTTTTGCTTCATTTTAGATTTTTTAAAACTGGACACTGTCCTGCTGCAAAGCAAAGTGGCATCTTTATTTAGATATTCTCTTTATTTCCAGTGAAATCTTTCTTTGGGTTCAGAAGAGTAGCTTTGCGGTGTGGAGTTCAAAGCTAACTCAGCTTTGTACTTAGGTTCTTGGACAATTTTCTTTTCTTTTGCCTCACCAGGTTGCCCTCTGGGAAATGAATGTTTTCCAACCAGCCACGGCTACCATGGCAGCTATTTTATGCATGCGCAAGACTCCTGTCTCCACCTCTACCATAGTGGCCATTTTGTGACTGCACCAACATTTTTTCAGCTTTTCAAATATTCTGAGCATTAGTTCTTTCTCAGTTTACTCTGTGTGCATGGATATGAGGAACAGGCTAGATTTTTTTAAAAGGACTGAAATTTATTGTGCAACTTTACAAAACTCTTAATAATCCTCAGACATGGACTCAGATCAGTATTCTACTATTGTTAGAGCATTATGTGGAGACAATGCTTCACATGGGCTTAAGTGAAAAGAAATGGAAAAGAAAGAACTGATATTAGCCAAAGGGTAACGGAAGATTCCAGCTTGCCTTCTAGTAAATAACCCATATACAAGATCAGCTACAAAACAGTGAGGTATCCAGCTTGTTTGTTTTCAGTGAGAAAAGAGACTCTTGACCTGAAAAAACAAGTAGTTGCTATCCAGCATCAGGGAAAGTGGTGGAGACCTTTGATACAAACTTCTGAGATGTGGTGCCAGGTGAAGATCCTCCCTTCCAAATGTGCTGACAGATAATTATTTGCCTGCATTACATTAAGTCTGACAGGAGCAGTAAGCCACAGTTGCCCAAAGGCTTGAAGTGTCTCCAGGCGGGGGCATTTCAACAGTGACTGGGGCTACAGCTTCTGCATCCCATCAGTCTTATCCCCTGCACATACACACTGTCTCTCCTTCCCTCTCCTGCCCACCCCCTCTCAAACACACAGAGTCATAGACACATAAAAATACACCCAGCAATATATGCATTATCTCCCTTATATATTCAGACATGTATCTGCTCATGAGTGTGCATTTACACACACACACACATACACACACAAATATAATCTGAGTACACAGAATAAGAGTGAATCTAAGACATCTGTAAACTAGACTCAAGTTATTGATTACTTCCAGATTAGGCTTTTATTTCACCTTCACTCTCCTCATTCAGAGAATTGTAGAGGGATCCAGATGTCATCTTCCATTTATGACCCTCCCCTCCCATATTTTGCAACCACTGTTCCATCTTTTTTTCTTAGTACAGATAAGCCTTGAAAAAAGAAAAGGATGGATTGCGGAATAATGCCTTCTCATTGGTAGTGCCAGGAGCTCTCTCTCTAGAAGCCCCCAGTATTAAGAATCCCTTTTCTATTTTAATGCTTGATGCCTCTGCTGTAGAAGATTGTGTGTGAAAAAATGTGCTAAGTACATTTTAATCTAAACTAGGCTTCAATCCTGGGCTCTCTTTCATAGAAATGTGTCCCATGGAAATCAATGACACTCATTTCTTAGGATACATATACAGGGTTGTATTGCCAGCAATATATTTCTACTGCCTCTGCAGTGTTGACAATTAGTTGCACTTTAACATGATTGGCTGGGATCCAAAGATTTGGTTCAATTCATGAACTTGGATTTTCCCTATAGGATGTTTGTCTTTTTTTCCTTTGAGGCACAATAAAATAAGATAGCAGCTTGTTGTCCAAGAATATAATCTCAAAGCTCTTTGAGCACATGGACTAAAGCTTTCTGTTCTCTTCTTTGGAGCCTGGCCAACTGTTGGGAGAAGTAATACACAGTGAGAATTACTCTTAAGAATATTAGTTATTTTTTATGTTAGTTCTACGTTGTGTGCTTTCTAGCTGTTCACAGAAGAAGCTGCCCTCTTAAGAATGCAATTGTCAGAAAAGTCCAAGGAAAAGGAGCTAACACAGGTCAAGTATGCAAAAGCAACCGATGGGCCTCTTTGTGAGAAGCAGATGAGTTCAATGGCACAATGCACAATTGTGTCCTCACAGGAGTATCCACTGGTATTATTTTAATGAAACATTATTCTCATACTAAAGCCTTCTTCTTAGAAGTACATAGAATAGATTTGCATTTCTATTTCTCCCGGAAACTCTGGCTAAGCAGCTTGAATTTCAGTCAACAAACCAGCTCTCATCTGCCACATGCCCTCCTGTTAAGTTCCGTTAATTTCCTGACATTTTGACACAAGCAGGGGAGCTTATGTTGATACACAGTGCTTAGCTGTGATCAGAGCAAATGCTTTCTCCTGCAGAGAGAGATGTGGTTGAAATGCGGCAGTTAAATTGAGCAGGCTTTAGATTCCTTTGTCATATTTTCTCACTTTAACACTGTTCTTTGCACATTGCATATTTGGGAGGCCCTGAACTAGCGTTTTCTTCCACTCTCTCTCTCCCTGGAACTTATGTATACGCACATACCCATTTTCCTTTGTATTGGTACTACGTAGATTACATTGCAGAAAATGTTCATTCACATTTGTGAAGATTTAACTGAAATCCAGCTCTATTTTCCCACTCTAAAAAGCCAATATTAGCCCAGCCTTATACAAGAGAATTCACATTAGCAGCAAAAGTTGAAAAAATGGTTCGATGCTTATGAACACCTGGATAGCATTGCTGATCGCTGAGGACTTTGGTGATATAGTGTGGATGTGTAATTGCTTGTTCTGTGGAAGTCTGAGCCCTAATTCTAACAAATGAAAGTGAAATAGCTTCTCTGTGCCCTTTAGTCAGCCAAACTACCATTACTGGAAGGATAAACCCTCAGCTCTGATAATGCAATGGGTTGAGAGCTTTACAGATATATGAATGGGTTGCATATAGATGCCAGCTTCAAATGGATACTTATTTGTATACGAGGTCCATTTTAATTGAAACTTATGGATAACTATTAAAAACCTGTATGCATTTCAGACAAATCCATGCATGCATATTTTTAAAATCCCAGGAAACATAACCAAAATAAAATGAAATAAAATAAAATCCAGATGACTGTTGGCATCACATTGGAGAATTCTTTATGGATGCCATTATTGCTTCCCACAACTGCCATGGTGCCCATAAGTGCTGGACTGGGGAGCCCTGCCTTGGACTGACTGATGTGCAGTGCTCTGACAGATACTGTTACTTCCAATTGTTTAGATAGCATATTTTCAGAGGTGACACAGGTTGAGAGCATTAGTGCCATCCACATGTTCAAAAAGCACATTCAATAAAAACATATGGCAACATGCAACTCGCTCTGCCCCAGATTTATGCATGTTCACTAGAAAGCTACTTCCGGACACAAAGTTTTAAAAACTTCTCAGTTAATTTCGTGAAACACCTTGAACACTTATGCACAAATATGCAATCAAGCAGGTGGCTTTGAAGATCATTTACAAAACAGTTGCGTGGACAAGCTCTCTTCATGGAAAATAAGATGCAAGGATTCTTATGCCATTATGCAAATATAAACTCTCCATCAATTAGATATGCCTGGAACTGACAGCATCTTCAAACAGGCTTCTGCTTTCTTAAGCATTCCGCTGCTGTCTTGATTTTAAACTGCAGTGTACTGGCCATGCGCATGCACACACTCATCAATGGGATGGTGTAGCACGGTGTCCTGCAACAGCAAGCGGGTGGACCCTATGGCCTTCATGGTCCCTTCCACCTCTGCTCTTCTATGACTATTCTATGAAATAAAAGTGGGCATGGCGATGAAAGAGAGGGGGGTTTAGTGCTGGTCAAAAGCAGAACTTTTCTTGTAATAAGGAACAGCATGTACATGACTGTGTAGCTTTCAGCTACAGTAGGTCTGATGCTTAATGGAGTGAAGATAAACTTCAGGTAAGATAAATGATGATCAATTGATCTACCAAAACTAGGTGGATGAGCAGCATGGAAGTTGATGAAAACTGTCACACACATGCGCGCGCGCGCACGCACACACACACACACACACACACACATATAAACCCAGAAGCATGTTATTAGAACCTAAATATGTATATTAGAGACTAAACATATTATTCATGATTCTGTTCTATTTCACTGAGTGCAATTTCTCCAAGCCCTTCTATGGCATTTGTTAGATGGTTATTGATACGGAACAACATCTTATAATCCTGAAAAAATGGCCAATTTATTTCCTGTGTTTATGCAAATATGGAGTGATATGGGTGGGGGTGGGGAGGGATAGACTCTGACAGGGTTGATTCATGGCAACCTATGCCAAAAAGCCAGAATGCATTTCTTATTTATTACATATATACCCTGCCTTTTTCCTGCAAGGAATCCAAGGCAACTTACATAATTGCCCTTCCCTTTCGTCTTTCATTGGGTTCTCCAGTGTGGGGACCAAGAAGGTTCTATGTGTGTGCATGCACTTTATTTTACCATCTGTATTCCATTCTATCCTTTTGTAGTGTCTCAGGCCACCTGAGATTTCTGGAAAGACCAGGCCTGGCACAAGCTTATCCTGCTCAGACTGTAAAGTGTCCTGTGGTTTAGATTCTTCTGTCCTAGAACCAGCTCTTTCAGCAATGATGCCACCTGGCTGCATCAGAAGGGGAAGTGAGTCCCACTCCATTAGCCTAGCAGGCAACACGTGTCATTTGGCTTCCTTCCTTTCAGATCTGTCACTCTCAGGGATCATTTCCCCTGACCGTTATAATATGTAATTACACTAACATGGATACTTGAATTTTCTTATTTTTCTGCCTTCCTCCCATTTCCCTTCATACTCATTGTTAATTCCTCTTCACAGACTGAAAACCACTAGTCGAGACAGAGAAGGGCATCTGAAGAATCACAACTAAAAATGAAGAAAGATGCTCAGAAAGAACCGATTTGTCTGACCAAGATATTAAATGTACTGCCTGTTCCAATATGGCATGGCAATTGTAAATTTCTATAATAATGTGCTCCTACTTCATTATCATCTTTCACTGAAATTACTTTAATAAGTTCTCTTCATATTTAATCAACCATGATTACTATAAAATACAATGGAATTGGTTTTTAATAATGTAAGTAAAGCTTTTATTTTAGCAAATCACAAATCCACTATGAAAGTTTAATCACAAATCTCCCTTGCTGTTGGCTGATTTTGAGAGCTTTTAACACAACTTCACAGACTGCAAAAGATTAGAAATATGAAAGTATATATTGTAATTATATCTGGAGTGAAATGTTTCTCTTTCAAAAAGTTAAGGGTCTGGATAATTCATCTTTTTGTGCAGGCTTCCGTAGAGTTTATCTTTCTGTTTTGAAGTCTCCATGTTTGATGTCACTTTCATAAACCATTCTTCAGGAGCACTACAGAGGGATGCAATCATACATCCGTATCAAAAGAGTTCTGTTACATGCAGGCAAGGAACTTCATGTTGTATATACTTTTGTGTTTTGGTGCAGCTGAATTGGCATTTTGCCTGTGTGTGTTTGTGTTTCTTTGGGCATCATAACCTTGCCTTCTGTGAAAATGGTATCATATTAGGTTTTGTATGGGACAAAGTAATTTGACATTTGAGGAAACCCCAGCACAGCCGTGTACTCAGCTAGTTGATACAGTTCCTTGCCTACGAGCAGCACTGGTTTGCCTTCTGCCACATGGAGTGGTTTTATACATGGAAGCCAGACACTGCCTCTGCCTTGTGCATACTCTTGGACAAATTATTTATCTTGGAGCCTCACTTGTTTGTTTTCTGGGAAAAAGTGATTAGCATTGAGACTGGCCAACATGACAGCCATTTGTGGTCAAGCATCCCATGTCAGCTGCTTGTGAAAATCTAATGCCCCAGCAGAAAGCTTGTGGATTCTTGTCATTTGTGACTGCAGAGGGTAATCTGTGCCACAGTATTAGAAAGATGTATTATTATTATTATTATTATTATTATTATTATTATTATTATTATTACATTTCTATGCCGCCCCTTGCCAAAGCTTCGGGGTGGCTTACAACACAATAAAATACATTAAAATACAATAGAACATAATAAATTACCACTAAATACAAAAATACAAAAAAAATACACTGAGATACAAACATAATAATATAAAATTAAAATTAACAGTATAAAATAAGTAAATAAAGAATATAGGAGGAGAAAAGAGAAGGAAGAAGAAGTTGCCCTGGCCAGATCATATATTTTAACAATTAAAATGATGTTTAAATAAAAAGGTCTTTACCTGGCGCCGAAAAACCAGTAACGACGGTGCCAGGCAGACCTCTTTGGGGAGTGAATTCCATAGGTTGGGCGCCACCACAGAGAAAGCCCTCCTCCGAGTACTTACTCTCCTAATTTCTTTCATGGAGGGTTCCCGGAGAAGGGACTGTCCTGCAGATCTCAAGGGGCGGTCGGGCATATACGGACGTAAGCGCTCGTTCAGGTAGCCAGGACCCAAGCCGTTTAGGGCTTTATAGGTCATAACCAACACCTTGAATTGGGCCCGGGCTTCAATGGGAAGCCAGTGAAGCTGACGGAGGACTGGAGTCATGTGAGCATTAGGTTAAGAGTTAGGTTAAGAGTTAGGTTAGGTTAAGAATATTAAGAAAGAACATAGATTGATAAGTAAACATGAATGGGGGAATAATACGTATTTGGAGCCTTCTATGGGAATGATATAAGTCCTTGTCACATAAATGAGATTTATCTTAGAATTCCTATGCAAGAACCCATGTTTACTTAGCTGCTTAGAACAAACGTAAACTCTGCAGAGTAACCACTAAGGGGCAGAAAAAGCTTTGGGGTACATTTAGTGTGAACCCTGAATTGATGAGAGAAGGTGATGGTGATTCCTTTCCTTTTCAGCAGGAAAACTCAAGGACACGCAAAGAAACATAAAATATGAAAGGGTCAAACACAGCCAAAGAAAGGAGACTTGCTGTTGCTTCTTCGCTCTTCCCAACTCCCACAGAACAGTTGGCTGTTGATGGAGGGGTCTGTTCAATGTATCAAGCTATATTTTAAAATGAATGAGGTTCATGCGTTCTGGTAAGTTACTGACTGATGTCCTCCATCTGGACAATTTATAATAATTTCCTGTGTGGCATTTGCACAGAAGCAGAGATTTGGAAAGTAATAATGATTCTATGGTGTTCCGGACTAGAGAAATTGTTGGCTGGTTTGAGACATCACTGAAGCTAAGAGGTCTGCTTGTACAAATTCTGTCTGGTTTCTATTTCAGAGCTGTTGCGAGAAAAGGTAGGGGCCATTTACATCAAGACAGTTGTGGCCTTCAATTCTCTGGATAACTGATTGCTGATGGAGTGTTACATATTGCCATAGTTTGTTACCTTGTAACAATAATGGAGAAAAGGGGGAAATCCTATGCATAAACATGGCTTCTGCTCATTCCTAAAAAAGAAATGAACTGTCCAAAGACTGTGAATGTTCAGGACTTTGAACCAGAGCTGAGCACAAATAGCTGCTTGATATTCTGCACCAAGGCAGAAAATTGGCAGGACAACTTCATTTCTTTAGATGAAGGAGAAGTTCTGAAAAGTTTTTCACAGGCAGGGTTCACCCCTAGCATGGGGTGTACTACAAGCTCCCCACCCCAAAGAGGCATTGAGTGCTGCCCCTACAAGGGGCAAAAGTGTCAACAGTGTTGGCAGGATAGCCCCCACTTCGCACATACACCATGCAAGTGTGAGAGATAATGCTGGATTTAGCTCCAGGTGAAAGTTGGAGCTACTGCTCCGTCTAAACCTGCCCTCCAAATTCCCAAAAGTTCTCTTCAGTGAAAGAAGCTGCCATTATTCCCCCTCCTAAGTCAGGAAAAGCACCATCTATCTCATGAGGATTTCTCTGGAATAATCTCCATTGTTTTCAATAGAAATTAATTTCTATCCAATCAAACTGTCAAAATGTGGAAATATTTTTCAGCACAGCACTAGTATATATTGAGAAAATGAAAGAAATATGAAAAGGTATCTGCACTTCAAGTGTTGCAGCTGGTTATTATAGCGCAGCCAGTTGGCCTTCCTCTTTTGCTCCCTGTGACAGTTTTTAGGCTGTAATTTCCTTGGGGCAGGAAGCCGTCAAGCCTTTTCTGTGTAAAGTGCCTGGCACATGGGGTTATATGAAAGGATCTATGAATTCTGCTGTAACAATGTACTGTAATGGCCATGTAGAGGAATTATTTATGAAATCTTGGCAGTAAAATTTCCACTGGGCTGCATGCAAGTCAGGAAGGGATGTGCTACCTTAGGCCACTCTGCCACTTTTAGTTCCAGACCAGTCTTGCTTATATATTTAAAACATTACCCCGTCCTTTGCACAAGCCTCAGGACAGCTTGCAAAAGTCACCCACCGGGCTTGGTCATCCTGGTGGGTGACTTCACCAGGAGACAGATACTGAGTCTCCTAGACTTCTTCGTGGGTTTTGGAAAGCTTTGCAGGGATAGAATTAATGGGCATGGTTGTTGTCCGGCTGGTTCCAGGAGTGGGATGGTGATGCTGGAAGACTGTTGGGCCACACCTTGGTTATTCAGAGTATCTACTGATCCAGTGAAGAAACTGATTTGTGAAATAAAGTGATAATATCTTTACATGTTTTGTTGTGAAACAAGAACTGACATGTGAAAAGGTTCACATTCAAAGGAGGAATGTGTGTTTTTATTCCCAGGTAGGGACAAAAGAGAGATACTGTGTTAAAAGGTTTGGTGGTTGTTTAAAAGTTAAAACTGTTACTATTACCATTAAGAAGGCGAAGTAAACCTAGGGATCTGTTGCTTCAGTATGGAAAGGTGGGTTCCATAATGGAATAATCTAACTGGAGGCTTTTTGAACATTTTAAGGTGGCTATGGGACCTGGATATTTTTTAAATAATTGTGAGATTCAATGCTGACTGTGATGAAGCTGATTAGCTAGGAAGTTTTGGCTATAATGCATTATATATATATATATATATATATATATATATATAACCACCACTCTTTATTTGAAGAATCTCAAGGTGATGTGCACAATGTTAAAAGCAAACAATGAATCCATCATACATTAGGAACTAAATTAAACAACACCATGAAGAGTAGAAGGGGACAGTTTGGAGCAGAGAATGGAGTCAGCAAGGAAGATGAGCCACTGCAAGAGTGGGAAGCCAACATGCGAACTTAGTGCCAGCTCAAGGTAGAAGAATAAGGTTGCAAGTGAAGAGAGGAAGATTCCTGGAACAGCCTCTGGATAAGGCTGAGGCCTGGGCATCAGCTGCTGCTGGTGACCTGGACAGAGAAGGTGTGGGACCCAGTGGAAGACTTCAAGGTAGGTCCAGCCTATAACAGTGCTTTTGCCTGAGAACTAGATGGATAGTTTAGGGAGCGAGATACACTTTGCCAAAGACAGTGTATCTGAGCCAAAGTCTTCCAGAAATCTTTCCATTCAAATAAACAGACCATGGAGATTAATCATAAACATGATCTTTAGCAATGCTAGCAATCAACAAATGAGTTGGACTTGAAATGAATGCAGTGAATATTTTCAATTACAGAATTAAACACTAGTCTATTGAAACTGGTGAACATAAATTTCTCTCAATATTTTGATGAAAACACATGAAGTTTCATGTTTGTTTGGTTTTTGTCCCCGTAGGCTTCTCTTGCCTTTCTGTATCTTGAAGCCCATCAGGGGAAGTTCACATGATGCACTCTGGGAAAAGGGGATCAAGCAGCTCTGCAGGTTAGCCCACCCCCACCACTGGCCCAATCAGGGCCCTCCCTCATGTAGAGAAACCCTATGTGCATACTTACAGGACTGTTTAGGGTTCTTTTGAACATGGAGATGTCAGTGCATTGATTGTAATGGGAATGTACCACCACAGGTATGGGGGCCAATATGGCCCTCTGAAGTTCTACTGATGGTCACCTCCTTTCTCCTGACCACCAAAAATATGGTGTTTTACTGTCTTTTGTGCAGTTTTTCCCCTCTAAACTAAAAGGTTGCTTCCTCGAAGGTTTAATTACTGACAGTAAGGGCTGTAAACTATAATATTCTAGTAATTTTGGTCTGGCCCATTTTTCCTTCATTTCCACCTACCACTGGAATGTGGCCCCACCAAGACCTTCTCTTTTTTCCATGGGCATTGGTGGCAAGAGTATGGCTGCAGTGTACATCAGTAGTCGGAGGCAGGAATAGCCTCTAAGACCCTGCAATCCTCTCTTGATTCTTCAAAATGTGCACCTGGGGTCTTCAGGACCTCCCTGGTGTCTTCAGGACCTCCCTAATAATACCCGTGAAAGCAATGTGTTAATTGCTTGGTATAGCCTAACCTACTAAAATATTAACCTTGGCAACTAGGGAGAGGAAGAGAGAGCACTTTGAAAAATGTTGAAGACAGGAGGAAAAAAAAAAAAGCATTTCAGTATATTATGCTTGTTTGAATTTTCAGTCCTTCGGTCTGTCTGATGTCATGATAGGTTTTCATTTCATGCTCAAGGGAAATTGAATGCCCTATTGGCTTAATCGTAGACATTCAAAGTGCTTTATTTAAATTTAATGAAGCTGTCAGGCTGGTGACCCTTTATTCAAATACAAATGTAGGTGACTAATTGATTTCCTTGTATGATGTTTCCATCAAAGTACCATGAACTTATAAAATAACAGTTTTGTCTAACCATGCTCGGATGACTCGTTTATCAAAATCCAATCACTGTAAAGGTCACATGCACAAATTACATGTATGCAAAAGCTGTGGGGAACAGATTATATTTTAAAAGTAGGTTTTAATGATCTGTGAGGAACATGGACCTTCCATGCTTGAGTGGGCCTAGTACCCTTTGGGGTGTGAGCATTTCCTCATGTTCCATCCATCCATTGGCTATAATAAAGTCATGTGGATAGTGTTTGCCCTCCAATTTCCCCTAACCTTAATGGGCAACTCCACCCCCACTCTCACCAATAATTTCTCCCAACATTTTAAAAGGCTACTATAATTTCAGACTGAGGGCTAAAAATCCAGAAGGCATTCTGCAACAATTCTGATTTTTCTTTCAAAAGAGAAAAGATGGAAGAGGCAGTAAGAAAACATGGAACAGTCATGAGTGGATGGGAAAGTGATGTTGTCTGGAAACTGCAGCTCCTCCTAAAAGTCTGTGAATGTGGGTGAGGGCAGTGGAAAAGCCTGGTTTGGAAGAACCTGGTGTTTGCTCTGTTCTGCTCATAGATCCATTTTGATCACTGCTGCTCAGGCACTTTCTGAGCTGAATGTGATGCAAAGGCTCAGTGCCCTCCCTCCCAACCCCACAAGCCACAGTCCCAAGTAGCCCCAACCAATGCTGTTGTGGTAGTTACACTAGCAAAACTTCCCTGCAGTATTTTGGATAAAGTGTTAAATTACACTACATATAACCATATAAAAAAGGAAGCAACAGCAAATGACATATTTGACTCCCCTGATTAAATGGTTAATTTTAGTGTGGGAGTTGAAGCATGACTCATTCCAAAAGGGATCAAATTAAAGAAACAGTTGATTGATTGACTGATTGATTGATTGCTAATGCTAGAGATGGAAACCAAAAACAGGAGCTGTTTTGGAACACACCAATTGATACAACTTCTCCTTCTCCTTTTGTAAAGAGCAACAAGGATTAAAAGAAGCCAAAGACAAAACTCTTGAGGAGACAGGGTTACAGAACAGGAACTGGCTTTGCAACCAGAAATCCACAGCAAACATTAAAGAAAGAGGGACATTCTCAGCCCATTGTCCTTGTTTCTTGTCTGAAGCTCTGGTGAGATTGCACTGCTCCTTTCCTGTAATCCTCTAGGATAGCGTAAGGATAGACCAAGAAAACATGCTAAGAAAGTATAAGAGGTTTACAGAAGGATCATTAACTTTTCTGGTCCCTCCATTAAATGTGAGGTCCCTCCATTAAATGTGAGGTAACCAGGCATAGCAACTGCACACCAGTTTGTCTGGAAGCTTCTTGCCTGCCTGACCTCAGAAATATGTGGCTATTTGCTTCCTTGATAAATTAAAGGTTTAGGAAATTGTGCCACATAAAATGGAAGATGAAGGGCAGTGTAACAAGCAAAGCTGTCATATATTATTGCAAGCAATACTAAAATATTAACGACATATGGCAATGATACAACTTTAGTCTCTTAATAAATCACTGTGCTGAGAAGCTATGAAGGAATGTTGCTATAGAAAAGGGAAAGGATCACATCCTCAGAGAACCATGTATATCTCTTTCTTTTTTTTTTTTTGAGTAATTTTTATTATTATTTTCTACAAACTAAAAAAAAGAAACTAAAAAAAACCATCAATCATCAGAACCATCAGACCTGCTGGGTCAGCCCCCCATTTTTTTTATAGCAATCTGTAAATAATATTCAAATCTACACATAGTCCCGTTTCTCTAGCCAATGATAAAAAGAGTTCCAAGTTTGATAGAAGTATGTATCCTCTTTCTCCTTCAGAGACAAAGTCAAACTATCCATTTCAGCAATGCAGAATATTTTTCAAAATCAGTTCATCAGTGGGTGGTTCTCCAATGTTGGGCAAATGCAATCCTTGCTGCAGTAATTACATGTAAAATCAAATACATAGCTTATTTATCAACATCATCAGGTACAATGCCTAGTAAAAAGACTTCAGGTTTAAATATTAAAGATTTTTGCAACATTTACTCAAGCCCAATATTTGTTTGCCTTCTCCTCTCTTCCTCATTTACTATCTCTTTCTTTGCATTAGTTTTTAAAGCTTTTAATTTAGCAAGCTTGCTGCTATTAGTGGCAGGAAAGAAACCAATTTCTCTGGTAGATAGTATAGAGAAAGACATCATTCATTGAGAAAGATGCCAAGTTTGCATGACTTTGTTCAGCTAATGATTCTTCCATTGGGACAAGGCAGGGGCTGCTTGTGCGCCATTTCAGATATGAAATTCCCTTATAACATGTATTGGCTTTTGATAAGTCGTATATACACACATATATACCAACACATTCCCTAAGATCAGCTCAGGAGGCCATTCTCCGAGAGCCACTCCTCAGGAAGATGAGAGGGGTGGCACTTAGGCAAAGGGATTTTTCCACTGCTGCTCCCCTCTCTGGAACTCCCTCCCTAGGGAAATTCACCTGGCGCCATCTCTAGTTTCTTTTTGGTGAAGACATACCTTAAAAAAATAATTCTTAGCCCTTATTAATGCTGTGGCCTTTTTATATTGTTATTGTATAGATGTTTAAATATTTTAAGTGTTTTGATGGGTTTTAATGTGTTGTTGTTGTTGTATGTTGTAAGCCGCCTAGAAAGGCCTTGTGGCAGTTGTAGGCAGCCTGTAAATATGTGAATGAATGAATGAATGAATGAATGTGTGAGTCGCCAACATTCAGCCCTTTTTAAGCTCTGTTGCTTTCAGCATGTGCCTAACATTCCCTTACAAATGGCTGTTTTAGGGTGCAATCCAACAAAGATGCCTGCAACCCTCTGAACTCAGAGAATTGTGTTTCTAGCCTTTCAAGCATGGGAGAAGCACAGAGGGGAACTCTGCCTTCATACGTCTCCCTCCCTGCAAAGGATGGGGAGAGGGGAATTCAGTGAAGTCCTTTAAATCTGTTTGCAGGGACAGGCTGAGGGGTTACTGCGATGACATGTCATCTTGGAAAGCCCTTGTCCTCTGGAAGGCCTGTGAACAGCAGCTCCAGGGTTGGACTGCTGACCAGGGAACTGCACCCATTGCAGGAAGAACTGCATGGCTGTGTGGTCAGGGGGAGGGTGCCCTGGGGTCAGGGCTGAGACTCCAGATTTTCCTCTGGATGGCCAGCCAGTATCTAACAGCCAGGGGAGTGTAATCCATGTTTAATTTTGCTGAATCATGCCTTTTGTTATTAATTTGAGCCCCTGCTTTGGCTTCTATTGTTTACTTACTTTATTAACTAATGTAATTTGTACATTTACAATGTGATTAGTTAATAGCATCCTACCAGGGAATATGGCACTCAAGATGACTGATTTTATTCTGATGAGTCTTTGCATGAATAGACGGTTTTCTGTCTGTCTTGCATCTGAAAATGGTATGATGAAAACTTCTAGAACTGTAGAATAAAACAATATTGCAGTTGTGAGATTATAACCACATTAGATTAGACCACCTGAATTCAAATATTGAGAAACAGGCTGTCTGGAGCTTTAAAGTCAGGTCATGAAAATGACAAATTGGGATTGTTATAGCATTATAGACTCTCTTTCCTTCATTTTGGTGTCTTCTACTCTCAAGAATGTAGCTTTATGTACATGTACGTGCACATTCATATATTTATATCTTTCACCAGGGTTGCAGAAGTACTTTCAGTCTAAGAATTTAATTCTATTTTGGAGAAGTTCTCAAGGGCTGCATTTCAGTGCTAGGTTGGCTCAAAGGCAAAAAGAAGGCAGTTACAATACCCCAAATAGCAGCAGATTTTATCTTAAAACTCTTACTAGAGTAAGGAAAGTTTTGGAGAAGCTTGCCGGCATCTTATACTGGGGGGAAAACTACACAGAAACTGAGAAACCACCAATAATTGGTGGCTGGGCAAAGAGACTTGGTCCAGGAAAAGGTTGGAGCTGTCATGCAAAAAAAGACTATTTCAAACCAAGCTGCCTTCTGATCAGGATCAAAAATAATCTGTCCAAGAGGCATGAACTGGGGCAAGGACACAGCAGATAGCCAAGGAAACATGCAGTCTGGAGACAGATGTAAGAACCCATAAAGTGCACTATGCTGTTCCGTGGGAGCTTAATTTTCCTGCTAATTAATTGAAATCCCATTGAAATTAATGGAAAGTAAGCATGATTGTATCATCTCTCTCATATATCCAGCTGATTTATTCTCCCCCATACATACTCTCTGAACTTTCTGTGACAGTCTTTTCAGAGTTCACCAGTTCTCTTCCAAATAGGAAACATAAAGAATTGACCATTGTCCAGACCAAGACTTACACCTTACCAACAAACGTTTATAGTCAGGTCATTGTGGTCTCTGAGGTGGGGCCATGATGAGTCTTGAAGAGGATTTTACAGGTCCTTTTCTTCCCCTTCTCTGGATCTTTGCGTTTGCATTGGGACAATGCAAGAAGGGTAAAGACCAGGAGGTTCTGGCCCCATACTGTAGTCCTTTAATTACATTATGACTACTTGAACAGTTGTAATCCCATTGAAGGGAATTTGTCTGTCAGTAACCAAGGTGGTACTTATTGGATAAATGATTGTGAGGTGGAGGAGGAGGAGGAGGAGGAGGAGGAGGAGGAGGAGAAGTCAATCTTTTAAAGGAGCATGTTGGGAATGAGAAAGATGGCTGCTTTGGGTGCGAGTTCCTAAGGGCCACTGGCTGGGGAAGAGGAGCAGGGGAATGCGGGCTATTCTGAAACGCTGAGATGAGAGAAGCAGAGGTACTTATTTCAAGGACAGACTCCCCAAATGGGCAATCAGTGTTGGAACAACCAAACTGTATAGTTGGTGGAGGGGGCAGGGTTTGAAGCAGGGTAGTTTCTCAGACTCAGACAAGGCAGACACAGCTCTTGACTCCATGAGGCATCATAAGCAGAGGTAGGTGGCCCAATTAGAGAATGGGGAAGGCAGAAGAGTGCTGCAGATTGCAGTCCACAAAAGCTTATGCCATAGGAAAACCTAGTCTTTAAGATACCACATTTATGCACTGCATAGCTTACTGGGCCTAATGAGAGCCCCTCATACATGGATCCAAAGCTCAATCAGGGTCTCTGGTGTTCTCTGTTGGACTGTCAAACTATATGACTCCCCATATATTCCAACAACTTGCTCCACTACATGCACACAGGGACATTGGCAAGAATTTTCCACATCAAGTCACTTTTAAATCTAAGCCAATTAGTTTAATTGGGTTGGGTGTTCAGCTGATGGTGCAGAGATAACTAAGCTCTCTCTTCAAAGTTTTTTTCCTCCCAGCCTGTCTTCATATGTTAGTGATCTTTAAAGAAATGTGCCATGCTCAGAAAGGACAGAACATTTCTAGAAAAATTTCTCCATCACACAGTCTGAAGAATCATCGAGAGCCATCTGTAGCTCATAGACCCATGACTTCCAATTCACACTTTTCAGCACAGGCAAGGAAAAGTCACTTCCCCTGCTGCCTTTTCTATGTGTATGTGATTCACAACAAAACTGGCATCTCTTGGCTCTAATACTGAGAATAACCACAAGAACTGGTGTCTCCTAGCTTTTTGATCAATCAATCTGATTTCTGTGTTGACCGTCTGTGTTGACCATGTGTAGAGTCGTCTCTTGGGTTGTTGGAAAAGAGTGTTTGCTATGACCATCATATTCTCTTGACAAAATTCTACCAGCCTATGCCCTGCTTCATTTTGTACTCCAAGGCCAAACTTGCCTGTTATTCCAGTTGTCTTTTGGCTTCCTACTTTAGCATTCCAATCCCCCATGATGATAAGGACATCATTTTTTGGTGTTAATTCTAGAAGGTCTTGTAGGCCTTCATAGATCTGGTCAACTTCAGCCTCTTCAGCAACAGTGTTTGGGGCATAGACTTGGACTATTGTGATGTTGAATGGCTTTCCTTGGATTCGAACTGAGATCATTCTGTCATTTTGGAGACAGTATTCCAGTACTGCTTTTCCTACTCTTTTATTGACTATGAAGGCTACTCCATTTTTTTCTGAGGGTTTCTTGCCCATGGTAGTATACCTGATGGTCATCTGAATTAAATTCACCCATTCCTGTCCATTTTAGTTCACTGATTCCTATGATGTTGATGTTCAGTCTTGTCATCTCTTGTTTGACCACATCCAGCTTACCTTGATTCATGGATCTTACATTCCAGGTTCCAAAAGCATAGTTAGATACCACCATAAGGATGACATATGACACTTGTTTTCAGAAATCTTGTTCCAGAGTGATTTTGTCAAATGGCTCTCCTCAGAAAAGATGCCAACATATCTTTGTGTGAAATACATCTTATTTATCTGTGTGTCTCACAGAAGCCATTGCTATTTATCAGCAGGGTCTCTGAACAGTGTTGATAGATTTCTTCATCTATTTCTTCATCTATCCAGTACCTATTTCAATATTCAGTACTGAAATCTATTCAGTATTTCTTCATCTATTCAGTACCTGGACCCTATCACATTACAACAAAACAGAACTTGAGTCTGACTTAAATAGAAAACGCTCCCATGTTGATTTTTATGAACATAATTTATTTGCTTTATATATGTAGAAGTAAAAAACAGGATTATAAATAATATTATATTTTTGATTCATAAAGGCTCTGACACATGTTTAAGGAATGGACCAGGAATAGCTTGCTACACTGATGTGAATGTATGTACAACTGCAACAAGATTCTTTTTGTGCAGTTTTTACCTGTTGTGAGCATGAGTTCCTGGGCATTGGTAAAATGCCACACAAAATTAGTCTTGATACAGTAATCTGTGCGATCACATGAAAGGAGAATACAATGTCCATACATAAAGATCAGGTGAAAGGGAAAGGAAAAATAAACTGAAAGCTGGGGCATATGCATTGCATCTTTTACAAAATCCAGAATTATATTTCTTTAAAGGAACAATGCAGGGTTCATAGTGTATGGATTCCATTTCAGAAACATTTTCCTGGTATGGAAGGCCAAACTCTAGGGAGAAATTAAGCTTAGAGGAATTTTCCACTTGCGATTATTTTGTTTTTCTCTCTAGTCTGGATGGAATATAAAGGGAGTTCAAAGTAAATAAGCAAACTGAGTGTATTCTCTGAGCACCAGAGAATAACGGAAAGGGGCTAGGAATCTTGCAAAAGGTCATCACTTTCAAGACTCTCTTCCTGACTTCTAAATTGGCTGGGTTTTTTGTTTCCTATCCATACAATGTTCCTTTCCATAGAAGAACAAAAACATTTTGAAAACTCACAGAAAATAGAATTCATCATCTTCTTCTGAATGTTCTTTTCATTTTGTGAAAGAAACCATTCACATTTGTATGTGTCTAGCAGAAGGTAGGGAGGGAGAAATAGAGTTTATTTTATTACTCTCACCTTCAGTTTAGATCAAGTTCACAATGGATGCGGCTAGATAGCAAAGAGTGTCATTAATAACAAGTGGGCCTGACAGATCCTTTACTTAGCACCACAGTTGTCTTCTATGTGCATTTCAGAAGCCAAGGGACAAACTTTTATTGCTGTCAACTGTTGAGCTGAGTAATTTTAAACCGTAGGGGTCTCTTTCATAGGGGTTTCTTGAAAGTAATGGGTTATTTTATTTATATATGATATCTGCAAGCTGACAGAAGATTTGGAAATCTACATTTGGGAATACAAAATAATAATCATCTGCTTCAGACGATTGTTGTAAAGATGAATGGGTGAGAAAACTATTACCTATGGGATAAGGCAGGCTTTAAATCAAGGGTAGTTTCTTATGTAATCTCTTTGCAGCTTCAAGCTCAGGGAAGACAATACTTGTGAAGTACCCACTTATATTGGATATGCATATTTCAGCACCTGTTCTTGGTGTTTAGGGATCCTAATAAAACAGAAGTCAGAATCCCGAAACATTTGATAGTGGCACTGCAAAAGAAATTTTGGAGGTGGTGAAAGTCTGAAAGGATCCCCTCTCCTCTAAAACTATGAAAGATGCAGAAGTTCTGATTACATGTGGTTATCATCATAGCAATCTTCAGGTTGATCTACTCTGACAGAAGTTAGACACTTAGGGTGGTATAGTGGTAGACGTGGATTTTGTGGGTGGTGGGGTTAAAATCTTTACTCTGTTTTGAAGCTCGTTTTGGAGCAGGGTCTCAAACTAACCCTGATAACAGGGTAGTTGTGATGATAAAATGAGGGGCCATGCACAGTACCCTGAGTAAGGAAATATTGCATTGGAGCTATGGGCTAACTTAATGGGGCTTACAAAATAGAGCATGAAACCTGTGAACTAATTTTTAAAAAGTATTCTGAGCTGAGCACTTTTATTTCAACATCAGCTAACCCTAGTCAATATCTACGCATTTGTGTTTAGGATATGGCTTTATGCAGACAGTCCCTGCATTGCTTTTTATACATGTTTTACTCAGATCTTTCCTAAAAGAGAGGATTTAAAACTTCCTTGTGATGTTTAATTAAAAGAAACTCTGAGCAGCTTTCTGGGAAGTGAAGACAGATGGTCTTGCTAATAAGTCACTAATTTGGGTTTTTTCCAAGTTTGGAGTTCAGTGACCAGCTGTGTTACACTCATGCTCCCATCCTTCATTCATTAAGCGCATATATGTGTCTTTACTTCAGAAGGTGAAAATGATATGCAGAGTTGCTTTCCATTTCTGCATAGTTTATATCATTTGGAGGACAAAACACCTAGCTAGATAAATAGTCCACTTCACATTAATGTTTGATGTTCTAAATACATGATCCCAGTATAGCTTTTATTTGAATATTCATAGTTAACAATCATTCTTAATGGGTCCACTTGGTACTATAGGAGATTTACTATATACTGCCACATCATGGAAACTCAGATTGCCATGGCGCTGCTGGGAAAGATTGTGGGAATTCTGTTTGGGAGAATTCTGTTGGGAGCCAAACCTAGGACCTGAATACCAAGCTATTTTAAAACAAACAAGTCATGATATTTTTGGATGATTTTCTCATGGAGATGAATGGAAGAAGAGGAATAGCTTGGAGGCTAGTATGAGCTGCATATGCATGACTTTAACTTGCTCCAGGTATTCCACTAGAATAAGAGGAAGGAGGGGAAGGAAGAGGAGGAAAAAGCGTATCAGTGTAGACCTGTGTGAAAACTCTTTCTCTCTCTCCCCACACTTTCTCTGAAAAGAGGTTTCTCTCCATTAGTGTCTTTTTCAACATTATATGCTTTATGACCCAGAATGGTCACACTGTATTAACAAGGTAAATGGCTCTGGTTCTTCTTACTATGTCCTATGTCTTTCTTACTTTGCATGATTGGGTGCACATGATGCAGTCTTGAGCAAAGGATAGATCTTTTCAATAGAGATCTAATGAGGGAGTGGAGTACCCCTCCATATCATTGATAGAAATATGCTCTGCCAGACTTGAAGGCTCCTAGATTATGTGTGCTGCAGCCTGTGAGAAATTTGAGTTGTCCCATTGCCATAAATCTGATGGGAATGGGATAAAAACAGGAAAAAAATCACAGACTTTTTTTGACGGGGAAAAAAACATCTTTTGAGAAACTTTGATGGGGCTTTTCTTTTCCAGCCCCTTAAAATTCAGCACTTTTTGCAGGGTCTTCCAAATGTTACATTTCTGAGAGGTGATTGTGGTTACATCTAAAGCTGATGCTTATAATACCAGTACTTCCCTGAAATCCTCATAGCAGGAGTGTGTGGGGTGGGCTGGGGTGGGGTGGGAGGGGTAGTGGTGTGTCTAACTTCAGGGAAGATCTGGAGCTAGGATTTTGTCAAAATCTACCCTCCAGTTTCCTAAAAGTTTTCTTCCCCCGTGAAAGAAGCTTCTGTTTCACCGCCACATTCTTAGACTGCTTTAACAATGCTTTTGCTTATGTTTTGGGGCTTATCTGATTGCTTCCCTCTCTCTTTCTCTTTCTTAATCTCTCTCTCTTTTTGCCTTGCCTTGCCTTGCCGCATCTTTCATAGTTCTGCAGCCTCCAAGATGGCCTGTGCATCCTGCTCTGCAAAGGCCTGATGGGAAGGGTGACTTTATGATGTCCTCTCCTGGGCTCTGCCAGAAGCTCAGGACACAGAGGAGGTTACAGATTGGCAGAGCAATTATTGAACACCTTGGACACCTCATTCTTGGGTAAACCCAAGAATCTTGAAGATTACCCATCAGAATTTCTTTGTAATTTGCTTCAGTTTTGCATGTTTCCTCGAAAGCCATTTGTTTTCTATCAAACCAAATGAGAGAGCTTGAAAAAATGTGGAAGAATTTCTTGGCACAGCACTAGTCTTAAGCAAGTGACATTACAAGAACTGAACAGGGCGGTCAAGGACAGGACATTTTGAAGGGCATTCACTCATAGGGTTGCCATAAGTCAGAGACAACTTGATGGCCCATAATGACGACAACAAGTAGCAGGAGTAAAAATACTTAACTCTGGCTCACTATGCAATGTCCATGGTGTCTCTGAGTATGTGAAAAGTGTTTTCTCTTCTTATTACTAGCTATGACTAATTCACATGCAGCTGGGCTAAGAAAGGGGCTTCCAGATCTGAGATGACAATTTGCAGTTGCTTTTAGCCCTGCCCTCCACATGTAGTTCTTAAAACTTACCATTGCATAGATGGGATTCCATGTGTCCAAACAATATGTGTGTAGTTGAATACACAATATGGATGTGTGTCAGGCAGTTGCACTATTTCCAGGATCATCTCAGCATCCCCCACAATTTTTTGAACTAATACTGCACTTCCATCTTCTCCAGCTTTTAAGTATCTTCTCAGGGATTCACTTGCTTCACATCTAATCATGAAGCTACAAATATAGTTAGTTTTTTCCTTCCTAATAAAAGCCTTCATGTGTTCAGCTTCCTGGGTTGGGGGCCTGATTAGAAACTAGCTAAGATCCAAGTGTGTTTCCAGCCATGAGAACAAATGAGTGCAGCATTAAAAAAAGGTCAACCCATGGAATATTCCCCGTGAGGAACAACCCTAGCTGATGAATTGATATTAATGCTGTTTAGGTAATAAGCATTGAAAGGACAGCAGAAGAAACAGCAGGCAAAATGTATTAATCATCTTAGGGTCAGGGATTAAAGGGCTGGGCTCATCTGAATGCAACAAGCAGAAGTCATTTGTTATCTTTCAGGCCCAGATCCTACAAGTTACTATGCCAGCAAATGAATGCCTACGGTGAGTATGAAAAGTGAATATCCATTTCAGCTAATGGTAACCTGGCTTCCACCTTTTGGCAGGTGACCGAGTTCTGCTGCCAGAACTAAGAGGCTGCAGGCCTTCTGGCACAAAGAGAACATGTTTTTATTGATGCTCCAGGTGATTCACAGTATGAAAGAAGCGGGGAACGTTCATGACTCTTTTAGGGCTATGGATAGTTTATTAATCATGCCAATAATCATTCATTTTGTAAACAGCTTTGTAAACTCTCTGTGAGCAATGCACAGAGAGACTGGTATATTGAAATCTGTAATATATACTGAATGAATTTAATTAATAATCCGCCTTCACTGAACTTGGGTGACCCAACAAGTCACAGTTGTGGCTTGAACATTAAAAATGGCTGCCCACATGCACTGCAGCCCACCATGCCTTAATAATCTATGGATCACCAATCTATGGTGTGAACTATTTGATTGTGAAAACCAGATGCCAAACTGGCTTCTGTACCATGAACCCACAGTAATCTTCTCTAAAAGCAGCAATTGCCCACCCTGAGCTCTCACTTGCCATAATCAGCTCCACATGTTCACCAACAGAAGAAGGTTCTGTTGCTGTCTTTTTAGGAGTCCTGGTTCTCATACCACTTGTACTGTGAGGTCTCCACCAACATTCCTTCTTTGTCCTGTTCTGCAGTTCAATTCATCATGGAGCGTATAGAGCTTGTGAAAGGTAGAGGTGCAAATCAGTATCCCAGAGACTCCCCGGCTATTCCAATGGATTTAGCTTTAGAATCAAAGCCAATATCCGTACACTACATAACTTACATGGGAACCCTATATGTTTACCCTGAGTGAATAAGTCATTCTAACCCATTACTGAAAAGTGTATTATATAAGGAAATATTTTTCTAAAAAAAAAATTGCTACATCCTTAGCAAAAGCCTGTGTCTGTAACTGCAAAAGATAAAATCGGCCATCTATCACAAGAACACAGCCATCTTATCTGCTGCTTATATACCTTTACATTTCTGTTTCAGGAAGGGAGACTGTCTGAGCATTTGAAGCTGGATTCTCATTTACCCAGATATCATCAATCTCCATCCAGTGGTGCTCTGTGTTAGTTTTATTTGGAAATAAAATGTCCTTGTATCATTACAAGTGCATGTGATAAGTTCTGAATATACTTGCCTAACATCTGATCTTGAACTTTTGGCTGCCAAAACTTTTGGTATAGCCAGCAAATCCTATCTATTATATAAAGTTTCTTACAAATTATGAAAACGATTTCTTTTCCCATATCTCCATGGCTCTATATAAGGTGACCAATTCTGGATTGCCAAATGAGAGGGTCAGATTTGCATGTGCTGATTTATATCTAGAGATGTGATTTTAGAAATTATAGACCGGTGGCCAACATCCCGTTCTTGGGCAAGGTGTTAGAGCAGGTGGTGGCGGGACAACTCCAAGCACTCTTGGATGAAACTGATTATCTGGACCCGTTTCAGTCCGTCTTCAGACCTGGGTACAGTACTGAATCTGCCTTGGTAGCCCTGTATGAAGACCTGTGCAGGGAAAGAGACAGAGGGAGTGCGTCCCTGTTGGTTCTCCTGGACCTCTCAGCAGCTTTCGATACCATCGACCATGGTATCCTTCTGGATAGGCTTGTGGGATTGGGAGTTGGGGGCACTGCTTTGCAGTGGTTCCACTCCTATCTCAATGGCTGATTCCAGAAGGTGGTGCTGGGGGACTATGGCTCTGTGCCATGGCAGCTATGCCATGGAGTTACGCAGGGGTCCATTTTGTCCCCTTTGCTATTTAACATCTACATGAAACTGCTGGGAGAGGTCATTAGGAGATGTGGGCTGCGGAATCATCCGTATGCTGATGTTAACCAGCTCTACCTCTCGTTTTCAACTAATACAGGTGAAGCGGTGGCTGTACTGAACCGGTGCCTGGCTGAGGTAATGGGCTGGATGAGGGCCAATAAACTGAGGCTTAATCCAGACAAGATGGAGGTCCTGTTGGTAGGTGGGTTGGCTCTTAGGGACAGGTTTTGCAGCTTGGGAGTGCTGCTCGACCCAGAGCTGACATTAGAAGCTCAAGTAACATTGGTGGCGAGGAGCACCTTCCTTCAGTTTCGGCTGATGCATCAGCTGTGTCCCTACCTGGAGAACAACTGCCTGGCGACTGTGACACATGCATTGGTAACTTCCCGATTAGATTTGTAACGTGCTCTACATGGGGCTGCCCTTGAAGACAGTCCGGATACTTCAATTGGTGCAAAATAGAGCTGCCAGGTTGCTGATGGGGACTGGGCATTGTTCTCATATAACCCTAGTTCTCCGTCAGCTTCACTGGCTCCCCACTGAAGTCCGGGCCCAATTCAAGGTGTTGGTTATCACCTATAAAGCCCTCAATGGCTTGGGACCTGGTTATCTAAAGGAGCGCTTGTGTCCATATATGCTCTCCCGCCCCTTGAGATTGATGGAGGAGGCCCTTCTCCAGGAGCCCTCTGTGAAGGATATTAGGAGGGTGAGTACCTGGAGGAGGGTCTTCTCTGCGGTGGCACCCCACCTATGGAATGCGCTCCCCCGAAAGGCCCGCCTGGCGCCATCATTATTTGTTTTTCGGCACCAGGCCAAGACCTTTTTATTCAAATGATATTTTAATTGTTAATTACTGTTTTAGTTTATTGGTTTTAAATTATTGCCGAGATGCTCCAAAATTTTTAATGTTATTTGATGGTTGTTTATTTTTTCCTTGTAAGCCGCCCTGAGGCTTTCTGCAATGGGGGCGGCATAAAAATGTTATAAATAAATAAAAATAAATAAAATGTGATTTTAGAAAGGGCTGTTAGAATAGAAATAGAGTGCCTCTAACCAGATTGGGAAAGACAGTGACCAGTGACTTATGCAGTCTTGCCACCAGAGACCTTCCCCTGTAAAAGCAGACACATTGCCAGTCTTGTTCTGTTGTTACTTTGAAATGTGTCTTTATTGAGGTATATGACTTTTCTTATTACATGTATTTGATTTCAGATTGAACTGATATAATCAACACCATCCTTTCCCCAAACCTGCTGCCCCTCAGATGGTTTGGTCTACAACGTCAAGCCATCCAGACTATTGGCCATGCTGGCTGAGGCCAATGGAAACTCAGCTCAGCCAGAAAGCACCAGGTTAAGAAAAGCCCAGCTAAACCATGACCATTTCATCAATAAAAGCAATTCCATACTGCTTTTCAGTTACTCTTACTAAGAGGTTTATATAAGATACAAAAACAAAAGCATCAATAACAATGATGTAGCAAACCAATAAAAAGACAAGTCATATGTTTTCAAAAACCAAATCGCTTCCCACAGGGTAAGATAATTCATTAGCAGCTGGAGGCGCGGGACCTACCCATCAATAGTGAAGATGGTAGACAGCTTACCCCAGCAGATTGCTCTATCTAATTGAATCACATTTTAAGTGTCCCACATTTCTGTTTAGCTTTTGGTGTAACTAGGAACTGAACCACTGACAGACTGAGGACTAATGCAACCAAAGTCAAATAATTTTAGATCCCACTGATTTCAAAGAGTAATGTATGTACATGCATAAGTGTCATCTGCTGAAATCTATGAAATTTTAAAATGCTTAACCAACGGGGATTGTGCACTTTGTACCATGTCCCATCCCCATAAATAAATTCATTGAATGTTAGATGCCTGCTTTAATGAAACATATGTTCACTATTTTTTTCACTCAAGCCCACCACTGCTTTTTGTTTGAAGGTTTCAGATTATAATTTTGATCAGCTTAGTGCTAAATGTCTCTTGCTCTGGGGTAGATGTTTTAAAAATTCAGCAGAATCACTGGTAGTTAATAGAATGTCCTATTTATGTTTTGTCTGTGTTATGAAGTCTTTGCCTTGTAGGATAAAACAGAGGTCAAGGAAATATATGCAGTCTTCAAAAACAATAATGAAACCCCCAATGTTTCAATCATTCATATAGACTTTTATTCCTAGGAGAGTGCAGACAAAGAATTGTTTGTCTCTGAGATAAAATGCTTTCCCTTATGGGTACTCTGAGAAAATTCCTAGAGGGTTAGTTGTGTTTGTTGAAGCAACAATGGGAGAGAAGAGCCTTGGTGTGCTTGTGGAATGTATCCTTCAATCTTCAGTCTTGCTTGCATCCTTTCTATTTAGGAAGCAAGATATGTTTAGGATGTGCTTTTTATTAAGCTACAACATTTATATATCACTCACCTCTAAAGAGATTCTGGATATAAAATAAAAAGGTAAAAACAGAGAAAATAAGATGATGTAGCAAGCCAGTATAGGCAAAAAAATGGCATACCAACAAAAATGATGGGTGGATGTTTCAAGGGGTACCAAAACAACAACCACCCAGTATTGGTATCTACCTGTCCTCCAGAAGCAGGGAATTGCACAGAAAGGAATCACTACACTGAAAGCACTCCTTTAGGTGAACTGCAGTTGGACCATAGATCAGTGGAGAATCACCAGAAATGTCCATCTGATGACCTCCATGACTGGACAGAAACCCCTACCTGGAGTACGACTGCCTGGCGACAGTGACGCACGTGTTGGTGACTTCCCGACTTGACTTCTGTAATGCACTCTACGTGGGGCTACCCTTGAAGACGGTCCGGATACTTCAATTGGTTCAAAATAGAGCTGCCAGGCTGCTGACGGGGACTGGGCGTTATGTTCACATGACTCCAGTCCTCTGTCAGCTTCACTGGCTTCCCATTGAAGTCCGGGCCCAATTTAAAGTGTTGGTGATGACCTATAAAGCCCTAAACGGCTTGGGTCCTGGTTACCTGAAGGAGCGCTTATGTCCATATATGCCCGCCCGCCCCCTGAGATCTGCGGGAGAGGCCCTTCTCCAGGAACCCCTGTGAAGGAAATTGGGAGGGTGAGTACTCGGAGGAGCGCTTTCTCTGCGGTGGCGCCCAATCTATGGAATGCGCTCCCCAGAGAGGTCCGCCTGGCGCTGTCGTTATTTGTTTTTTGGCGCCAGGCGAAGACCTTTTTATTCAAATGTCATTTTAATTGTTAATAGTATTTATTCATTTTATTCTTTGGCCAGGGCGACTTAATTTATATTATTTTAAGGAAGTTTATTTATGTTTGTGAGCCGCCCCGAGGCTTTGGCGAATGGGGCGGCATAGAAGTTTCCTAAATAAATAAATAAAATAAATAAATAAGGGAGAAGGCAGCCTCTAAGATGTAATGGCCCAAAGTTGTCTAGGCTGTGTGCACTAGTAATAAAACCTTAAGCCTGGTCAAGTATTGAATAGTCAGCCACACACATTCAGCCACACGGTAAGTGCCTATTTGGAATGGAGTGGGTAGGAAATATTCTGTACGTCAAATGTTTACCACATCAAATGTTACCAATGTGTCATTGTCTATGCATGTATAATCATGCACATGTTTTGAAGTAATACATATCTTTAGCCTAGAGCCAAAGTGGGGAAGAAACACTACACTTGCACTTACGCTGCTGGCTTCTTGAACTGGAAATTAGTAATGATCAAGGTCAAGATCATCCGTATGATCGTATACATTCAAAACACAGTGCTGAGAGAGCTTTGTGAGTACCCTGGAAAAACAGAAAGAAAAGCAAGTAGGGCATTGATCAAATCAAGCCACAACTTTCCTTAGAAGCAAACGTAACAAATCTGAAGCTATTATACTTGGGCACATCATGAAAAGGCAAAACCCACTGGAGAAGACACTCATGATAGAGAAATGTAAGGTGGAGGAGGAGGAGGAAAACCAAATATGAGATGGATCAATTTCATTAAGGAAGTCAGAGCCCTGAATTTATGAGAGCTGAGCAGGGCTGTGAAGGACAGAACATTTTGGAGGAATTCATTCATAGGGTCACCAGAAGTCAGAGACAACTTGATGGCATATAACAACCATAACAACAATAAATGAGTCAAGAACTATTGTTTAAAACAAGCAAATACACATTTATTACAGGGAAATAAAACTTGGATCTGGCCTGCACCTAATTCATGAGAAACCCAATGGGAAAACATAAGAGTAGAGAGAGGGAAAGACATAGATATGGGAAGTCAAAGCACATGAGTGTTTAGGAAGGAGGGAGCTTGCTTCCTAATAAGGAGAAAGGAGGAAATTAGAAGAAAGATAGACAAGTGTAGATCTAGGTCTAATTAGACTTAAAGGAGAGAAGGAGAACTATTTTTCTCCTCTATGGCTGTATGAGAGGTGATTCTAATGTTAAAGATGTAGAGAGGGGAGATCGAAATACTGTTATTGCCTTTTCCAGATCAACTGGGGCAAAAATGTAAAGGGCCTTTTCATTAAGTCATGGACCTACCATGATCGAGGATTTTACCCTATGTGCTGAACACACGGAGGTTGCGCAATTAGATCCTTACAAATTACTGATGTTTTGAAGTCCTGGCTGTCAGCATGCACTCGGTGAAGGTACTCAGGGGGACTAAAGGCTGGCAGTGTCTTGTTAGGTCCTCTTGAGTCCCAACTTTCTATATATAAAATAATGACAAAGACAGAAATGGAAGAAGAGGTTGCAGGAGTCAAGGAAGGAAGGGCAGAAGCTTATCAAAAAAGAGAGGGTGGATATACCAGAGAAAATTAGTAAACAAGAAATGTATTTGATTTTACATGTAATCACTGCAGCAAGGATTGCATTTGCTCAACACTGGAAAAGTGAAGAACTACCCACCGATGAACTGATTCTAAAAAAGATCCTGGACTGTGCAGAAATGGATAGATTGACTTTATCATTGAAGGAGAAGGAAGATACTGACTTCTATCAAACTTGGGACTCTTTTTATTATTGGCTAGAGAAACGGGACTTCGCAAAGATTTAAATTTGTTTTTTAAGTTATCATAAATGGAAAAAGAAGGGTGTGGGGGCTGACCCTGGTGGCATGATGTTTTTGATTATGGATGTTGTTTGTAGTTTTCTTTTTGTTTTTTTTAGGATTATAATTTTTCAAATAAACCTTATTTTAAAAAGAGAGAGAGAGAGAGGGGGTCGACAGAGATTGAACTCCCTTGAAATGAAAAAAGTTCCATCTTAACTGAAGGTACAAGTATTTCCTAGAACTGATGAGCATTATTATTCAAAACTGAACAAAGTGCTCAAGCCGCAGAATGCTGAGGTCATGCTGATAATCTACAACTCATGAATTCTCAGATTACAACATTGTTAATATACAGAGGTTCACAACAGAGGCCAGGAATATGTTTGAGTTGTTTAAAAAGGTCCTAATTAATTGCTAGTACTGTCAGGTAAGAAGCTTCATTAATAAGAAAGAATGTGAGCATTCACCTTCAAACTAACCTCTCCTCATTATTAGAGCATATTTGACATTTATATTCATGAACCCCATTTGACATGTTTGATCATTTTAATGTGCTGAGCCTTAATTTCACTGCATTTCTGGTAATACAAAAGGAGCAAGATAGAGACATCCCATAGACATCTCTGTGAATGAGAGTGCATATTCAAGTCCAATGGATTTTATTAATACTCGGGGGGGGGGAGGAGGAGCAGAATCTTTGCATATCAAGACATGTGGCTAGAATCACAGTAGCCATTTTCAGTTCAGTGCTTCCAGTTCAATTTAGACTGACTTGCATATATATTGATTGATTTTTCTCCCGCATTTCAGGGCACACCTTTCCCAAGGCAGTGAACAGAATTAAAATAGCATTTAAACACATAGTAACAACTCCATCTTTGATCTAAAAACAGCAGTACTTAAAATCCCACACCCACCACATTTCAACAGAAAGCAAGTCAAAACAGAATGTCTGCGCAATGCATTTAAAGAACAACATGGGGTCATGAAAACCTCTCTAAGGAGAGAATTCCGACAGTGTGAGATCATGACCCCCAAAAGGGCCCTGTTTCTGGAACCAACCATCCTGCTGGACATTACTTGTGTTTAGGGAACTGGGGAACAAGGAGAATAGAGCTTTTCAGCCTTATCTTGAGTTTAAACAGGCAGATGCAGGCAGTCCTTCAAGTAAATTTGATATAATGCAACAGCTTTATGTCATCTGACTAGATCAGCTCAAGTTGAAATCAGTATAAATCAGAACCATCCAAACAATAATTTTGAAAAATTCAGGTTTAACATTTAATATGAGGATATTGGATCTGGAAAATGTTAGTGGCAAGTAAGCATTTTAGTCCTCTTCAGTACCAAATATCATTTCTTTCTTTTTTCTTAATTTTGCATGCCAACTGGAAGATCCTTGCATGGAATCTAGCTCATCTGGTAGCCTACTGATATGAAGTAGGGCTTGTGAGATGGTTCCAGTTGCATATCTAACTTGGGCCTGCACCAGCACTGGGTTCGGTGTCTAGGGATTATTCTTTTTCTTTAATGTTAAGTTCCGGCTTCAGCCCCTATCCAGAAAAGCCTTGGATCTCAGTTTGGATGTCAGGGTCTTTCACCTCTCTTGCACACCAAGGTATATGTAAACAGCAACTTTTGTTCATTACACACCTTTGTATATCACTTTTCAATAAAATTATCAATGTGGTTAACATAAAAACAGTATAGGAATATAACAATACTTTCTCAGAAATAAAACTAAGGCTATACTTGGTTCAAGTTAAAAAACACTGGTGTAACAGGAAGATTAACAACATAGCCAAAAGCATAAAGATATTCCTAAATCCATACCTTTCAACTTTTCCCAAGGTCTAGATGTACCCATTGAAGGTTGTGTCTTTTGATCTTACTCACAGTTTATTCGAGGATGAAGTCAATCAAACCTCCCTTGCATGGTCCATAGAGATGCAGGATTTTGAACGTAGGAATGTATCTTTTTTCTACAAGGATCCGCAGCACATTTTCTGTGTTGCAACATTCAACCAGCAGGGAGCAGCAAAATGGCCCTTGCAGCTATTTTATGTCCCTGCAACTCCAAGCCAACAGGCATTACTAAACCAAATCCCAGCTGCCAGTTTAACTCAAAACATACCATCCTACTTATGATTTCAGCCAGGAAGGAAATGTTAGTGTTTTTAAGATGCCAACTAATATGAATTACAGCATAGGATCTTTACAGCAAAGCTTTGCAGTTTTTAATCACAGAATCATAGAAAAGAAGAGTTGAAAGGCAATGAGTCCAACCTCCTGCTCAGTGCAGTGGTTCATTTTAAAGCATTCAGGATAAGAATCATACAACTCAGACTCTGTTGAAGCAAATGTCCTTGCTGTCATTGTCGACATCATCATAATCTAGAATAGTCAATTCTTCAGTTTTTACTCTATAAAGTAGGGGAAGGAAGTATCTGGCCTGCAGGCTGCATGCAGCTTCCACAACCCACCCCTGGTGTGCTCCTACAAATTAAACAATGGGGTGGAAATGTCTGTAGTGCCGATGAAGTAGTAGAAGAGGCACGTTTTGCTTGGAAGCACTCTGCAGCACTCTATAGCAGCTGCTGGCCAATTTTGGACAGCAAACCAGTGACTTATTTGCTTGCTTAAACCTTTTTTGGGATGCTCCATGGAATGCATAGTGCAAGGGTGGGGGAAGTTGCCATCAGAACTTTTGTGCTATACACCGAAAGCGTGATTCCCACTTCAGCCTCTTTTCCTGACCGGATCTGCAGCTCTTTTTGTCCATGTACCACCAGGAGCCAGAGGTTTTCCTACTGAGGATCACTGGTGAAAAGGCACAAGTCTGTAAGGCACCCATTTGCTCCTTAATATTGCAATAGTTATAGTAAAGCATATGTTAAAATCCAGCCAACTAGTCAGTAGGCTGCCTAACAGAGATGACCTCTTGGCTTTTCCTACTTTACGCATCTACCATTTAAGGTGCTTTCAGATGGTGCTTTCACACCACCATCTTCCTGGCTGTTTATGGAATGTTATGGGGAATGTCCACATGGCACAAGAAAAAGATGGACCAGCTGCAAAATGCCTTCTAATTGGTAGTGCTAGAAGCTTTCCATCTTGGATTGGTGGCATGTGGTTTTGTCTTCTCTTGGTTTGTTTTTCCCACAGTCTTGTAAGTGTATAGGAGACTCATACCACAATGGTTTCTATGACACTGAAGCGATGTTGGAGAAGGGGCTGTATGTTGATACAGAGAAAAAGTGGAGCATGTTTACAATCTCAGCCGTGATGGAATTAGGAAGAAGACTTTGTTTGGTTTTGAAGTAGCTGCTGCTTTTAAAAAGGGAGCCCACTGATTCCTGAACTCACTGGATTAAAGTGATTATTAAACCAGCTGCCAGCTCCTTGGGCAGATCCAGTGCCTTGGCAAATTTGATTTTTCCATGAAGTGCTGAGACATGTGTGATTAATATACTAGAAAATACACTATGGCGAAAGCACTGTAACAAAAACAAGACTGCACCTTCTCAGTGAGAGTTGTGAATAAGGTGGAGGAGGCTGAGTCTAATGATGTGGAAAGTGGCTTTTAGTATCTCAGCATTGCTGCCCCAGCTGTCAAAATAATGATTCGTTTCCATGGCTTGAAGTGGACTGTGTACAGCAGCCTTACAAAAACACATCCTGGCTATTGTTATCATGGGGGCTTATGGATTTCACGCAGTTGCTTTAGAAAGAAGGAACAATGCAGCTTTCGACTGCCTATTGCCAGAACTGAGCAAAAATGGACAATTTAGATGCCTTCCCCCCGCCCACCACCACCAGATGTCAATTACACAAAATCAGCCATTACACAAGACAATGCAATGAAAAAAATGAGCTCCTTATTTGTTGCAAATTTTTTCAAGGAAGGAAAAGAAAATCAGTCTTCATTTCAAACCATGCTCTAAGCTGCCCCTGACAAATGCTCTCTCATCCCAAATGTTGCTATACTCCTTTGAACTGAGGGTTTATTAGAAGGGAGGAAAGGAAGCTTGAAGCTGTGCAAAGCTTTGGCAGTTGTGTGCTTTACAGTGTGTTTAAGGTGTTCTTGATGCTGCTGCTGTTGATACCCATGTACTACCAGCTCTGTTAAGTGCACCGCAGCTAGCCTTTCCATGCTATAAAGCATCCAAACAGAAGGCATACTACCCAGCTGGCAGGGCAGATACTCCTGGGCCGCAAAGCCATGGAAATCTGCAGGACAAGCCCTGAAGACAGGCAAAGGCACGCTGGATGCTTCCATGCGAGGCTTTTTACAGCAACAGCACCATCCCTCATACACTGAGTTTTAGCACACAATGACATATTCCCCTCTTTACCCTCCTTACCCTCCCCATCTCTTCTTCTTTTTTTCTTTTCTTTTTTCTTCATAATCACAGAAACTCTGTTAAGGAAACAAAGACAGAATTGCTTCTGAGTTTTAGTGCTACAAGCCCTCTGATCAAAACACCCATTCTTTGAAACAGACACTAGTTTTATGTAGGACAGAAAGTTAAAGGCGGGCAACTGTGTGCTAACAAGTCAACCTGCCCAGGAATCAAGCCAGCAAATTCTGCCCCAGTTTTCCAGGTGGCATCATCGGGATTTTGCAGCTGAGACCATACCTGTGATCTCCTGGACCATGTCAGAATGTGAAGAATTTTTAGAATTTCCACAGATCTAGGAGGAGAGGTTTCTTCCATTCTCAGTTTTCAGGTGGACAGTCTTACCTTTCCCATGCATTCCCAAGAGAAGGAATGCACCCATCTCCCCATACTGAATCGTGGAAGGGGAACCAGCTCCCACTCTGGTTCAGCAGCATGCTGATTCGATTTGGCCTTGCCCTTGTTTCGCATCCAGTGCTGCACCCAGGCACAAGCTGTGCTAATCACAAAACAGCACAGCAGAAAGCAAACAGGGAGAGCAGAATCAGTGAGAACTTCAGCTGCTGGCACGTTTGGCAAGCAGTGGGAGGTGGCTGAAGGCAATGTGTGGGAGGCAAAACAAGTTAATACCACATCAGTGGATGGATTCAGGCTGCCTTCCTTCCTTCTTTCCTAGCCCTACAATCCAACAGTAAGTGGCCAAAGTCCATGTCAATTGTGTTCAAGGTATGAAGTGCCAAGCAGTCTACCTGCTCTGAGGCAGAGGACCTGGGCAGATGGGTTATAATGGCCTCTTCTTGCCTTCCACATGCATCTCCTAGGCAGCTTAAGGACTGAATGCTGTGCATGTTTAGACAGAAAAAGTCCTACAAGCCTCCGCATACCCCAGCCAGTCTTTTTTATGTCTAAACATGCATGGGATTGAACCCTAATTGATTGTGTGGTTTGCCACTGAACTACAGCACTTCTTCCTAAGAGCCCCCAGCCTACACCAAATTCTTTTCCAACCTTCTGTATGTTGTTCCACCTGACACGTTTGACTATAATTTTCTTTATCCTCATATTTTTAAGAAATCATTTTTATTCTGAAAACTGAAGAAGTAAACCTCCTCCTCCTCCGATTAATGCCAATTTTGTAGGTGTATCTTGCAACCAGCTGCGCTTCTGTGAAAATGCTAGGATGTGATGCACCCAGCATGAGATGGTAGACTAGAAGGAGAGTATGAAGCCAAAGGAATGGATGTAATTCACCTATCCGCTTATGGAATTATAGATTGTAAATAATAATGCATAATGATAATAGCACAATTAGGTTTGCTTATTCTACTGCAATTGCATCAGCTATATTTCTTCAATGGATGTTCTTAGGTATTATTTTACTCCGGTTGATTTGTTCCATTTCTATGGCTACAATCCTAGTAAAGTATAAAGTTCTAATAGCTGTGTTGAAGACTCTCTTGAAGAACTGAACACTGCAGAACAAATTAAAGGTGGAAAGCGGAATGCCATGATTTACCCACACCCTAAACCCTGAAATAATGATGAATGAAAAGTTTATGTTCTGATTTTTAAATTAGTCTGAAATTACCCTTATTCAGTCTAGATTCTAATTAATTAGCAATTCAGCTACAAGGAAGGAGAACAGAATGAAGCAAGTTACTTACTGTGACTAACAAAATTCCTCATCATAAAAACAGGTACCTAAAATACATTTTCCTTGGCATATCTGGGCATTTCTGGAGAAAAACATATGCTTTTGGCAGTTATTATTTCAAAGTGAGCCTTTGGTCTCCTCCAGTGGGGTTCCTCCCCTCCCCTCCCCTTCCCTCTCTTCTCTCACCTCGGTGTACCACCATTTATTTGCTGCATAATAATTGCTTTTGGTTATGTTTTATTATCATTGACTTAACATGAATAGTACAATATAATTATGAGTATCAAACATAATAAATATTAGCAAGACAAATAAATAAAAACTATTCATATTTGTCTTGGTTTCACATTCATTAAAATCGTTTGTCCAGCTTTGTTTTATTAGCCTCAGTCACCAATAAAACTTGAACTTCACGATTCTATTAAGTTGTTCATGAATGACTTTTGGGCCATCAAAAATGCATGGTCTGCTGTTCCTTCATTTATGAAAGTGATAAATAGAGACCAGATTTCTATGAATGGACATATTTCACTGCTCCTCATACCACCCTATGTGAAGACTTAATCTGAGAATGCATTTTTCTTATTTTGACGAACTGGTCCAATCCATTTGCTTTGTACAATGTGCAACTTTCAGATGCACAGCCATTAACTAAATACTATTACCTCAAAATGAATAAACCCTGAATGAATGAATGAATGAATGAATGAATGAATGAATGAATAACCCTGTGCATTGTATGCCATGGATAGGAAGCTAGGAGGAGATCAGGGACCATGATACAGGCTGTAAACTGCCCAAAGAGTTTCTGGTTATGTAGGCAGTGTAGCAATATTACTAATTAATTGATTGGTCTCACATACTTGAAACCAGCGCCCAGAAGTTATGGAACAGTGTTTCTGCACAACCTCCACAGCACTGCATGGATAAGTTGTAATGCTATATATTTACGTAAAACCAAAAAGGGTCCCATAGGACATGTTCTATCCCAGCTGCTGTCACTAATTCAGCAACTCATTTCAAGTTCCCAGGCACTCTGAACCCTTGAGTTCCCCCAGTTTTTCATCTAAATCCATGTTATAAACACTGGGCCTGGCCATTTGTAGATTCTCTGGTGGCTCTAGGCAGGCCTAGATATTCCAGTCTAGTTAAAGGTCAAGACAGTCTGACGTGAAGGATTTGCAGCCATCCTACAGATAGGCCAGCTTGTAATTCAGCCATTCTTGCCCCTGAGAATGGCTGTCCCTTGTCTATCAGGTCTTGTACTGGCTTCCCATTACTGCTTAAATTTGTCATTCTGTTAAAAGTGGGGATGATGCAAAGTAGAAGCAATGTGGAGTGGAAGCTAGTCACTTCAGTTATTTCTTTCAGTTGTGAAAAGTGGTTAAGGTAAAGGGGATGTCTATAGCAACTCAATGGGATTTCTTGAAAAGTTTCCCAGTGAGGAAACAACTTGAACATTTTACATTGCAGTCATAGGACACCCAGTGCACAGTTGATGAGATCAAGCAACAGAGAGGTCTGAGCAGCATCGGTATTAAGTTCTGCTGGCCAGTTTGTTAATTCCTGTCTTTTCCCCCAGTGAATTAAACCTTCAATTGATTTTGCAACTCTTTACATATTCTGTAATATGAACATGTAATGACTGGAAAAGCAACAAGAACTTGGACTGGATCTTCATTTTCAATGCAATTACTATGTCCAGCTAAGGTGCATTTAGGTTGCTCCATGTTTGAAGATCATGCCCCAGCTCCCTTAGCATTGTGATAGATAGCCAGATGGATAGATGGGTAGGTGGTTGCTTAGTTGCTTCGGGTCCCTTCTAATATTCTTAACTGGGTTAGGGACAAGAAAAGCATCTCCTTGTGGTGGCATCACCCATAACCCCATCAATTTAGACATTCTCTTCATTCAGCTATTGCACAGCTTTGGTTTCTTGGTTGAATGTTTTTTATTTCATTTGTCAATTGTGATAATGTTCTGTGACAGGTACTAGATTCTTGCCATCAGAATACAACAGATGTGGCAAATATTGTCATAGCCTAGAGCAGGCAAAGGTAGGCAGGATGTAGACCTCCAGGTGTTTTGGCCTCCAAGCCTCATGGGTTATTGCCAGCATGGCCAAAGGAATTCTGAGAGTTGAAGTCTGACACATCTGGAGATATATCTTTTGCCCACACCAGCCTAGATGAATCCAATTAGAAGTAGAGAAGGCAGAGTTCATTAAATGTTAATGTTGCTAAACTCATAGCTTTCCTGAAACAAAAACTTACTGTAATGTAATTGCTACCAAAACTTATATAGTACTCCAAAAGTCAGCCAATGATGAATTTCTCAATTATGGTTTTCTCTGATTACTAGGAAAGACCATTCCAGTGAAATTGCTTTAGTGACCTGGAATATTCAATTCCAGCTGGTTTGCTGATTTCTATTTCTAAACCCAGTTCAGAATATATGCCTTCCACTACATGTATGAGGGAGTAATTGTGGTACCATTCATTCAAATAACAGAAGAGCGATAACTTTATTCATGTAACTCCTTGGGGTTTCGCTCATTACAGTAGATACACCCTGTATTTAGAAAATGAAGAATTTCAGTGGGATTTTAATACAAGATGTCAGAGCAATTAAGATGCCAACTTAATACCTATCATTTTGCACTCTTCTCTGCACCAAGCAGTAGATTTGCTCAAGAGTGGGCAGACACATACCCATTGGCATAAACCCCAGACCTTCACATTTTCCAGATATCCCTACAGTAAGATCTATAATACCAGGCATGCCTCTGCATGAGTAAAATATTTGTAGAATGTAGAACCTGGGGAGACCAAATCTCTCTGCTCTTTTAGTATAATTTAAAAAGCTAGTTTTTTAAAAATGCAGACAATATGAGGTAACCGTGACTGCTGTTCCATATTTAAAACCAGTGAGGAACTGACTGCCCTGTAAGCAGAGAAGATAGAATGTACAGGATTCAAGAGCTTGGATGGTCTTTGTCATGGATTCTTATAGGCACTGTGGGTTCTTCTCAGCAGCCATTTTGAAAGCTGACCATGGGCACTCATGTGCAGCAGGACACGCAGAGTTGGCACAAGCTGTGGGGACTGGTGGGAGGGCAGACTATGGAAGAATCATGTAGGTTTTGGTCTTCATGGTTGGTTTACCATATACACCATTGCAAAGAATAATGCTCAGCCGATGCTTGGAAAGATACCTCGTCATGATCGCCTCATTCAAAGAAGCCACGAAGACCTATCCCATAATGCAGCATTCTCTAGAACAGGGGCCAAACTGAATTTCAGAGGTGCTTGCAGGGGATGCATTCCAGTAGTGGGTGGAGCTGAAGAAAAAAGGGTAGGACCAAAAAAAAAAAAAAAGGCAAAATGCAAGCATTCTTTAACTTAAAGCTCTTTCTCAGTTTTAGAGTGGAAAAAAATATCTGTGCAAAAGCTGGAAAAGCAATCAATGATCAGTGGTGGGAAGTGGCTCATGAAGCAAATCAGGCAGTGGGTCATGTGGCAAATTCCAAAGGGCCAGAAGGAAACCAGGATGGATCAGATGAAGCGCAGGTGGATCAAATATGGTTCAGGAGGCTGAGGCTCAAGCGCCCTTGCCATAGACAATATTATTCGATGTTGTTCATCAACAGTCATTGCCAGTAGGGACACACATGTATTTTATAATGAACAAACAATTGAACCAAATTATGTGTTGTGTGTTGTTTGTTGTATGTGATTGTTTTGTTTTTTGTAAGCTGTCCAGAGATTTTAGTATTGGATGGCATATAAAAACATTAAATAAATATATGTGTCTCATTTGATTCCAATTTCATTTTGAGTGTAAATTAGTGCTTTGATTGGTGAATGGCTACGAATGCATATGAAATACACAAGGACGTTTGTTCCATTGTTCCCAAATATTCCCAAAAGAAAACTGGGGGCTGCTACTGTTGTGTATCCACTACCATTTTAAATTCAGGATTTAAATGAAACAAAGTCTAGGCATGCTGGAAAAATAACATGGCAGCCACCATGAGAATTAATGGAAAATTCAGTTCCACTGCCACTACAATGTAGAAAGAAAGAGAGAGAGAGAGAGAGAGAGGAAATAAAACCAAATGTGAATAATGAACATATGTCATTTAACAAACAAATAACAAAACTCATGCAATTTAAATGAGTAATGACAATTTTAATAGGAAAAATGGAGTTTTTAATAATGAAAATGAATGGGATAATGAAATGGAGAGAAAAAATTGCACATTCCTAATTGCCACAGCAGTGCTGCTGGTTTGGAACTATAGCAAGATGTATTATAATATTAACCATAATGAAGTGTTGAGAAATGAATCATATGAAAACAAACTGGCCTCTGTAAGTGGCAATTTTTAAGATTTCCCCTTTTAAAAAGTTATGGTGAAATAAACTCTGACACAATTATATACATGAAGAGTTATAGTGCTTACCGGACTTATTTCTGTTTAAACATGCATAGGATTGCACATTTGGAGGATGTTAAGTTTGCTGATACTCTCTGCTTGTCTCCCAATGAATCTTTTAACATACATTTAAGCAGTGCTTTTTTTGTAAGAAAAATGGTGCCGGAACTCACATCTTGTTAATCTTTTATTTAAAAAATTATATATTCAGTTCTTAACATAAATTTAATTTATTGTATTTAAGGCAAATGTTCATAGTAAATTCCAAAGTTTTGTCCAATTCTCGTCCGACAAATCTTCTCCTTTCCCTGCTGTTAGTATCTATGTGTTCTGTCGTTGTGTCTGTTAATATTCTGGCCTTTTTATTAGCAGGACCAGTGGTTGAGAAGTAATTAGTAATTTTTTTCATTTTTAAATTTGAAGTCACACTTTTACACTAACAATTAAAAAAAGATTTTCAATTCACCAACGTTGTTTTGAAATAAAGAAATTATTTACCTTTCGCACATAGTCAATCACTGTACACACATGTCGGTTGTGTAACGAAACATAATGGTCGCTGCCCGAAGTAAGCACTCAGTGCGCAACCACAGGACCAAGCACAAGCACCACAAGCTGAGCAGCACCATCACAACCAATGCGGACGAAGTATGCATGCATCGGACTCAACACACAAGCAGTCCGCATGCACCGTTTTAATGATTTTGCCGCCGACCTGCTACGCTCGACAGGGTGATTCAAATCCATGTGGACCAAACATCAAATTTTCGAAAGTTACTTTTAAAATTTGGATAATGCATCAAAAAAAGGTGCCAGAACTCTGTTCTGGTGTGTTCTATGACAAAAAAAGCACTGCATTTATCACAACCAATGCGGACGAAGTATGCATGCATCGGACTCAACACACAAGCAGTCCGCATGCACCGTTTTAATGATTTTGCCGCCGACCTGCTACGCTCGACAGGGTGATTCAAATCCATGTGGACCAAACATCAAATTTTCGAAAGTTACTTTTAAAATTTGGATAATGCATCAAAAAAAGGTGCCAGAACTCTGTTCTGGTGTGTTCTATGACAAAAAAAGCACTGCATTTAAGATACTCTGGACTGTGGACCCTTTGTTTCTCTATCTGTTTAGCACTTAACTGAAAATGCTGCCCCATTTCCCATTTGCAGGCCACAAAAATCAAATATATCTCTGATTTTTTCAGAGTGGGAGATGCTTTAAAAGTTTTTAAAAAAAGATATACCATGACAAGTGTGAAAATTGGACTGCTGATGAAATGTGCACCTTAAATCAGGTAATAAGGTTGAATGATGAATTCCAGCTATATTGAGTAATGTGGATTAGATATCATCTAGTTCTAGTGCTAATTGGCAGTATTCAGCATCTGTTGGGGTCTGTATTCTGGAGAGCAACAACAAGTGCTTCAGTGCTTCTTACAATGTTGAATTAATTGGCTTCTTACAGAAAGCTACAGCTATAATAGTTCTTTATAAAAATCTTTTAGAGTGCAGAGAAGTTGATGTTCAGAATATCAGCATTTAGTGGAATAAATTGGAATGTTCTGTTCAGTTTAATGACTGCAAGGTTGCCTTGGCTTCCATATATCATATTTCTATGGATTTAACTTTGGGATTGATTTTTTTTAGAATGATGTTTAATGTGTCCTGTCCTGCAGGAGCTTTCTAAGAAGCAACTAGTTGGCTCTGCTAGATGCTGGTGTTATAAGAAGGACAATTCCTCATTAAGGCATCTGATGTACACGTGACCTACAGCGGCTTCTTTGTGGTTGGAAGCCCTTGCTCATATCAGGGTTGTTCTTGAAAATTTTGTGATAATTAATGGTGGATCTACATGATCCTTAAATGACAACCCTGCAATATGAGGATTAACTAACGCACAGGACAAGTGGATGCTGGCAGCCCTCATACTTGCAAAGAGGCTTAGGGCTCACTTGCATGTCAGACTCACACCCAGGAACAATAAGCCGGCCAGGCAGTCCCTTCACTCCTCTATCCTCCCACAAACATCTCAGGGGACACTGTAGGAGAACCGTGTTGCTTCCTCCCACCCCACCCCCCTCCATGCCCATGGCACATTCTTGGCTCACTGGGCCTTATTATTTAATATTGTAAGCTATCCTGAGATGTTGTAAAGGACAGCATATACATGCTTTAAATAAAATAAAAAATAAATATTATCTTGCTCTCTCCCTTCCCACTGCCCAGACATCGTGGAAAACAGTCATCAGACTAGCACCTGAGAACCCCGTTTTGGCCACTGTGGACAGTTCCTCAAGGTGCCTCAGTGGCACCTTGTAGAGTCTACCTATGGCTGACCATCCTTTAAAAAACCTTGTTGCCCTCTCCCGTGATATGTGCAAATATTTGTGCGTTGTATGTATATTTATATTGCATAAATCGAGGAGTTTGTAGATGCATGGATATTACCATGGGGAGGGGCTTGGGGTAGGTTTTGCACGGGGGAGGGGGAGCCTGCTGGCAAAGTCCAGTAGTTACCTACCATGTACAGTGCCCATCTGAGCCTGTGGGTAAGTCAGTTCAGCCTTTGGGACCGCTTGACAGTTGTAAGAAGGTGAGCAGTCCAATAGCAGGCTTGGATGGGCACTACACAAAGTGAAGACCAGCTGGACTCTGCAGCCAGCATCTGCCGCCTGCCCGAAACTCACTCCAGGGTCTTCAGGGCTGCTCTGCACATGTAGGGCTACAAGCTCACTGAGACAGAACATTTTAAGCATTCTGGCAATGTTCTATGGACAGTCCAAGAGCCAAGCAGGTCGTCCTGGAGGGCACTCATTCACAGGGTTACAGTAAGTCAGAAACGACGTAATGATGCATAACAGCAACAAGTTGTGGGCAGCGCTAACTTTCAGTCTGCTTCCACGCCCAATTCAAAGTGCTGGCATTAACCTTTCAAGCCCTAAATGGCTTTGCAACATGCCTCATGCCCTCCATGCCACTTTATATTTTAGATGAACTTGACTGTGACCTGGTTCTTACACAGAGGCCTACTTCAGAAAGTCTCAGCCGGCCCTTGGAGATGATTCTGCATTGCTTCTCCTTTTCTAGAAATGCTGGTCAGCAGCTACAAGGAATCTACATTAGATCTATAGAAATAGGCAGGTCCCGTGATCCTCCCTCCCATAAGGCAGCTTCCATCAAAACCTAAAGTCGTAAGTTGGGGTGGCTGGAGAGTCAGACTGTTCCTGGGCTACTTGCACTTGAAAAAGCAGATGCTCTTTGATTAATCCATTTTGTTCTTCTCGGAAATTGCACGGATTTAATTTTGAATGAAACATCCTTTTTTGGGGGGGAAAATTAGGTTGCTATATCTGCAGAAGAATAAGATTCCAGAAAGCTGAAAAACAATACATCAGGAAGAAGTAATTGTTAGTAATAGCAATGCTTCTTTATCATCAGTAAGTCAAACATTTGTTTAGTATGTATTGTGCTGACAATTAGTCTTCTCTCTTTTCCACATCTGCTGCTTGAAGTGAGATACATTTAATTAACAAGTTTCTGCAGATAGTGATTTATTTCCTGTTGGTTTCCTACTTCATCTTGTAATCTCTATTCACAGTACAGAAATAAATTATTGTTTCATTCTGTTACCTAAATGACTATTCACAGAAAAATAAAGTACATTTATTTTTACAAACAATAGGAATGGGATTATGGAATGGGAGTCTGGTCCCCACTTGCTATCCAGTTCAAATAAATAATATTTTGTGAACAAAATTACTATTTTTCTTTTTTTATAACATGTTGGTCCATAGGAAATCAAACTACAGATGCACACAATGTCCAGCAGCAAGGGCCAAAATTAGAAATATATCTTCATCTAGAAGGCTGTGGCAAATTATTTGCAAGTAATTAACGAAGTTGCTATGTTATTTTTATGATTATGGGATATGACTACTGCAACTGGTAGATATCCACTTTCTTATAAACTATCATTCGTTTACAATAGTTTATAACAGTATTAATAATACAATATAATAATAAAGTGACTAATTCCTGTTCTGAATTATCTTGACCTAGTCCTAGTTTTTATCAACACAATTTGATACACTAAGTCAAGTCACAAGTTTTCACTTTCAAATGCAAACTGAGTCTCAAGTCAGCACAAGAAGTTTTTGAGTCAAGTCTCAAATCTGTTTTCCAGTCTCTTCCTCTTCCTGCCCCCTCTCTCCCTCCCTCCCCCCACTTCTTCGCTCATGCCAAAAAGAAGAGCTGAACTCTTGCCTTGCCTTTCCCTATCACAACCCCTTCCTTCCTATCCTGCCCCCACGCTCAGAGCTCCTCCCTCCCATCACCTCTGCTGTGCTCATGCCTTCTTTCCGATCCATCACAGATGCCTTCCACTGAGATGACCCCAAGATATCTTGCCAGATGCCGGATGTAGGCGGTAAGCCCTGGAGCAACTCAGTGGTAAAAACAGCAGAAATGTTCAGCTGAGTCAAATCACTCACTCACTGCTCTCAAGCCGAGTTGCTGACACATCTTGAGTCAGACTTGGGAGCAAGTTGCTTGACTGAAGTCCCCAACGCTGCTGGCTCTGTGGCATTTAGGCACAGCTTGACTCCTTCCCCTGACAGGTCTTCTTCATTTCAGTGCCAGTTTCCAACTTTATCATCTATTAGCATGGATTGGCCAGAGCCTGGTTGCCTTTCCCAGGGATGTCAAAGCTTTTTCAGGCCAAAAGTCAATTTTGGAGAAGTTCAGGATTGGGTGCGGGGGGGCAGCATACCAATGTGGGCCCAAAAACCAAGGCCAAAAATAACACTTATTTTATTAATTACCAGTAACTAAGACTAAGGGGAATGTCAACCTCCTTGGGGAAAACACAGGTGCCCAAAGCCCAGGAAACCACTCAGTCATGTTCCGTTGGGGGAAAAGGGGGGTAGGGCAACCTGGATTCCCCCAAAGGGCTGGATTTGGTCCATGAGCCTGATGTTCAGCACCCCTGCCCTACTGTGTTTTCCCATTTCCTGCTTCAGTACGGGGAAACCCAGCTTTGGCTTTCCCTAGCATCAACTTCTTTCTTCTTTCTTCACCACTGGGAAAGGCCCAGTGATAAAACCCATGGCTTTCCTGCTGGGTGCAATTCACAGCCCAGGTGCAGCTGGGAATATTCCTGCCTGAAACCTTTAAAGTCTGCTTCCGCTCATGTTGACAATTTTGAATAGAAGGTTCAAGCAGGTTCTCTTGTATAGAGCAGGTTCTCATGTACCACCCCACAATGAGGAAAATAATAATGTGCCATGCTGGAGAAAGTCTTTCCTTTCTGCTATGTTGGCAAAAGAGCTGCTCCTCAGCAAGCCAATCAATACCGTTACCAAAGAGTGAGGTTTGAAATAATTATTCCTTGCAATGCCTTCATACTAATGATGAATAGGTTTTAGTATCTGGGCAGGAATCTTGTGAATTGGTATCATTTCAAGGAGAGTTTCAATACTTCTGACTTTAACAGCTCAGAGATGCATAACAAGCAGAGCTTATGGCAAATTAAGAATACAAAAACTGCTCCCTTCTAGATGGCTTTCCAGAAGTAAATGGAAAGGAATAACCACATGCAGGGGGAAAAAAGCCTACTCTGTTTCAATCACTGAGAATATAATACAGAACATACAGCACTTTTTACTTATTTGTTTAGTCTTATTAGGGAGAAAATTTCATCCATTGTCTTGTTTAATTGCAGAACATCTTGTTAAAAACATGGTGACTTGATGAGCAGAAGCCAAGTTAAAATCCTGAATTCATGCAAGTTAAAAGTAAAAAAAGGGAGGGACTGATTGAAATTGCTCTTCTAGGAGGGAATGTGTTATTCTGAATCTCAGCCAGCTTGTTTTGCAAGCCTTGAATGGAAGAATAATTCCCTCTATCAGCAGCTATGCAGAGATGGCTGAGGAAGCTCTGGGGGGCAGAATTGCTGTTTGCCTCGTCTGGAGGATATTAAATTATACACATTCATTCATTAGGAAATAACATAAGAAGTCTCTCTCTCTCTCTCTCTCTCTCACACACACACACACACATGAGAGAGAGAGAGAGAGAGAGAGAGAGAGAGAGAGAGAGAGAGATCTTTGTATCTGTGTATAAAAATCAAAACTGGAAAGCTTTTAGATCATTCAGCCCAATCCTTTGTGCTAAGACATCATATCTATGCCAAAAGCATACCAAATTCATGCTCTTGACTGACTTTTATTTTCTTCAAAGGAAACAAAGACCACAACATCAGTATTCCACTTCCTAACTGCTTAGCCCTCATGATGCTTCACCCTGCCATAAGAATGTGCTTCATTGTTTCCTTCATAATTTACTAATTCATTCATTGGATTTGTACTTTGATTTCTCTGCTAAGAAGAATGGCATGAAGTCAGTATGCAATGATAAAAAGCATGATTAAAACAAAGCCACAAATGTGATAAAACACAATGAAAAACATAGCAATAATGGAATAAAGTCCACATCCAGCCTGACAGATCTGCTTACATGTCAAAGGTCTGCTTCAACAACAACAACAAACAACAAATGTCTTTGATGCAAGAGAGGGTGCTGCCCTTTTGGAGAACCCTACTGGTGTCCTACATGCACCGAAGGATGGAAAAAGCCATGCTGGATTAGACTGGAAGCCTCCGCAAATAGAGAATTCTGCCCCCAAAGAGCCTGGCCTGGTCCCCATGAGAAACCCACTGGCAGCAGATGGGCACAGGGGCATCCTCTCACTCGTGTTCCCCAGTAACTGGTGAATCAAGTCATACTGTCTCTGATATTGGAACAGTCCTCATGATCAGTAGCCATCTCCTCCATGAATATGTCAATCCTTTTTAAAGGATTGAAAGAGGCCGTCTCACATCTGTGCTGGGAAGTGGGCTCAGAGAAAATCAATAATTCCAAGCAACCATGTTTATGGGCTTTCTGAAAGTCTTTTCCACCTATGTTTCTCCTCTGTACGTGTGGTTACAGGAGAAAAATGGCCCAACAGAAATGGATACCAGAGACAAACACTACAGGCCTATATGGATTTCCTTTTATATATTCAGTGGACCTCTATCCTGGATCTGGTCCACATTCAGGAGCAACAATGCCAATGGGCAGAATTCAAAGGAGCCATTATGCCCCCATCAATTCCCTTTCCTTCCACCAACAGACGATTTAGCAGTTCCTATGGAAAGACCCCAAACAAACTGTAAGACTCATTTCTGGAAGGATGCAGGTTGGCAGAGTTGCTCCCTTCTTCAGAAATCAACGTTTCGACTTTCCACTCACTGCATTCTACTCAAGATCCTTAACCTTGAGGGAAAAAATAGAAGAGGAAACATTTTATAGAGCTCCTTATAGCTACAAGAGTCATCCAGATGATTGACGATGCTTTGCTGCTTTGCTTCTCCTTCTGCTATGTGGAATATTTTTAATGAAACTTGCTTTCATAACCAAGCATATGATACTTTTGTTCTCCCTCAGGAGGTTCTGCTCTTATATTGATATTATATTCCTAAATATTTGAGCAGTAACACCATGCAGACTTTTGGGAGGGCGGTATTACCCATGATTGTGTATTAAATGTCAAATTGGATTGTGTTTTATAATTTCTGTGAACATTTTTTATCCCAAGGAATATCAACTACATTAGTTACAAACCTTCATTTTCAGATCAGAACCTTTTGCTTGAGGCATTTAGTGGAAAACATAGAATTGTTCTGAGTAAGATACATACCAGTTAGCCATATGCATGTTTTTCCTTAATTTTTATTTGTTTTAAAAACACAAGGAAGGACAAAAGGAGGGGGAAGAAAAGAAAAAGAAGAAAAGGTGGGGGGAGCCAAGGGTCATTCTAAGGATTTAACAAGCAACTCCTCATCTAAGCCTATTTACAAGAGACAAAGGTCTCTATGAACCAGTCTTTAGGCCATATGCTTGCTTCTGATGAATACACTGCAAAATTAATATGGTTCCAGAAATCTTATTCCTGAAGGTATGATTAAAGATGCAAAGCACATGGTTCAATATACTAGTACTTATCAGGCAGTTCAAGTGTTAGTATTTCCGCTCAGCTGCATATTAAAATGTATACTTAGGCTTCTTCCCCTACAGCCCAAATCTTATAAAACCAAATGGTCTGGCTTGGAATTTACTTACCAGGAGAAAGTCTACTGAATATTTCTGAGGGGAAGCCATGTAAATTTATTGAAGCTTGAAAGATGTCGCTTCTGTTTACCTCACTGCAGCCTGACTTAGTGAATGGCATTTCCCCAAAAGACCAACAGACTCTCTCCAGGAGCTACTGTGATATAAAATGTACCTTATTATGCAGAAACACAATGGTTTATTAAGAGAATACAGTGTAGTCACTCTGATTATGGCAAAAGCATAGTAGTAGCCAGACAACTTCCTATAAAAAGCTATAACCTAGGGTACCGGATTTGTCCTACAAGATCTATATTCTAGAACACAGAGGATCAGGTATTATTTCTTTGCAAAAATATAGACTTTGGTATAGCTGCCAGCTGATACACATAGCTAGGGATGTTGAAAACCCCCTTGAAAATTATTATTCTTCCGTACCAATCCTATGATCCCCTAAAGGGTATCCAAGGAGCCATAGGATTTAGGTTTTCTCTGGGGAGTCTCCTCCATGTCATGAATACCATTCCATCAATGAAGAGAACAAAAATGAGGTTTTTCAAGAGTGCCCCAATAACCTATCAGAGAAAATGTTAAACCCTTTTCTGTTCCTTCAGTACACTGCTGGAAAAGGGGAGATACATGCTGAGGGAGGGAAGCAAAAAGCCAAAGTAGTGGTGGCAAAAAAAAAAAAAAAGGAAAATAAAGTCACTCCTACTGTTTGCTTTGACAGTGCACACTTGACAGAATATAGGAAATGGCAGCTTGGCCATCAGCTCTGGCCTAAGTTGCTATCAACTGTCTCCTGATCCTCCCAAACCAAGGTCAAGATGTATGGTACACATAAGAGCAGGAGAAGAGGCACGCTGGATCAGGCCTAAGTCCATCTAGTTCAGCACTCCCTGAACTCTGTGACAAACCAGCTGTCTCTCAAGCAGGACAGTGCAAGACCTCTGCAGCCAAGCTTTTGGGCATCTGGGATGGAGCATTCCACAAAGCCCTCTGAGTGCTAGAAAAAAATATGGTAAAAATGTGTTTGGTGACCATTTGCTGTCCTTTCATGACATGCAGAAAGTCAACTGCCTGCAGCATCCATCTCAGTTTATCTAATGGTAGGATCAGCCAAGCTGACATTTCAGAATATATCCATTATTATGTAAATCTTTTTGTCTTTTTCTTCTGTGAACACACACATTCCAAATCATCATAATGTTATCCCGGGTCTTGACAGTATGTTCACTACTGCTGTAAATAAGTCAGAGGAAAATGAAAACCAAAACAGAATGGAGCGGGGGAATAGCAGGAATCTGAAGCAAGCAAGCAAAACTATCTCAGTGTGCCTACTGAAACACGCTCAATACACATTTTCATTAAATAATAAAAAACAGGGTAAGAGAAAGAGTCAGGGTTGAGGAAATGTTAAAATTATATCTAAATGTAACTAGATGTATTTAATCAATGTATAGATTTCTCGAGTAAAGCAAAAAGACACCATGAAGGGTTATATGACAGTTTAACATATAAAATATCCTGGGTAAAAACATTTTAAAAAAATCCTCAATAAAACATTCACAATCCAAAAGTAACAAAACTATCCACACATACACAGAGATGAAGGGCAGGTTACAAACTCAGTTATTCCCATGGTCCACTGATACGTCCTTATATTACTTTTGCTCCCTTGTTCTCTTGCTTGTTCAGATGTTTCCTTGTCCTGAGGGAGTTGTTAGAAAATCTGCTTAGCATAAATGCAATATGGTCACAAACTGTGTTTTCTTTTTTATGCTAGATTTCTAAGTCTCTGTGTATAAGTAGTGTAATTACATTGGAGATGCACATCTGTGTTTCCCCAGTAGAAGCAATGCCAGTACTTAAGTTAACGGTGTGCAAATACCATCAATCTTGCTTTCTGCCATAGAAGAAAGAATTAAGAAAGCCATTGCTATTGTCTGGGAGATAGAACTTCCTGGCTTTTAGACCCTTTGTTCTTGTGAGTGAAAGTGGAGAGGAATAAAAAGGAAGACACACTGAATTTTGGTATTAACTTGAGGCAACTTTATTTAGAACAGATCTGCAGTCATGGGGATGGTGAGGGTTGTTACTTGGTGAGGGTAGAAACTTTCAAATCCTTGCTAGGTGGCATTCTGTGCACTCACCACCCTGCAAATTGATACCAGGCACCCCCAAGAGCTGTAAAACTCCATGTGGATAAGCTGAGTTAGTCTCAGGGACAATCCTCATCACCATACTGGGCTGCAAAGCTCTGCATGTGAAGCTTCCAGAATCACCAATTGCCCTAAATGTGTGCATGGATTCTCACCAACCCTAACTGAATGATGCCTGCACCTACAGTACCTGCCACAGAAAGCAGGAAGCCTCTACTCAACACTTCACTGCAGAGTTCACTCTTTGCAATTCTGCAAAGAGACACTCCTGGAAGGTCCACTCGCAGATCTGCCAAGAATACTTGTGACCTAAACCTGACAATGCACACTGTTCTGTCTACCTAGCTGCCTCCGAATCAGGGAAATCTCCTGAAGGAGAAAGACCTCTTCACCAAAAAGAGGTGAGTCATATTGAATCTCCTGTGTCACCTTACACACCTGAATGAGCCCTTTCTGGCATGATCCACCAAGACATGCATGGAAGACATTTGACTGAAGAATGACTAACGTAGGCCTCTGCATGGAACCAGGCACCAGTCTATGAAGGTCTGCAGATTCCAGCCATTCAGCTGCTCAAGGTTGCTCCCCAGCCTCCACTGCATTAACAAATTCTACAGGGGGATTTACATCACACCTTGCTGGAATAATGCAAAAAGGAGGAATGCCTCAGGTACCACCAACTACAATCTAGGCCAGCTCTATAGTACCTTCTACAGTAAAACTGGTAATGTCAGCCAACACCCTTCAGTTCTGTACCAGAAAGCCAATACAGCTACCTTCATGGTCCTAGATCATCCCTTCTGTCTGGAAAGGATGCAGAAATGGAACAACTGCTCTGTGGGAATCAGTCAGCATTGTTGTAATGGCTTCAGCAGTCTGAACAATGGGACTGGTGGCCAAATAATCAAAGTGAACTCTTTACAATGGATAGGACCACAAATGAACTGCAGCATAAATCAGGAACATTTCCAAGAAGGTGAGGTTTTTAAAAATCTCACTCCTGGACCTTCTGTCTGCCCCGCTCTGTGCACCATTAATCCCTGAAAGTTACCCAGAAATCAAAAGTGCAGAAACACCTGATCACACTGGTAGCTTTGCTTCTAGCCAGGCTTCTGTCTCCAGAATGGCACTAACTGAACCATTCTAGGAATTGTAGCCATACCAACAAAGGCATTGAGGCCTCCTGATGAAGATTCCGCTGGAGGCAATGACCCTGCAAAATTAGGAAGGCTAAACAGTTCTTGTGACTGTGGAAGAGTGACCCCCTCCCCCACCATGACAAATGGCTTGTTCTATTCATGCCTAATACCGTGTAATTTATCAGCAGGTAACCTACTATACTGCCGAATGGAATACATTTCTGTTCCCAAAATGTCATGTGTGGCACAGGGTCTCCAAACTTTCCTTTTGCAAAGGCAATGCCTAGTTCTGTGCGGCTCTGGCACTCTTGCATTAAGCAGGAATACTGGCTTGTGACTACACAGCCAGCAAGCAATCTTCCAAAAATTGACCTGTGCTGCAAAGTCAAGTCCTATCCTGTAAGGTGAACTCAGGGTAACTGTTTAGACAAGATATGGCCACAATTGGAGCAGTCTCTTGGCGGTGGCTTGCCTGGGGTCATAAAATGAAGCTCCAGGTTCCAATCCTTGATATCTATCTATCTATCTATCTATCTATCTATCTATCTATCTAAAAGCTTTTCTATCTTGTCCCCTATAGAACATCTTATTTCAACAAGGCAAAGATGGTAAGGCTCTCTTTTTCAGAAGCACTATCCAACCTCCAACTTCATATTCCACATATGTTCAAAATAATATATGCAGTAATTAGACAAAATGCACCCCTTCTCCAGGGATTTTATTTGTTTGTTTGTTTATTGCAAAAGTACACTCATCTATATCAAAAAGCAAGGAACCAGCTGGCTCAGGTCTGAACACCTTGCTTTTTATTGATCCTGTCACAATTATCTCAGACCCTTTCTCCCTTTCCTTGACCTCAGACTTGCTGAGCAGCAGGGAGAACTATCAGTGAAAACTCAATCAATACCCTTCCAAATCCACTCCCTGGCCAGATGCAGTAGATGATACCTTCACATAGCTAGGTGATGCTTGTTGGTATCCCATTATCTGCCACCTCAGGATAATTGTCAACTGACTTAGCTGCTACAAGCCTACCAGGAATAGAGACTCTTCAGGCTGGTTTTTGTCAGACAGAGGGACATACCTTGGCAGTCAATCTAGCAGATATTTGCATTCCTGTGACTGGGAGAGCCTGGGGAGAGGAACCAACCTTCCCACAACAGATATAGGCATCCTGAGTGACCTGATTCCTACATGAATGGAGCACAAGTGAATCCTTAGCCACTGTGAGAGATGACATGGTAGCACAAATGAAAGGGTTGAAGGCCATGCTCCCAGAGCCAGCAGGTGTGTCCACCTGTGGCAATGGTACTGTTGGGGAAGTAATGGTGGAAACACCCATCTGGTATTGATAAAAGCCCAGTAAATACTTTGGTATGGGGGGAACAGCCGTACCCTCAAAAGTGACCAACTCAAAAAAGGAAGTGGAAGACCAGGTCCCCTTCATGTGCTGACATTTAGCTATGGAAGAGATGGCCACAGTCAACAGCAGTGGGGCATCTGGACACTTGTCTTCCAATCAATGTCCCGTCTGCATGTGCCACTTTCACTGTGGCTGGATCTACAGGTTACCTGATGTCCACCTGAATGGGAGAGATGTCAGATGATGCAAAGACCTGGGGCACCACTGTAGGCTCAGAAGTCAACGGAGGTGCTAAGAAAGATGCACCAACCAACCATGGAGAAGGTGATGTTATACTAGCACTGGATTTCATTGCTTCTCAATATGCTGCAAAAGCACACAATAGCTTTAAGTGAACCATGAACAAAATTAAAGATTTGTCACAGTATCATATAAAGTCCTTATTGGCCCATTCCTGCTCTACTATTCCATGGCCCTATTAATGGGAAAGACAACTAAATGCAGTTGCAGATTCTGAAGTTGCTTTCCAGCTGCAGTCATAGCCCCCTGGGGGGTGGGATCAACAGAACAACCTTTTTATCAGGAAATGTCATTGTATTTACATGAAATGCATTTACTATTCTTGGGTGCATGCTAATGAGTCTAGCACAGCTTCCTTTGTATTGAAAATGTGATCTTGTGTCATACCCAAATACAACTGGGGAAAAGTAGGAGTTGGAAAGTTAATGCAAGCATGGAAATGCCATTTTAATGTGCTTTTCCATCTGCAAGAAGCTATGTACAAGTGGGGATTTTAAGAAAGGCGGGTGGAATCAACAGCTCTCCACGCCCTTTCACAAAGATTCTGGAGAAAGATGGAGTGCTGTTTGCTGGCCTTCTCCAACCTCCCATGGGATGAATCTAGTAGGCACATTACCCCATTCTCCTCCACCATATCAACTCTCAAGACTAAGCACTATTGAAGACAATGGATTTACTTTGGGAGATAAGCACCATAGACTTGGATGTAATATACTTCTGAGTACAGTTCATTTTCAGCTAGCTGTCTTGAAGAAGTCCAGGACAAAATGGCAGAGAAGGATGGTGTGAGCTGAACAGGATGTTGGCATGGGTTACACATTACAATGCCAGCGGAACTGCCTAAGGTAGATCCACCCCGGGTCTCAGCTTGAACTATGACATGTTCATTAGAAGGAAGAACTTTTGAGGCTAGCAACTTGTGGCCATCCAAATGCTTTGACCTACAAGGGCCATAGGCCAAAACGGTTGGAAGTCCACAAATTGCCAGACTCTAATGGACATCCTTCTGAGCTCACCACTGACTTGTGTGGACTCAAGATAAAATTATCTGTTTCCAGAGGTAAAATCTCTCTCCAAACAACTGTGCATAGGCCCAAACTATTACCATTGCTATGCTGTCTGAGCATGTCTATAAGATGGTTTGTTTGTTTAGTGAAACGTGTTGCCAGTCCCCACCCTCTAGACCTGGACATTTACCATGGGAAAGTAATGGGCTTTAGCCATTTGCTCCCAATTGCAGCCCCAATCCAGATGAGAGTGTAGCATGACCTGCAGTTTGTGTTGCAAACATGGAATGATCTGTTTGGACCACCCAAGTGGGGCTGCCTTGTTCCTATGCATCCGTCCCAGGCAAATATGTGGTGCCACAGCATCTGTTGCCTACTCAGGTGGCGACGGCTTTCACCCAAAAGCATTCAAAATAGTATCACATCATAGTCCTAAAAACTGTAACAGCCCAAGTGATTGCTCTCCATAGGCCAATTCATAACCCATATAAGTCCATATAAGTGCAAAGAAGATCAAGTGTCTGACAGACAGTGGAGGTATAAGAAGAATTTGCCAAAACAAACCATATTTGCCTAACTGTGGATTGGGATGGGAAAAGCAGAAATCTATAAGCTGACATAGGGACAGTTCATAGTCAAATGCATATCAAGCAGTGTTGGTTCCACAGCTAAGGGCTTTTGGCAAAGATACCTCCCATGAGCCCTTGCCCTCAGTGACGCTACCTTCCCTCTGTCACTTGCTACCAGCTACTAATGCTCCTCATTGTCTTTCCACTCACTGCTGCTACTTGCTTGCTATGAAGTAGGCTGTGGACTTTTACTCCCATCATTCTCTGGGCCAGAGCGACAAGCAAGTAAACAAGCAGGCTGTTATGGTGAAGAGGAGCTGATCCATGGATCTCTTGTGAGTGGACCTCTGCTAGAGTGTAGTCCCTCAGCAGGTACCCAATCAAGTCTACTGTTGACACCAGTCCTTGTATGAAGTGATAATCATGCATGTCCAAACCTGCCTCCTTTATATAGTTTGACACACATAGCTTGACTTGGATGCTTCCTTGCCTGTATTTTATTTTTCCAGATCAAACCCGTACAAGATACCTGCCTTTTGCAGGAGTTGTTATATCAGGACACTTTTTATTAATGTTGTTCTCCTTTGTCTCTGTTGAAAGAAGGAAAAGGGCTGAAAGGATGTGAAGTGTAACTAGCTTTGCTATGACCCAGTTTGAGGCCATTTCCCATCCTGAGCAACACGCTTTGCGTCACAAAAGCCAAGGACGTGTCACAATGGATAGCATGCCCGGCATGCTTACGAGAGATGCTTTCTTCCCCCAGGGGTGAAAATTTGAAACCAGAGGAGACCTGAATATGTCATAAATTTCATTTGACACTCAGAACTGGGTGGGAGGCAGAAGGGACAAGGGCACATGTGGCTAAAAATAACGTGTTCTCATTCATTTCTTGTTAGGGTAGACGACAGAGACAGCTCCCGCGGCTGTTCAACTACCCCTGCCACCTCCACCTTCAGCAGCATTGTGTTTTAGCAGGCACTGAACCGACACACAGATCCACATCTGCACAAATATACTTTTAAAGATTACTTCTACTGATCTCCCAATTTTACTTGAATATTAAAAATAGGATAACTCAGAACAGAAAACCCAGTGGTCAGAACAATGGATCAGACAGTCCAGCACTCCATTCCTAAGGTGGCAAACCAGCTGCCCACAGGATCCTGCATACAGGAGTTCTGCCTGCCAGGCTGATAATGGAGGTAGCAGATAACCAGCAAGTCTACCTCCCTGAATTTGTCCAAACTCCTTTTAAAACCATCCAGACTGGAGGCCATCAGTACTTTCTCTGGCAGTGGATGATGATGATGATGATGCTCCTCCTCCTCATTTGCCATGGACAGTTTTCATATCAGCATACAAGATAAAGTTCTATCATTTGTTATTCATAGAATCTTACAGCTGGAAGAGGCTCAGAAAGCAATGCAGGACTCAAGTCTCCCAGTGAGATTCTAACCAGGCCTGCTTAGCTTCCACAATTAGTCAGGATCAGGCACATCAGGCTATACAGAAGCATATTTTGCTAACATCACATCACAGGGAAGAGAAAATTTAGACAATACCATTCTATGCCTTTTCCACGATATCTTTCAGACAAGCAACCTATTTGGTCATGGCCAAAGCACTGGGGATGTGTCTCAGATTCACCTGGGCTAAACTAGGTGCCCTTGGACCATTTCTGACACTTCGCAAGATGTAGGAGACTTCTCTCTGAAGTGACCAGAAGAAACCTGTACCCTGCATGAAGTTCCATTCACAATCTGGACTTTGGAAAGTCATAATGTATCTTCCCCAAATAGCATATCTCGCGTTCATTTCCTTAAATATTGAGTGCAGTGGAGTGGGGGCTGAATGACTGCCGGCTCTGCCGTTCAGTCATAGAGAAGATATGCCTGATGTGTTCACAGGGGCTCTCCAGTTATTGCATTTGGGAGGAGAGCAAGGATGGAACTATGAGAAAGGCAACATGCTTCAATAGGAGAAAGGCCCTTAGCTGGCATTCAGTCATCACAGCTCCTTGGCTCTACAAGTGTTCTCTAAAACTTTGCAGGTTTTTTGGCTGAAGGTTCTTCTATAATTTGTGCTTTTCATACCAAAAACAAAACAAAACAATGGGGGGGGGGAGGGAAGTTAATCAGTAACTTCTTCCCAACCACATAAGTTATATTAACTGCTGCACCTATCCTTCTGAACATTTGCAGTGTGTTTTGTTTTTCACTATCTGTGCTGTCTGCTATTTCCAGAATAATGTTCCACAAGGAACATGGAGAATTGGCACATTCTTTTTGGATAACCTCAGCATGAAAAAGCTCTGGCATCCTTTCCTCCTGTAGCTATCATTCAAAATTTGGCAGGCTTGATTTCCCTAAGAGAAACTTTCCTTGCATATTTCATCTAATTCTGCCCAAACAGAAAGTTGTTGCTAGGTCCCCCTCACAAAAAGAAAAAAAAATAAAATAAAGCACATAGTGCAAAACCCACTATACCTATTTTATTGATATTTGACAGGTCTTAAGGAGCCACTGTACCCAAACATTTTATCTATATCTAACAAGAAAATACTTTCTCCTCTCCTCTCCTCTCCTCTCCAATTTCCCAGTCAATGGGACTCATGAAGCCTCAGATTTTAACATCCTGATTTGGTTTCCATACCCCAGCTGAAACACACACCGTCCGCACCATTTTGAGCAGGATCAGGCCATTTTCCAAACAATTACACTGGGGGCTGTTCACATTTTGTGGCCTGTGCATTTGTCTGCAACAGACGTTTGTACAACTATGGCCCATTAGGCATGCAAATTTATCATTGGTAATGAATGGCAAAATGACTCTATGATGTCATGGCCACTCTGGTGCAATGCAACCAATGTAACTATAGTGCTATGCTAGATCACATTTTGTTACTCAGCATAAAGGATTTGGCACTGAATTTATTCAACAACAGTGGGCATAACTCAGTAAGAATATCACAGCACTAAAGAATGCGGTAAAAAGACCTTACTGATAAACCATAGAACCATAACATTGCACTCCACCGAAATCTGTGCCAGGTCTCTTAATGTTTTCATGGGAACTAATGGTTTTGTCAAGCGCTGCATGAAAAGAGAACCTCATCTACAAAAACATAGCAGATTCAATGCACTAGAGAACAGTACTTTGCATATCTTGATGGAGGTGGTCCTGCTAAGAAACACTACTGGGTACATGCGCTCATGTAAAAACCTATTACCATTCCCAAGTCTAATTCATTAAGATCAGTGAATGTAATACATTTAAAAGTGTTTTTGTGTGCTCCAAGGGGGAATCAAAGCAGTGGCAAGTAACAGGAAAAAAGGACAAGAGAAACAAAGGCCCAGAACAGCACACAATGACTTTTAAAGCATGTTAAATTCCTTGGAAAATAGCACTGGCACTTGTCAGCTACCCTATGCTCTAAAACTTCTAGGATCATTCCATTTATAGTTTAATAAATGCATAGTTAATTATTGCTCCTTTGTTGGGGTTACTTTCCTTGATTGCAAAATAGAAGAATGTTGCTGCTGGGATAAATTCTGCTTTTCCAGCACTGGGAGAGCCACTAAACTTTTGAGTGCTGTGTGGAGTGTGGTTGTTTAAACATCATAGGCATCTGTTGCTAGTTTCCATGACATCACTAACAATGAACAAAACCCCTCATCTCAAGCTTGCACACTGTGACTCTAATCGCAGGTGAGAGTGCTGGGCCAAAAATTTCTCCCACGTTTTTATTCAATTCAGTAGAAAAGAATAAAGAAATTGAAAGGGGGGAAATTCAGATAAATTCTCATGGTTTAAGGTGCCTGTGCTTTCCTTAGTCACGTGGAGGCCAAAGAGTGTGTGTGGGCGTCCTGTCTTTCATTAAACAGTCCTATCTCTGGAAGCCTGAGACCAACTTATTCATTTATTCATTTATTTATTATTTTTCTATCCCACCTTTTTTTCCTTCCAAGGCACTCAAGGTGGTTTACAGAATACCTCCCCCCACATCTTATTCTCATAACAACAACCCTGTGCGGTAGGCTGGGCTGAGAGGCTGCGACTGGCCCAAAGTCACTCAACTGGCTCCATGACTAAGCGGGAACTTGAACCTCTTTTGAGTCCTAGTCCTGCACTCTTAACCACTACACCACACACTAATTTTAAATAACACACTTACTATATCTAAAGCATTTTTTCTGAGACTCCCAAGAAGCTGCATGCAACAGAAGCAACCTGCAGACCTGGGGTTGCCCCTTCTATACTCCCAGCAGAACACTCAGTTCTTTAAAAAATCAGGGACAAGTAGCAGCAGCTAGACCTTCATTCAGGCCAAGCAGCAGGTCCCAGCAAGCCTCCAGTTACAAATGGGTTGCCCTGTATTGTGCAACACCCAACTGGCATTTTCCTGACAGTCCTTGTTTTTTCATAATCCCTGCACCGGGGAAAACGTCATGGCTTAAATCTCCCCATGGGGACTTTTTGATCAGGAAATGTGGGTCACCAGGGAGGGTGCAGAGATCTCTACATTTGGAAAGCACATGTGGCACCTTCAGCCACCTCAAAGTGATTGGGGAAAGTAAAAAATGAATAAATAAATAAAACCCTCACCAACATACATGCAAAAAAAAAAAAAAAAGGATTAAATGCCTGGAGAATGAGGCAGAAAAATGGAAGCCTCTTTCATGAGATAAGAAACCTTCAGGCACTAACTGCAGCTTTTCTCTGGAGCTGGATGCGACCCTCATACCCCAAGAGGCTTTTAGAGATGGTGCAGAAGAACCAGAGCCACACTTGAGAAAGGAGGTGTCCACAACCACCCTTGAAGAAATTGTATTCATTTGGAAGATCTCGGAGATGGTACTACGTGCTGAAGGAGGGCAACTGCAGCGGAGTCAGATTTCTCAGAAGACATTTTTGTCAGAAAAATCCTGAGAGACTTCTTTTCTCATCCTTCCTAGAAATTAAAGGCCACTGCACAGAATGTTCTCCAGATTTTCTTCAGTATTACTTGTTTGCGGTGGCTGCATTCTTTCTGCACTCCCCCATGCCCTGGAATGATGCTTGGTGTTATAAATGAAGTAGTGGTGGCAGTACCAGCAAGGACCTCAACACCAATATTATACCTTCATTGTGCCATATAAACCAGCAAAAGCAAACTAGCCGAACGCTTGTCCTGGCATCTCAGTGACACAAAAAGGCAGTTTTCAATTTTGTGCAGCGGAGGCATTTGCTAACTTTCTGGCTGCCTGTAGCACAGAGAGATGTCCTTTGATAAATCCGTTAAGAAGCTACAAACATTTTCAACATACAGTAAGTCATATTCCTCACCAAGCAAAAGGCGATGAACCAGAATACAGTAGGAACATTAAAGAAACTTGTTTTTCTCCTCCTCAGCCATCCAATAGCTTGGTGCTGTGCAAGTGATGCCCAACCCTTTCCAGCGAAGCCGCTAGTCTAGCCTTTTGTCTAGTGTACATGTGTATGCCCGTTGTTTGGCGTGCGTTCATATGCAGAGGGACCCAATTCGGAAACAAGGTAATGACAAATGAGGCCTGTAACAAAAGGCAGAATCCTCTTTAAGGTTGCAGCTACTCACACCCTCTTCCAAAATTCTGGAAGACAGAAGTAGGGGAACTGTTTCCAGTCATGGGCTGGTTTGTCAGTAGAACCTGGAACTCACATTGTTAATTTCTCCATAGTTAACTGAAACCAATGGGGTAGGAATGGAAATAGAACTGCTGGAAACAGAAAGAACCCATCCGACTCATCCCAAAGAAGCTTCCTGTTTCCATCAGCATGAGCCAGCAGGGCTTCTGAGGTGGTAGGTCACATGATTCATTAGCTCTTGTGCCTGTTAGTAGTGTTCTGTCTGGTTGCCAAAAGACTTTCTCAGCTGCTCTGCATTGTACAACAACTCCTAGCAATGTCTTGGCAATACCTGTCTGTCGAGGGTAGAGAATTTAACTTTCTCCAGTGAGTCTGAGAAAAACAGAGCAGTAAGATTGAAATAATCTACAGAAGGTATCCCAATGCCAATTCCAACTCTCTTGTCTTTGGCCAAAATGAGCCAAGGTAAGTGAGAGCAAAAGGGGATGAGGGAATGCGTCAGCCTAGTCTGGGCACAATGTCTGGCATGGACAAGTGATTTTGTTACTCCAGCCTGTCCTTATATACTGGAATATTGACCCCGAAATTGCCATCCTGACAATTTTTTATAAACGAGTCAAAGGTTTTAAAAAGCATTTCCCCCCAACTATTTTACTGTCATAACGTATGAAAAGAGGGTAAACCTAGTACTCAAGTTTCATAATATCAACACTGGGTAAATTGCAGAGCTTCTTTTCTTTGTGCATTTGTTGTTTAAAGAGGTAGCCTGTATTTCATAAGGGTAGATGCATTAGATAATCATTTCAACTACTTATTTATTTGCTCTATTTTATGCTGCCCCATAAACAAAGCAAGCAGCATTCACAAAATGGTTTCAAATACAATGAATATAAGGCATAAATATGTTAGCTATATAAAAACACAGCGCCACAAAGATCAATCCTATTAGCATAGCCAGATTGTAAAACAATGAAAGCAAGATCTCAATCTCAGTAAAAGCTCCCAAAGCCCCTTAAAAAGCTTGAAGAGGAGAAAGAAGCAATCCTATCCCTCTCCTTTCAGTCCTCCCTAGTGGTCAGCCTTGCAGCTTGTGTGTGCTGGTCGGCTTCCCTGACCAGGCTACCTCTGAGAGGGGAAAAGGGGATGTTTCAGTGGGTGGAACACTGAAGAGGCAGGGTCCCTTGGCTATCCTGAATCTCTGTTGGCCTCAGTCCCTCCCCCTCTGAAGCACCACTGCTAGATTGGCAGAAAGAGAGCTCATCTAGCAAAAGATATGGGTGGGGGGATGGTGAGGTGAGGATTGCCTCTCCGCCCCTTCCACCTTGTGTAGAGTGATTGTAAGCCTCTGCATTCAGAAGCTTAAGGTCATGGAGGGCACAACTGCTAGACTGCCCTGTGTCTACTCCAAGCCCTGTTTCAAGATGAATAGCTATCAGAAAAACAACCTGAACCTGGAAGCAACTGATCTACAGCAGACTAATCAGACATAGGTCACCTAACTAGCCATCTCCACTATGGTGGCATATATTTCCTTTCTATTTAAGTTATTACCAAATCTGCACATGACAATGCTATGCATCTTTCAACCTTTTTTGGCAATACATAGTATGCTCACCCAAGCCCAGGTCCATGTGTATCACCTCAGACACATTACTCTTTTACTCTTCTCAAGAGAGAAACAAAGTAACCTTTTGCAGTATCTTGGGCAGAATACTTTGATTTGCTATGATGGGCCAACAGAATTAGAAGCAGAAACCTTAAACAGTATATTTTCCTGTTCATGCTTACAAATAAAAACTTTTACCTTTCAAGTTTTATTTATTTAGTTATCAATTTACATCCTGCCTTTGTCCTACAAAGGGCTCAAGGCAGCTTAAATCTCCTCCTCCATCTTATCCCCACAACAAAAAACCTGTGAGGTGGGTTGGGCTGAGAGTCTGTGACTGGCCCAAAGTCACCCGGTTGGCTCCATAGCTGAGCAGGGACTAGAACCCAGATTGTCTGAGTCCCAGTCCCATGCTCTTAACCACACCACCACACTGGCTCTCAGTGTGGTGTAGTGGTTGTGTTTATTGTTCAGCATTAGAATTCAGAACAAAAGATAAACCAGTTCTGTCAGGTGAATTACTACCTTTATTACTAGCTTAATTGTATTCAAGCCTTTCCTTTTGGTTACTGAATCAATGACCCATTTAGCACATTGCATTGTTGATCAGATCAGTCATATTCAATTCACATTGAATTCACATTACTAGAATGTGAGTTAGTAATGGTACAGAATCTGTAAGGTGTTTTGTGGGTTTTATCCGTCTTTAAAAAGGATTTACTTAAGATTGGTGTGATAGTGACATGCATATGAGCATGTGTTGTTATTTTTATTATGAAACTAACCTAAAAGAAACGAGGTCCATTGCTGATTATCAATACCTCCTCCAGGAAGGGGAGAAAGGATAGCCCCAAAACTGCACTGTTAGAAAAACAATCTTGATGCATAAGTCATCTACTTTCAAAAAGATGAGGCTGGTACAACCTAAGCAATGACCAATGGATACTTAGCAGAAGGAATTATAGAACTCAACCAGAGGTAATGATTAAGTGAAACAGACAATAAGACAAGGTGGCAAGTGCTTAAAAAGGGGGGATTCTAATTTGTCTAAGCCTGAAAATGAGCCAAGAGGTATCACAAAGTTGGAATTGGTAAGGAAATAACACACTTTTGAAAACATTGGAATTAAACATTTCTGAATTTATTTATACGAACAAAAATACAGAATAATTTTTAACAAGCAAATTAATTTATACACACAAAAATAAAATTTATAAAATATTTTATCAGCCTTGATTCTACACTATGACCAAAGGATAACAAATGGTCACACTATATCCTATGAGGTACCTTGCTAAACTGAAGGATCAAACTGTTTCCACATAAATATGCTTTACCTGTTTTCATCAGCTTTGATCTAAAGAACTGTGCATGGACCAGTGCATGCACAAAGGGATTTCCTCCCACACCCAGACAAGAGTCATTATTTAAAGTGGAGGGACTTTCGAGGATAAAAGACATAGGGCAGAGGAGAGGAGAAGAGACTGAAGACTTTCTTATGCACAGGTGAAAGGCACTTTGAATCCTCTCAGCCATAGTCTTTCATCATTTGGAATTGCCTTTCCAAAAAGGTGCATACTCCACTGTATCTTTACAGAGAGAACAAGCCATTCATATCAAACACTGTATCTGATCTTCAGTTGTTTAATGGAAGAGTCTTTTAATGCTGATTGCTCCAGATGACCAAATAATGAACGTACAGCTATAAGGAGAGAAAGAGCAATACATTTCTTAAGATTTTTATCAGCTGTTATATGTTGTCTTAGCCAAATATGTTTCAGAATACATATTTGAACAATTAAGCTATAATAAAGAAGATACAGCCTTCATGCTACAGTAAAAATGCAGTCACTTTAAAGTGCAGTCACTTTAAAGTGCAAAGGGCCATCATATGATATGGTATAACACAGCCATGAAAGGCACCATGTTTCATCAGAACCTTTTAAATTGAACTAAAAAACCTCACTTCATGTTTACACAAGAAGGAAGACACAAAGTGAACCAATGCCATGATTTTCCTCTAACATGTGAGGCAAAATCTCCCTCAACATTCTGCAGCCCTTACAGGATGTAAGATTGGCTCACTGAGGAAGATAGAGGAATCTTATTTAGAGTTAAGTATGCCTAAAATTAACTTGCAGTTGTGCTATATCTAGCCAGGTGGACAACTGTTCTTTCTCATCTGACAGAAACAGGACTGCCCGTAAACCTCCATAGTTGAAGGATTACAGGCATTTTAGGGACACTGGAAGAACATAGAAGTGAAGGTTACCTTCATGCTTTTTCTCCTGGCAAAACACTTAAATGGCCAATTTCAGTCATTTGTTTTGCCCCAGAGTATGAAGAAGACAGGCTCAGGTGCTGCCAGGATACTACATATGCTGATGAAACCTCTCCCCTTCTCTGCCCACAGAACGCAAATGAAACTCTAAGGTTGCTTTTGCACCCAGACAGTCACAGCCAGTACAGTATTTCCACAATGGTGCACTAATAGAGAGGGGATAATCCAACCTAAGAGTCTTAGCCCTGACCTCGCAGCAAGTTCCCAAGTTTGGAGCTGGGATTCCAAATTTTGCTATGGCCCTCTAGTGGTCACAGGATTGCACCTCAAGAAGAATTTAAATTTCTTCTGTATTTCATTGTTAGGGTTCTTGAGTTCTATTTTAGAAGAAAGCTGGGATATAAATTTAATTACTGAAGAAAAATGAAAAGGAGCAGAGATAGCCATCTCTTCGTCTAGTTAGGTAATATCCTGTTCCACACTGAGAAGCTATTTTAAAATGACCCAAAGGACAGAACAAGATTTTAATGTGGCTGAGATTGGATACCAGTATGTCCACTCCTGTTTCCACTCAAACCTACCAAAGTAGCAGCTACATTATCTTGTTTTCTGATGGGGAAGGAAAAGATGAAAAACTAAGAATCAAAGATTCAAGTATGCATATTTACTTACATTTTTTCTCTGAATCTGACATAAACATTACTGCCATATCAAATCTTTTTGATTCTGACAGCTTCTGCAGAATTTCTAAGATAAGTGAAGGTTCTTCTCTCCTACAACATAGGTAGGCATTAACTATAAATAACTCTTTTTGATTAAGAGAATCCATCACATGAATATAGCATTATCAAACTCAATCATAAAGTGAAAAGTAGAATACAAAGATACTAAATTTACTTGCATATGGATATGTAAAATACATACAGCAGCAATTAACCCAGAGGTTCATTTCACAAGTACAAACAAATCAGGTATACAACTAAGGATAATCTGAATATCAAAAAATATGCAGAAAAGCAGAAACCCTTTCAAGTACTTTTCTTATTTATTTCTAAAATTCTAGGTATAAAGAAAGTCAGGTTACTTATCTGTAACTGTTATTCTTCGAGTGGTCATCTGTGCAGTCACACATAATGGGTACTGCGCCTGCGCAGAACCTGTTGCCGGCCAGAATACCCAAGCTGCAACGGTTTTTGACGGGAACTCCGCACCCCTCCCCCCTGGTGCTATATAAGGCGGAGCGCCTGCCATTTTCCTCAGGCTCTGGAGACCAGTAGATCGCCCCCTATCGGAGCGTACCACTCATCAGAGAAGTCGATAGAAAGAAAGACTACTATCCTGTCCCTCGACACTGAGTGGGGCCGGAGGGCGGGTTGTGTGACTGCACAGATGACCACTCGAAGAACGAGGGTTACAGGTAAGTAACCTTTCTTCTTCGTGGTCTCTGTGCATCACACATAATGGGTGATTAACAAGCTTCACTCACTGGAGGTGGGTCGGTGTCATCAGTGAAGAATGGATGATAGGACGGCCCGTCCAAAGGAGCAGTCCTGCCTGGCCCGGACATCAAGCCTGTAGTGTTTGGTAAAGGTACAGGAGTTGTCCGTGTAGCTGCTTTACAGATATGCAGCGGAATGCCCGACAAGAAGGCTGATGAGGCTGCCATGGCCCTAGTGGAATGGCTCCTGGGTGTCACAGGAAGGTCCATTTTCGCCAGTTTATAGGCCAGTTCAATAGTCTGGACTATCCATTTTGATAATCTCTGTGAAGAGAGAGGTGCGCCTTTATCAGGGTCGGAGTATCCGATGAACAGACGTTTAGTCTTTCTGAAGCCTTCTGTACGTGATCGATAGAAAATTACACAGTGGCGCACATCCAGGGAGCGAAGAGATTTCTCTATTGGTGTGGACGGGGATGGGAAGAACGCTGGAAGCACAATGTCCTGGTTGAAGTGGAATGGTGTGGCCACCTTGGGAAGGAACGCCAGATCAGTATGGAGCACTACTTTTTCCTTATGGAAATTAAGATATGGTGGATCCACGCGGAGGGCAGATAGTTCACTTGCCCTTCTTGCTGATGTAATGGCAACCAAGAAGGCTACTTTCCAAGATAGCAGTCTCAGGTCCGTCGTCGCAAGAGGTTCAAAGGGAGCTCTAGCGAGTGCATGGAGGACTACAGACAGACTCCAAGTCAGAACCAATGGTCAGATTGGAGGGTGGAGATTTTGCAGTCCCTTAAGGAATCACCAGATGAGTGCATGGGAGAACACAGATGAACCCAAAAGGGAACCAAAGAAGTGTGATATAGCTGCAATATAGATTTTAATCGACATAGGTTTAAGTCCCAATTGATGTAGAGAAAGCAGAAAGTGGAGATATTATCAATGGAAGCTAATTCTGGGGTAAAACGAATCACTTCTGCAAATGTGGTAAAGCATTTCCATTTCGCCTCATACGATTCGTCGAGTGGACGGTCGAAGGCGAATTGTAAGATAAAGTCAGTATCTCGCCGTGATGTAGCGTCGGAAGACAATCAGGCAGGTTCTCCCGGTACCGACTGACTTTGTGACGTCGGGATTGAGGAGTTCTGTGGAAGCACGACGGGGTCGACCGCGACTGTTAGTGTAGGAGCCATGCGGTAAGGTTGAGAGTATTGAGGTCGGAGTGAAGGATTGTCCCCTTCCCCTGCGAAATCAGGTGAGGAATTCGTGGTAGATGACAGAACATGTGTCTTGACAGCCTGAGAGCGGTCGAGAACCAGGGGTGGTGGGGCCACCATGGAGTAATGAGAATCAGGTGTGCCCAGTCCCGAGCAGCTTTCTCCAGAGTGCGAGTGATCAATGGGATTGGTGGATAAGCGTACAGGAATGAATCCGACCAAGTCACCATTAATGCATCCCCTAATGAGTTCGGACCCATTCCCGCCCTGGAGCAGTAGGTCACACACTTCGAATTCGACGCTGTCGTGAACAGGTCTAGAGTCGGGGTACCCCACCAGGTAAAAAGGTCTCTGCACACTTGATCGTCCAGTTCCCACTCCTGGGTCGACAACAACTTCTTGCTCAGGGTGTCTGCCTCCTGGTTGTGAATCCCCGCAAGGCTGATTGCCGTGAAATCCCCCTGGGGATACACCAGTCCTAGATCTGCATGGCTAGCTGAGCTAACAGTACCGATTTTGTTCCACCCTGTCTGTTCATGTAAAATACGGTAACTGTGTTGTCGGAGGCTACTTGTACTGATCGGTTTCGAAGCATGGGTTCAAAAGATCGTAATGCTTTGAACACTGCAAGCAGCTTGAGGAAGTTGATCTGATTTTCTCTCTCGTGTGCTTGCCAGGTGCCTTGAGTTTGTAGGTTGGAGCAGTATGTTCCCCATCCTGTAAGGGACGCATCGGTATGGAGCGCAATGGAGGGCTGTCGCTGGTGAAATGGGACGCTGACCATGAGATTGTCCGGGTCCATCCACCAAGTTTGCGCCTGACGAACCGAAGTGGGTGGAAGAAGAAGCCGTCTTGGCAAATTGTGGAGGGGCTGAAAAGCCATGTTGAACCACAGCTTAAGTGGCCGCATTCGAAGTCTGGCATTGGGAACTACGACAATTGTGGATGCCATATGGCCCAACAGTTTTTGTATGAGTAATGCCTGAACCCGTCCGCTTCTTTGGACCCGACGGGCTATTGAGCAAAGTCTGTCCATACGGGTTCATGGTAAATATGCCCGGGCTCAAACCGAATTGAGTTGTGCTCCTATAAACTCGATGACCTGTGAAGGAGTGAGACAGGATTTCTCAGTATTAATAAGGAGTCCCAAGTCTTCCAGAAGAGCACACGTGGTGTGAACATCTGCCACAAGTCGGTCCCGAGAAGAAGAGACTATAAGCCAATCGCCCAAATATGGGTGAATTTGGAGTCCTCGTTGGCGAAGGTGAGCACATATCGGAGCCATGCATTTTGTGAATACCCTAGGGGCTTTGGCAAGTCCGAAAGGAAGTACATTATATTCAAAAATGTCGGGACCGACTGTGAATCGGAGAAACCTTCTAAAAATGGGTGGATGCCGATATGAAAATAGGCATCCTTTAAGTCAACAGATGCAAACCAATAATCTCTCTCTAGGAGAGTGGTCATATGGAATTTCCTAGTCGTGATGAAGGCGTTGATGCCTCTTAGATTGAGTATGTGGCGTGAGCCGCCATCTCTCTTCGGTACTGTGAAGTACCTCGAGTAGAAACCGCAGAGTCCATCAGAGTGTGAAATCTGGCGGATTGCTCCCTTCTGGAGTAATTGAGATACTTCTTTTCTAAGAATTTTTGATGGTGCGGTGTATGAATTCGGTCCCGAAGGAGGAACGAGATCAAACTCGATTCTGTAGCCAAACTATGGAAAGGACCCATTTAACAGATGTGATGGTCTCCCAAAGAGGGAGTCGGCTTTGCAGCTGGCCCCTGTAGGGAGGGGGGAGGGGTGTAGAAGGAGAGAGAAGATGGGTTCGCGGTGCCCATCAACGTTGCCTTTTATCGACAGGCTGGCGACGGCAGCCCTGTTGATATTGGGCAGCCAGTTGCGAATGGTTTCGCTGTTGCCGCTGAGGAAACTGCTGCTGGCATGGCTGGTACCGATGGTATGGCTGGTATCGATGATATCTAGGTTGCTGCCACTTACGATGGTTCGAGCCGGGGATTTCCATTTTCCTGGTAGTGGCTCGAGCACTGTAGGTATGCTCGAGCTTGTGCTCCATCCAATCATGAAAGAGGCCTGAACCGTCTAACGGCATCCCCTCAATCCTTTTCTTAGTTTCTTTCAGGAAGTTGCAGAAACGTAGCCAGGCATGCCTCCAGAGAGCAACTGAGCCCACTAGGGTGCGAGAATCGCAGTCAACATGATGGCAGGCTGTGGTGAGCTACTGTATTGCCAGCTGCATCACCTCTCGAATAAAAACATGGGCGAGATCGTGTTGTTGTTCTGGGATGGACGAGGTAATCGAGTCCAGTTGCTGCATCAGAAAGTACTGATACCTCGCCATCATTGCCTCCTAATTTGAAATTCTCAAGCCCAGTCCCATTACTGCGTAAATTCACCTAGCTATGAGGTCGATTTTCTGCCCTTCTCTATCCCTGGGGGCCGAGTGCTCTCTATTGTCTCACCCTTGAGATGATTCGACCACAATCGAATTGGGCTTTGGATGTCGCAGAAAGAATCTCCTGTTCTCTGACCTTGTACATGGACTCGTACCTCCGCGAGGTCGACTGAGGTAGATCGGGGAAGGTCCATGTCTCTTCCATAGCCTCCCGCAAAGTTGTAATCAACGGAATGGTGATTGCCGATGACTGTTCTTTGCGGACAATGTCATACAAGTTGTCCTTATTTGTACTGGGTTGATGCTCAACCTCTATCTCCAAAGCTCTTGTCAGTCGGCCCATAAGCTTCCCGAAGGTAGCGTAGGATTCCTCTGCGACCCAGGTCCCTGGGTGGAGATGACTGCTGCTGGAGATGTAGAGCAGTCAACAGAGTCCTCTGACTCAGAATCATATGGGTAGGGCGGACTAGAGGATGAACGCGCTGGAGAAGGAGGATGGCAGGAGGTCGTCGGGGCTGAAGTAGATGGAGCCCTCTCTCCGGATTGTCGGGACCGACGGGCGTCATCCTTAGGCATGTAATAGCCGAATGGGGGTGGCCCCCAGTATTGAGGTTGAGATGCCTCTGGTCCTTCATATGGCAACGGAATCCATGACCTAGTGGACTGTCACAATGAACGCCATTGTCTGTCGGGTTTGATCGCCGTAGTCCTCCTGGAAACCTCTGGGGAGGATGGCATTGGGGTCGTGGCAAAGCAAGGACCTCGGGGGGAATCATGAATCTCCCCATCGGACATCGACCCGTGAATGATCGGTTCGGGAGGATGTATCGGGTCCACAGGCTCAATCCTCCGTGGGGATCCTGGTGGCATGACTTGCATCATTTCTCTCAGCGTCAGTGCTGAGGTTGTCGGGACTGAAGGTGCCGCCGGGACCAGTAAGACAGTCGGGTCCGAGTCCTTTCGTGGTTCCGGAGCGGATCTGCACTTCTTAGTGGGATTGCCTGACTTGTCCTTTTTGGCCTTTTTCAGGACCAATGGATCCCCGTGGTCAGAATGCTTCTGCTTCTCCTTTTGTTTGAGCAAGGAGTGGGAGGAGTGAGAGATCTCCTCGGAAGCCGCTCCCCCAGATGGTCGAGGGGAGGTTACCATGGAAGACCTGGCCAACATAGATTGAGAGGCAAGCTCATCAGAATCCTGCAAAGCTTGATCCCAGAGGATCTTTCTCAGCCTGTTCTCTCAATTTTTCCTGGCCTGTTTGGTAAAGGCCAGGCAGTGTCTGCACTTATCTGTGTGATGCCCTTCTCCTAAACAAAGGAGGCAGAGCTCGTGAGGGTCCGCCGGGAACTTCTTAGCCCCACATTTCGAACACTTTCTAAACGCCGCATGCTGAGCCATCGCCGAATGGATAGCAAGGTAAAGAGAAGAAAGGGAAGAAATATACTAAGTATACAGAAAGAGGAAAGAATTAACTGGAACAAGGAGAAATAACTTGGATGCAACTGGGAAGAAAGAACGATTTAGAACAAGCAGATACGAGAAGACAAGGTAATGGCTCGAGGCAATGCGATTAGCGGTCGAAAGAAGACTGAGGAAAATGGCGGGCACTCCACATTATATAGCACCAGCGGGGAGAGGTGCAGAGTTTCCGTCAAAAACCACTGCAGCTTGGGTATTCTGGCTGGCAACAGGCTCGGCGCAGGCGCAGTACCCATTATTTGTGATGTACAGAGACCATGAAGAAGAATGTGGAGTTATTCCCTTTAAAGTATATTTATTCCATTTCATTTATTCAGAGTAATAGCTGCTGTCATTCTCGTTACAGAAAATATCCTGTTCCATTCCATTTCAGACTATTTATCTCTGGCCTTTGCTGGGCTCTTTAACAAACACAGGCAATTTGGTGTAGGAGGAATCTTGTCTTGAACGTAACATATGAACTTCAGACATGCCAAGTGTTTCCAAAGAACAGTGCAAAAAGAGAGAATGAATTATATTTTCAATTAACCTGGTACTTGTGGATTCCATTCTGTAATTTGAATGTCTAGCAAAGCACAGCATTAACTCAAAGATGAGATACTTTCCCTCCCAATGCTAGAAAAGAAGTTCTTTCCAAGCTGCTCTTCAGAGGGTCAGAATGCTGCAAAGTGCACCAAGAAATTACAAATGAGTGAACAAACCACTGTCATGGTGACCATATTTATGGGCTGCTGTACCAGTAGCCATCCCTGTATTTCGATTTATGTATCCTGACACTAACCTACCAACAACAAAGTGTTTCTGTTCTAGGTAATAGTTTTGCAACTATTTCCTCTGATTTTCAAATGCCTAATATCATATTTATTACAGATTACCTCAAGAAGTATTAATTTCAGACACTGGCATATTGCTAGCATCAGCTACAACAAATTTGTCTTGAAATGCAACCAGACACATACCATGGAAAACATCAACATCACATTTCAGTAAGGGATTCAATGTAAATAAAAAAGCACAGATGTTTAGCAATAAAATCAGTCTAAAAAGCTACAGGTTTAAACTCACCCAATGTAAAATTCTTGTAGAATTTTCAAAATTTGGCTAAATACATCTGGATCCAAGGATTTTTGGAACAAATTAGGGTAAAATGAAGGATCAATTTGCTTTGAACGAAAAAAAGACATGTATAAAAATTCAGCAAATATTCAACACTAGCAAAACTCATGTTTTTGCAAAGGGCCTATCAAAAAGAAATCATTAATAGTGGGGAACCAAACTAACAAGTTTCACCACACCCATAGTTTTAAATTGTTCTAGGGAATCCAGAATTTCCTTGGCAGTTTATCAGCACTCTTCACTAAGATGAGTAATGATGGAAAAGTTTCCTTTGAACATGCAGCTTGTGTTGTTCACCACTGATGTTCTTTGTATCAGGGAATCAATGAGGTTTTTTTTCCCTTTTCACAATTCATAGAAAGGTAAATTTCTTTCACACATGCGGAGAGACAGTAAGGCTCAAAAGGTTTAGCTAATGCCCTACATAAAATGAATACATGCCTTAACATATTCTCCAAGTTCCTGGATTCAAAACCTTCCTCAGTCCTAAAGTTCGTAACAAATTAACAGGTGATCTTGGGACAATAATTTGCTCTGCTTGAGCTATCTCAAAAGAGTCATTGTAAGCATCAGAGTAGGAAGAAGGGAGCTCAAGACCTTCTAACTTCCAAATCCCTGAAGATCTGCCATACATCTACAGTCCTCCCCACAGATACAGGCAGCATGGTACTCCTCAGACTGGTTTTGGAAATAGCTTCTTTAACTGGATGCTTATTGAGAACACCAGTAAGGCACTCCTATATGTCCCTAAGGCTTTAATAGGATCAATTATGCTCTCCAAAAGGCCAAAATATGGATTGAATTTAACAAAATAGAGGTTTGAAATTTTAGCCCAAGGAAAAGTATGCAAGACTGCACTTTGATTCTACCAGATATGAAACTGAAAAAATGGCAGAAACCAATCATCTATAAAGAATGACTTAACTTACCTTCAAGTATGCGTACAATTGATCTGGAAGACCTTTTAATTTTCTGAAATCTGATTCAAGCTGAAAAGAATTCACAGGAACTGGAGGCACAGGAAATGCAGGTATAGAGTGAAGTGTTTGGCTTTCTGTCTCAGCTTGCTTTTTCATAGCAACAGGCTGAGGAATATGTGATGTTTTTTCTTTCACAGTATCTTTGTTAAGAGATCTAAAAACATTATGACAGATAATGCATATGAAAACAGACCCTAAACAGAAGCTAAGTAGATACACACACACACCAGTCCATGATTTAGAATGCGAGGCATCATGCACCACTGTTGCACAATTTCTTTGGGATTTGTGCTGGAGTACAAACTCAATGTAAGTGACTGGGAACTTTAACACAATTAATTCACAGCTTGGCAATTACATTTAAGGCTGTACCCACCTACAATCACCCTTACCAAAAATCTCCAGCAAGTGCTTTATTGGCACAAAAATCTGTTTGTGTTCCTGGAAATACAAGGATCTCACCTCGACTAAAATAACTAGGGAGTAGATTGTCAAAACAGAGACAGCCTGCTACAGTGAAGAGGCAAGAAAACAGCTAGCAGAAGTACAGCAATGCAAGACTCAGTTGGCATCAATCGTGCAAAGTACCTATACTGCACAGGCACTATTCTGCACCATCACTGTGCATGTTTCATGGGACAGTCTATAAAAACACCCTTTCCCCAAAAGAAATCTCAGTAGCAGCCTTCATGGGAAACCACTGTTGTGAAAAGAGCCTGGCAGAATACACACAGATTTCAAAGTCTAATCATACAAACATTAGCTTTAAAGTACAAGATTAATCCTACACAACAGGACTGCCTACACATGAAATACATTTTAGATCCAACTGGAGTATTTAAATGCTTCTGCCCACCCAGAAAAAAAGTTTTCTAAGGAATGTAAAAGTTTAGACACAGAATAATTTTAAAAGGTTAAATTCAAAATGCTGTGCTATGTAGTGCACAAATATTGAAATAGGCACAATTGTTCCAAAATACATCAAATTTTCTAAAAGGCAAGGAGAAGTGAGAAACAACAAATTCTTATAGCTTCCACAGAGCATTATCAAGTTGCAGAATCAAAAGTGAATTTACCCAACCACACAAGTAAATGCTTTTTCTTCTTTCATAGCGCAAAAAAAGCATGTCAAATATACAAGCACTCTCAGCAATGATTGTTATTTTCATTGTAATTTCTAGCAACTATATTTTATTTTTTTTAAAAATCTAATCTTTCCAGGAAACCATGCCTTTCAGCATTATGTTGAGCTAAATCCTCTAATCCATACAGAATTTGAAGGCTAATTTAAAACACTACCAAAATTACTTGTTTCATTATGCAAAGTATTTACTCAAGTCTCTTATTCCTATTTGATACTATATTAAGCATACTTACTCTGTTGCCACAGAATCACTTATTTCTTCTATTTTCAGTAACTTTGCTTTGGGAACATCAGCTGGAGCAGAGAAGTCATCTTTGCTTAAATTTGTTGTAGACTTTGAGGCCTCCATTTTTTCTACACTTGAAGAATCAGACTGATTAGGCTCTAGATTTGTGGTAGCCACATTTGTGTTCAGCATCTCCTGACCTACTTCTTCAATTATTAGTCTCCTTAATGGTTTCTGAACAGAACAATCATGAAGACAGTTAATTACTGCAGGCACATAGTTTTAACATATTGGTGAACAAGATATATTCCTGAAGAGTAGCAGTGTCACAGAAAAAACGAAGAGCTCTGTGGCACATTAAAAACAAATTCACTGTGGCAATCAAACAAGAAGACATCATCTCTCATCTTCTCTTTAATAGGAGATGAGAAGAATTTTGCCTCTGTCTATCGACCTCACCAAAGAAGTGAAGGGCAGCATATACATATAATCACATCATCTAACCTTAAGAATTTGCACACTCAGTGACTGCACTTATGCATAATGTTTACTGCTCCATGCATGTAAAAATGAGCCAGCGGACAGTGTTGGACTCATGTGTTCCCCCATTCCTCCTATGTGACCAAGAGGAGGAACAGACCAGGATTCTGGTTTAGACAATTCCTAGCTTATCACTAAGCATAAATCAAGAATCATGGTTAAAGTAAGTTTTAGGATTAAAAAAAAAAGACAACTAAATAATACCGAGCTTGTAGTTGGCTTGTTTAGCAGTTATCTACATTTTATTTTGCATGATTTTAGATTGCATGTAACAAACCAAGAAACTGGGCAAAGTGAAATTCAATCCTGATTTATCAATTCTCTTAGGTGCATGTGAGGAAAGGGGAAGGGTTATGGTTGCACTCATTTTCTTTTCTGAATTTATAGAAGCAAAAATGTTTTAGAGAGAAATATAAAAAGAAATGTATCTTTTATAATTTGTACTTACTGTTGATCTGAGATGCAAAGGTTTATCAATGGGTTTCACCTGATTTTGCATTTGTGTTTCATTCTGTGATAGTCCAGGGCATTCTATGTTTGTCCACAGCCCTTTTGCAATTAATTCCTTAAAAAGATTAATCAAATAACTATCCATAAAAATCAGAAAATAAACAGATACTATCTTTTATTGAAGCTGCAAACTATGTACAGAAAGAGACATGCACCAAAACACTTACATTCTTAAGTTTCATTATTTCATTCATGGCTTGCTTATTTCCAGGTTCCAGCTCCAAAACAGTTTCAAAATCTGATGAACACACATACAAAATACAAACACAAAGTAAAACAATGATCACTTTTAATAAACTCATCATGGAAGATTCTAGTCCTGCAAAACGCAAATAGTCTTCAATAACCACAACTGTTTAGGCACAAGCCATTGATAGTTAAGCACCAGAGAGTCCCATTGAACCCCATATCTCTTCCAAAGATTTCTTCAACTAGAATGCACAAGACTTGCTTAGCAATGTTTCCAATTGTTAACAGGCTATTGAAAAATATTTGTTCCAAAATTACAACACACATCTGTAGATAAATCTTGACATTAAAGAAAAAGCTTTTTAATATTGGGGTAATTAGAACTGTGACAATAGCAAAACACTGTATATTACTTAAGCAGTCTAATCTGTTCTCTTTCAGGCCTAAACATTTTGATTTCTTTTGAAACGTAGCCATGATTCCAGTATATCAAGATAAAAGGGCAATTCAGAATGCCAATTTGACTAGACACTCAATCTGCAAATCAGACAGGGTCTGTATTCTGACACATCCTTTTTCACACGGAAATGAAAATGTTTTTATATGAATAGAATTAAGGTATCAGTGCTTTGCTCTGGAAATGCTCTTGTACCCTTACATCGCAGTTCAATGCCCAGAACAAGGTATGAACAAGCCAATTGCTGTAAGCATGGTCTTGCATGCTGTAATGCCACATTAAGCCCATTTAACTGAGAGATTTGGGTAAAGCAAAACACATCAGAAATGCTTTTGTTCAGCATCCTACCTTGCATAGCTTCTTTTAGCTTTCCCAGTGCAGCTCTAGCAGTCCCTCTTCTGGCATAAGCTTTAGAATATGAAGAATCTAGTAATACAGCTTGAGTACAATCTTTTTCTGCTTCTTCGTATCTTAGTAAAGAAAGGAATTTTTAATCATTAGTCATTACTGAATATCAAATGAAATACTTTTTTGGTTTCTTAATAATTATTTCAGACCAGTTGGAATTAAGATCGCTGGGAGAAATATCAACAACCTCAGATATGCAGATGATACCACTCTAATCGCAGAAAGTGAAGAGGAACTAAGGAGCCTCTTGATGCGGGTGAAGGAGGAGAGTATAAAAGTTGGCTTGAAACTCAACATTAAGAAAACTAAGATCATGGCATCCAGTCCTCTCACTTCCTGGCAAATAGATGGGGAAGAAATGGAGGTAGTGACAGATTTTATTTTCCTGGGCTCCAAGATCACCGCAGATGGGGACTGCAGCCAAGAAATTAAAAGACGCTTGCTCCTTGGGAAGAAAGCTATGGCAAATCTAGCCAGCATACTAAAAAGCAGAGACATCACCCTGCTGACAAAAGTGCGTATAGTCAAAGCTATGGTTTTCCCAGTTGCAATGTATGGCTGTGAAAGTTGGACCTTAAGGAAGGCTGAGTGCCGAAGAATTGAGGCCTTTGAATTGTGGTGCTGGGGAGACTCCTGTGAGCCCCTTGGACTGCAAGGTGATCAAACCGGTCAGTCCTAGAGGAGATCAACCCTAACGGTTCTTTAGAAGGCCAGATACTGAAGATGAAATTCAAATACTTTGGCCACCTAATGAGAAGGAAGGATTCACTGGAGAAGAGCCTAATGCTGGAAACAATTGAAGGCAAAAGAAGAAGGGGAAGGCAGCAATTGAGGTGGCTAGATGGAGTCACTGGAGCAGTTGGCGTGAGCCTAAGTGGAGTCTGGGTGATGGTGCAGGACAGGAAGGCCTGGAGGAATGTTGGCCATGGAGTCGCGATGGGTCGGACACGACTTCGCGACCAACAACAACATCTTAATTGTAAGAAAATTTACAGACAATTAGGAATGGCAGAATCTGTACCACTCACTTCTGAATTTTCAGGTAGGCCATTGCTCTGTTTGCTGGAAGAAGTGCATTGGTGCCATCTGCTGCTATGCCACGTGTATAGCATTCAATTGCTTGTTCATATTTCCCTTCTTTAAAATATCCATTACCCTGTGATATTTGGAAATGAAAAAGAATGCAGACATAGGTTATAACATGGGAGTCTCAATATTGTCATACAAGTGAATACTCTGGAGCTATTATTCAATATTTCCTCTTGAAAATGGAAGGAAGGAAGGAAGGAAGGAAGGAAGGAAGGAAGGAAGGAAGGAAATTGTGCTCATATAGCATGTTTTTTAGACAATCATGCAAAGCACTGCATGCTTGGGATACAGCAATACAAAGCATCATGTGGTACCCAGGTCAGGGTTAGCATTAAGTTGTCACAAAAGCAAATTAGCTAAAAAGCTAGTTCTCTTACTATTTAGTTCAACAACTGGTTCTTAAAATTTTCTTGAACTCATGATAAGTAATTGTTAGATATTCATCCTGTCACACACTCAACGTTAGGTTCTAGTTCTGTACAGTGCATAAATAGAACCACAAGCTTTCCTAAGTAAAAAGATTTGTATAAAACATTTCTGGATACAAAGCTAAATTACCTCAAAAAACATTTCTCTTAAATGTTATTTTGTTATATTTACCAAATCTTTTTCTGTAATAGCCTTTTGCTTAAGCTGCTGTTCTTCCATTTGTTTAAATTCAGGTTCCGTAACTGACATTTTCTTTTGGTCTTCTGTTTCTTTTGGTTGTGACGCTTCTTTTGACATGGCCTAAAACATATATAAAAAATACAGGATACTTCCACTATGTAACGAAAAAGAAAATAATGTTCACAAGACAAACTGGGTAGACTGAAGCTATTTACCTGTTCTATTTTTCGAAGTTCATTTTTTGCTTCAAAGTTATTTGGATCCAGTTCCAAAACCTTTTCATAATCTAAAGAACAAAAGATGGTCATATACTATTTTTAAAATATAACAGTATATAATACAATACTATACAATATATGACAAATAGTATTACAGAAGGAGAATTCTTAGAGAGAAGTTAGAATTTGCTAATCACATCAACAGTGCTTATATAATGTAATGAAGGTGTAGTTTAAAAACTACACAAACTACAAGACAATGAATGTCACACACTGGCCCTATTAAAATAATTATCAAAACACTAGACTTTTAAGTTTTAGGGAAAAGAGCAAACAGAGGGTTATAGTTCAAAAGACAGATAATTTTACTCTGGGAAATTTTCAGCTTCAACGTATTTGAATCTAAGAATATATTTGGGTTCTTCCACAATTAGGAGCACAGATCTCAATTTTCGAAATTAAAAAAAACACCAAACTGACCAGCTTTAATGCAAATCTTTAAGTTGGATTTAAAACAGATCTGCAAGATTATTTTTAAGAACTCATTTGTACACTGTAAATTTTTAAAAGGTCTACCCCCACCACATATAAAGGAGTAAAACAAATGGCAAGATGATTCTAAGATCCTACAAACCATTAATATCCAAGCAAATCTGAGGTACAGAGAACATTTTACTAACACTCTTGTTCAATTAAGAAGTAACTCATGTGGACAGTGAGGATACACAGGTATTACTAGTTTGGCCAGACCTTTTAATACAACTTTAAGAGACAGGAGAAATGGAAGTAGCAAAAGCCAGTTACACTGAAATTTGCAAGTGAAATTACACTTGGTCGATCCATAAATCAAATGTTTTTGATTCAGAGGCATAAGAAGAAAACAACAATTCAAGACCACCTACATATTTAACACACAGGTTTGCTGGAAATAGACATGTACCTTTTTTTGCACCTTCAAAATTTTGCAAAGCAAAGCGAGCAGCTCCTCTTCTGGCATAAGCCTTTGTATAATTTTTATTCAAGGCAAGTGCTAAATTACAATCAGATTCAGCCACCGAATACCTGAAATAATCATATATTTATGATCGTAAATACATGCTCATAAATTACATACGAACAAGACATGCACTTCTCAGAAATGTGAGTCCAAAGGAGCAGGGAACTAATCTCCATTGCTACCTACTCTAAGGATGTTGGAGAATTTTGTTTGGTTTGCATTTTAAACAGGCCAACCTAATTCCCATTTTTCAGATGAATAAATAGCTTAAAAAGCAGGTATCGCTGATTTTTTCAATGTAGTTTTCAGTACAAACATGCATATTTTGGTGGAAAATGAATACAAAATTAATATTTTAGGGAAAAATGCATATCATTTAAATATGAATTATCATTGCTTTTAAATCTGCAGAAAATAGATGGCACAGACTTATAGCTGAACGCACACAAACTGAGAGCGGCCAGAGACTAATCCCCCATGTATCCCAAGTGTAGGATTAAACTGAAAAAGCAGGTTGAGTCTAATCTAAATGTAGCTGTGAAGTATTCTGGTTATGTCACAAAGAATGTGCAAACTTGTGATATGTTCAGATCTCCTGATTCTGAAGGCTTGTTCATCTGTGACCTAGTAAATATACTACATTAATATAGACTTTGATTTTTTATGTTAATGCAGCTACTTTTACTTTTTCTTTAATGTCTTTTTAAATTATGCACCTTCCTTTTATATTAATGCATGATTCCCACTGGTTTTTATGCCATTCTTCCTTCACAAAATGGTTAATTTATTTGTTAATCACTTATTCCTAATAAAAATGTTTATTACACAGAACACCATTTATTTTCCATCTTTTTCTATGTCAGTCTACAATCAAGGATCATCTCTTACTTGTGCACAAAATAAAGCAAAAATGCACCCCATGCAACACTTACTTTTTTTGTCGAAAGAAAGCAGATGATCTATTTGTAGGTAGAACTGGATTGTAAGGATCTGCATTCATTCCTTTTGTGTAGCATTCTATTGCAGCATCATAATTTCCTTGTTTAAAATAATTATTGCCCTATTAAGCAAGATATACCAGTTAGGGACATAAATATACTACAAGCTTAATTTGTTTTAGAAAGGTAGCATATTTACATGTTTTACACCAGTGCTCACCTATTTCTTAGGACCACCCACATTCAATTGTTATTCATATGGAGCACCTGAAATTGAATTTTCCTCAATTACAAGTTCAGCAAGACTATATAAAATCTGGACACGCTGAGAACCATTGTGACCAAAAAGCTCCATACACGTTTTATAAAATGAATGAATAAAAAGGATGAACAAAAGGAGGACTAATCACCTAAAGAGAAAACTGGGCAATAGAGAACCTTTTGCCAGTCACCTTCTCTTATACCAACCTAACTCATATGGAGGCTTGATAATAAAATCGTGAGGGAAGAGGTAAAATGGAGAAAAGACAGGATTTAAGTGTAAACAAATGAATGGGAAGGACAACGGCCATTCATCATCTGTTCCCCCACCTCCGGCACCCCACTATTTCTATTCCTAAATCTGACCACCTTCCATTTGTTCCATTTCAAACTTTCTTTTGGCTCATACTACTTACTCCAGTGACAGAATTGTGAAGGTTATCCTGAATTCTGAACTTCTCAGTGGTTTTTGATACTGTTCTGGACATTTGTTTAACAGGATGGTAGGACATAGATTCAAGTAAATAAATACTATCAGCCATGACATTCTTCATGTCATGATACCTCTCTGGACTGGCATGCTTCTCCTTCCTAAAAACTGCTTCCACAATGTGATAGTGTTGGTCCTATCTCTACTAGGCTGTAGTTCTATGGTATGCTTCAGGGCTATTTTTGTCTTCCATCCTTTCCTAGTTTGATTTTTATTTAATTTTAAGCTGCTTTTTAGGCAGGCATTTTAATGAAATCGACAAAAATGAATGAGAGATAAGGTACAATTCAAATGCTATCGTATCAGCACAAGAGTACGAAGTTACTTTTGTGAATCTACCCTGCCAACTTAAACTGTGGCATTAATCACAACCTAGGCAAAACAAACCTCTCAAAGGCTCAGCTGAATGTTAAAAAAACACAGGTCTATTAGAAGCGAGTTCCAAGGACTTGGAAACTTCTCAGTGGTATTCCATCTCTACTGCATGGTAATCTTACACTTCTTAAAGAGCACACACTCTGGAAAGACTCCCAAAACAGATCTTAGTATGCAGGTAGAGTTGTATGGCTGAAGGCCGTCGCATAACCTGGCCAAAAGACTTTAAGGTTTTAAAGCTTGAGACAAGCACTTTGAAATGCTGATAGACAGCTACTCGAACTGAGTTATGTATTCCCATTTTCAGTTCAGGTGGCTGTAGTATGCACCAGCTATAAGTTTCAGACCAATTCTAGTAGCAGCTGTCAAATAAAGTACTTTATGTTAGTCAAGCCTGAGGAGACCTTATCAGAGGTAAACATGTATGGGTTATCATGAGGCCTCTCCAACTTCTTCCCTCCCCAAAATGTGTTTTTCCCAGTCTAGTTAAATGCAGGGGAAGATGACAGAGACAAAGCTCACACTGCTTCTCCCACTCTGTGCTGTATACTGGTAGGTTTTTGAGTTTGGGAGCATATGACCATTACCACAGGAGTGCCCGTGAAGAGGACTGAGTTTGAAGAATTACTTTTAAGGCAGCCAAATACCAAATAAGTATGGCTTCTTTCTGAATATTTGCAAATATTCCCCAATCATATTTCTTCAAAACAAGGTATCTTTTTGTAAACAAACAAAGTAACCTTTTCTTTCTCAGCAAGAGCCTTCTCTGTATCTATGTGAATTCCATCTTCTTCTGAATCTGACTCTACAGACACTGAGTCATGGGCACTATCTTCTTTATCAATTTCTTCAAGGATCTTATCCTGGAACGGCATACACACACAAATATAAATGAAAAGAACATATTTTGAGTTCAAGATAACATACATTTAAAAGCAAATAAATAATATAGCAGGGGAGCAGTAAAGGTGAATAAACCAATTGTGTACAAAGTCAATGCTACAAGAAGATATACATCAACAATCTGTATATGTGATAATTCTGCAGATTTTCACCACCCTGTCCAGTCTTGTCGAGGCATACTTTCCCCTCATATTTTATTGGAAAACAAGGGCCAGTTAAATGCAAGAAAAGATGGAAAAGGGCATAGATCTATCAGAATTCTGTCACTTCTTTCTACATAAAGCATAGAATAGTCCTCAGAAAGCTAAGATATAGCTCAATTTTTTTAAAAAAAGCCTCCAATGGTATATGAAATGTATTTCAACTAAAATCACAAAATAAGATGGAAGAATGTATATAATCTAGGCAGCAGCACTCCGGTCTAATCACTATGCATTTGAATTGGATCAACATGGAACAGAAATCCTGGCTAATCTAAGCATTCTTATTAAGTCACGAATGTGGTTGTACTTGAGAAAGCGCCATTTAAGTAATGAAGTCTTCACAAGGAACTAAGGGAATATGAACTGGGGAAAACTATACAAAGAGTTATACAGAGTAAACATTACTTTCCTTAAATTAAAAGTGTAGAAATATAGCCACATATTAAAATTAGGATTGGTCATGGTACATTACACAACACATAAGAAAGGCCGTATTTTTTTCACAAACATACACAAAAATGGAGGTGGTGTGTTTTGTTAAAATATGGAATTTATTTTGTACACTGACAATTATTTCAAAAATGAATTATAACATTTTAAATCAGAACTTATGGGAGTATTAGAAAGATTAAGTCCATTTTGATGTAACCTGAAATATATTTATTTAAAAATGTGATTTTTAAAAAATCCATAAAGCTTAATATATTGTGTCTAAATTCCACTAAACCCTGTAATTTCACATAGCATTTTAATGACAAGATTAACTTACCACATCAAGCTTTCCCCATGCCTCATAATCATAGGATTTTATTTTGTTCTTTTTATTTTCTTCAGTAGTTTTCTTAGACACCGCTTTAACTTTGCTCTTCTTCTTTTTCTTATATGCTTCATTTCGAATTGGTGGTAAATCCTAAATACCAGAAAAAGTTGTAATTAGTTTCGAAATAACCTCTAATAACTTAGAAGCTAGTTAGGTTTATAAACCTAATAATATAGTGCACTGTATAAACAGTATTAGCTCTCCCTTTCTTTGTAAATTTAAATAAGTTAAAGATAATGTGATTTATCATCTTTAAGTTTTTACAAAAACTTCAATAAAATGGTATAACATTTAAATTATATTAAGTGTGTATTAACACCTTTCTTCAACTATTTTGAGTTTTATACACATGGTGCATTGGTACAAAAAGATAACATGGAGTATTTGTTTTAAGTGTTGTTGCTTGCTAGTTAAAAGTAAATTAAAAATGACTAATCAGATATCTCTAAGAACAGATGTTTTAGCCTACTCCCATAAACTTCAGTCAGCATAGCCAACAATGATACATGTAGACCAAAATATTAGGAAGACCACAAGCTGTCTACCCCAATGAAACTGCTCTACGAAAAGTGAACATTTTCTTACACAAATATTCTACTACTTTTCCAGAAAGCTCATATCACTAGCTGGACATCCTGTCTTGACAGTATCAAGACTATGATCTAAAAGTTCCCATGCTTACATAATGATTGCTTGCTTTTCTATAAACTTTAGAATGCCATGAAACATGGATAAGCTCTGTATCTAAAAGGAAAGGAAACCTCAGTGTAGTTTACACTTCTGATATAACATAACACCGAGTTGAAAAGCTAAATACAAGATGGCAAAATTAAAGGGGGGAATCAGGTGATTTGTTTGCAGTTTCACTAGATTTGTTGCTTGGTTGCAAAGTCATGCCTGACCCACTATGACTCCATGGACAGCATACATCCACAGACTCTCCTTTCCTCCATCATCCCTTGGAGTCCACCCAAGCCCACACCCACTCCCCGGGTGACTCCATCTAGCCACCTCATCCTCAGCTGTCCCTTCTCCTTTTGCTGCCAAACATTCCCAGCATCAGCATCTTCTCCAGTGAGTTGTTCCTTCTCTTCAGTATCTGGCCTTCTAAGAACAATCAGGGTTGATTTTCTTTACTGGTTTACTGGATTGACTGGTTTGATATCTTTGTCATCCAAGGAGCTCTCAGAGGAGTCTTCTCAATCACCACAATTCAAAGGCCTCAGTTCTTTGGCACTCAACCTTCCTTATGGTCCAACTTTCACAGTCATACATTGCAACTGGGAAAACCATAGCTTTGACTATACAGACTTTTGTTGGCAGAGTGATGAGTTTCACTAGATAAAGAACACATTTTTACTTTAAAAATCTGTAATTCCTAATCTCAGAGTAGTGAATTACCTTTGGTGGGATTCCACTCTGTTGTCTTAAATCATAATCCTTCTCTTTAATGTCCTTTTCCCAGTTCTCCAAGTCTTTCACAAAATCTTGCAGTTCTTCAGCATTCTGCCGTATCTGCAACTGTAACTCGAGTGCTTTATTTGGAGATGTCATCTGGTAATCAGATATATTGAGGGAAAAGTCAGGCCACTAACAAGCATTTGCAGTACTAGATTAAGAAAAGAAAATGATGTGTTATGCACTGAGATTCTCTAATATTGTAATAATTATCACATGGATATCTTATTTATGGGGGAAAGCAAGGTACAATCATTTGAACCAAGTTTAGTGAACAAAAATAGCACAGAGACTAAATTACAGGACTGCTAATAACATGCCCAGCTCATTTATTATGTTGGAGGAGTCTTACTTTCTCAGTGACAGGATCAGACAATGGAGGGGTGCAGAGTCATCACTCCTTCTATATCTTTCCTAATTCATTTCCATCCCTTTCTAAACTGGAACCTGAGAAAATCATTAAGAGCAACTAAATAAGAACGGGGAGATTAACAAGTAAAAAGTGTATGAAAGGGATGCTTAATCTACAGGAATGAGCAACTTTTTCAGTCCTCCAGAAGTTTTGGCCTACGACTCTATTAATTGGCTATACTGCCTAGGGCTGAATTGCGAACCAAATCATCAGGAAGACTGTAAGTTGCCCACTCCGATGTAAAGTCGCCCTCTCCGCTCTGCTTTATATGTGAATGGGGACAAAGCCGTGAACAAGCACACGAGTCACACATATAGCTAACACCTTGGCAGGGATCAACCGGGAATACCACGCAAACGATCTTCCCTCATTGGGGAAAAAAAGGTTCACGTTCAGGCTCAGAGAAAGAAAGCATGCAAGAACGAGATCCGAGTACGAGAAAGAGCGCGAGAAAAAGAGGAAGCCTCCCTCAGAAGTCATCCTCATGTCAGGGGTTGTTGCTACGTGGTAACGGAGTGACTAAAACAAGCGTCCCTTCGCTTCCGACTACGAGAGGAAACACGCAGAAGTCTTCAAGGGCGCCTTCCGCAACCGAAGCCCTGCGACTGAACCCCGAGGTTCCCGGGGCAGACATGAGGCGTCCCCCAGCCCGGGCCGCCTCACGGGGCGCCGCAACGTGCACGAGCTCCCGCATCCTCACCTGCGTGGTTTAAATCCCGCCCTCTCGCTTCGCAGCCACCGCTCTCGCCAAGCTCCGCTTTGCCTTCCCAGCTCACCCCGCGCGCAACGTAGTGACGTTGACGCCCTTAGCGGACGTCCCTCCGTGGAAACCATAGAGACATAAAAGAAGCGCCGTATAGAACTGCAATAGAAGGAGTGTCACGCTCACCTGCAGCCCTCACTCGCCTCGTTCTTCAGTTTTGGTGTCAGGGTCACGGCGTTTTTCTCTATTCCCCATTTCTCTTCCAAGCCAGCAATGTAAAGAACGCGTTATCGAGAAGCGAATGCAGAGGAGTAGACGTTAGAGTGTTTTTTTCTTTTTAAATCTCCTTGAAAAGATAATTAGGATACATTCCTACCTGCACGTTTAGACATAAAAAAGTCCTACAGCTTTCGGCATGCTGGGAGTTGTAGGATTTTTATTCTGTCTAAATATGCATGAACCTGAGGCAATAGGTATGTGTTAGGATCGGCAAATGCTTTCTTCCTCGGATTCGGCTACTTCAACTACATGCCTCATATTCCGCAGACATACGGATAGTTTTCCTAATTTCCTATCTCTATGTTCTGGGTAAGATGTGACCTTTGCTCCGCTTGCGGATTGGGTACCGTGGCTGGCAGGGCCGCTCTTCCGGACGGCGTGGAGGCGTGAGGGGGACAGGGCGAGTCTCGCCATGAATTCGGAGCAGCCTCGGCAGCCGGGCGCCGAGGAGGATGACTTCGGGTACGGCCTGTTTCCGGAGCGACGCCGCGGAGAGGGGAAGAAGGAACGGTCATTCCTCTATAGAAGAATTTTCACGTTAAACAAAAGGTGTATATGTATGCTGAAGGTCGCCCTGGAGCAGAGTAAGTGCCCGACGTACATCGCCCCCAGAGTGGTGGACGATGCACCGCTCAGTTTCCCAGGGCAACTCGGGGACACCTTCTCCCCCCACGCCCTACAGCGCGAAGCGAGCACAGAAAGAGGGAGGGAGGAGGGAGGATTTTGGAGAGCGGGGAGAGGGAGGAGTGGGACTTGCATATATATATATATATATATATATATATATATGCAGTACATACATATGCAATATATGTGCGTGCATGAGAGAGAGAACAGCAAAAGTTTATCTATTTTTATTGCTCTATCTCGTTGGTCCTCTTGCGAAATTTTGGGAGAAAGAACTGTCTACTTAGGCTACTCTGTAAAGCTCCTTGTACTTCGGTTCCTGCTCCTTCTCTTTTGCATGAGTTACAGTCTGGAGTTTATTTGAAGACTCAACAGATCACGAAAGAGTTAGCCGACCTTTTCAGAGACCCTTCCCTGTGTAGCCCTGTTAAATAAGGTGTGATGGATGTCTCCGAAGGAAAGGCCTTTTCAGTTGTGGCACCCCAGTTCTGAGATGCTTTCCCAAAAGAGGCTTGTGTGGTGCCTATGTGGTAGTAGTTTTCGTGCCAAGTGATGAGCTCTTTCTTCTGTCAGGATTTTTGAACGGTCAGTTTGCTTGTTAACTATCAGTATGTTTAAAGATGTTGCCAGCCTCAGCTTGCATCAGCCTTAACCTCATGGTCATGGAGCAGGAATTTTGTGAGTTATAGTGCAAAATACATGGAGGATTCCAGTTTGGGGAAGACTGGCCCTAAACCACATGTGCCAGTGATTTTCCTTTTATAAGGCAAAATTTTATGTTCCTTTAGGTATGCAAGTTGCACCTATACACAAGTCCTTGGGAGTAAGTCTCACTGAGACTTTCTTCTGAATAACCTTGTACAGGATTGATTGTACTGCCAAATAAGCAGCTGACCGTAATTGATGCATTGGCCATGTCAGGGACTGTCATGTGGAAGATGACATCTATAAGCAGTTTTTGGGTAATGCAATATTTCTGATGAATAAATGGTGCACTCTGACAATAACAGGTTTTTTTCTTGACACTCAAAAGTGTGTAGCCTACAGTTTATTTCACTACACAAGGATATTTACTTTTGACCAATGACTTTGTGGTTTGTTCTAGATCCATATGCAAAACTGTTGCTTGAGGCTATGAAGAATTCTGGCTGGTAAGAAGATTTTTGATTTGTTGTATGTTCACTGTACTTATATTATTATTGAAGCTAGCAGTTGTTCTTGAATCTTACCTATGTTGTTCTTTAACCATTTAGCACTGCTTTCAAAGACCGACATTTTTCATGTGAAGATTGTGCTGGGTGTGTCAGTGGAGGATTTGATTCGTCAACCTCACAGGTAGTTATTGAGCAATTTGCCAGCATCAGAACAAACCTTGATATCTTCTGCATTAGGAAAATGTAATTGCTGCATAAATTCACAGAATAAAATGTTTAATGTTCCACATGTGGAAGTAATCATGATTTCTCTGAACTGACATTTCCAGTGACATTAATAAAGTCATTAATAGAGCCATTAAATGAGGTTAGCAATATGAGAGTATGTAGCAGATGAACTGCTAGGTGTTGGTCTTATGCTGACAAAACCACAGGTACATGGAAAGTATCTGTCCTTCCTTTTCTTTGCTTGTTCTTTTGCTTGGTTTCTCTCCCATTCTTTTCATTGGAAGAAAAACGTAATGCTGGCTGTGGGCTTACATAGTTTTCACCCTATTTTGGATGAATATTCAGTTAAGGGTGGGTTTCTTCCCATCCACTACTTGTATGCTCTTAATGACACCAGAGCACCACCATTGTGTCAGCCAATGCGATTTAAAGATTTGTCACCATCCAAAAAGGATTTCTGAGAGCCAAATTATCTCTCCACTGGTGAATTTACTCTGTGCTCAAGGAGGGAGAGGCATGCAGTGTCATAAGGCCCTTGGGATGCCCTTCCAGGTAGGATTTTACCCTAAAAGTGAATTTTATTACTAGTAATAGAATGGTTGAAATGCAGGAATCCAGCACAGGAGAGAATTATTCAGTTAAAATGGAGCATCCTATTAGACCACTGTCAACCAGTCAGACTGTTCAACATCATATAATTGTGCACATTGGAAAGTCTTTTCCATGTTTCATAGGAATAAAGAATGGTACAGTTGGAAGGGGCCAGGGCAACCCCCTGCTCAATGCAGGATTTTTTTGAATTGCATCTTATTAAAGGGTAATGTTAATATTTGAGTGTAGTCTTTATTTGTATATCGAACATGGTGCTGGAAGAGAGCTTTGTGAATACCCTTGGCCAACAGAAAGATGAATAAGATCAAGCAAGAACTTCCCGTGGAAGCAAAAATGATGGAGTGAAGCTGTTGTACTTTGGAGACATTATGAGAAGTTAAGACTCTCTGGAGAAGACAATAACTCTAGGAAAAGTCAAAAGCAGAAGATGTGGAAGACCAACTATGATATGAATCAACCCCATAAAGGAAGCCACAGCCTTGAATTTATAAGAGCTGAGCAGGGCTGTCAAGAAGATGCCATGTTGGAAGGTGTTTCTTCATAAGTCACCATAGTCAGAGATGACTTGATGACTTGTAACAGCAAGAGCATGATCATTATTGAACACAGAACTTTCCCAAAGTGAAAAAGTGCATTACATACAAGCCTGTTGTCCTTCGGAGAGACTGTCCAACATTAAAGAACTATTATATAGCACTTTGAACTGTTTCAACTTGTGGCCTCCTCTTTATCTCTTCCATTCGCTCTGCAACCTCATTTTATGCTGGCGGCAGGATCATCACCACCACTGATACCAAGTCCTGGTTTAAATTTCTTAGCTACATTGGCTAAGTTGTAGCTTGTTGAATTTAACAAGCTGATGAATTTCTTCCACTTGTTTCTTCTTCTTCTTTTTCCCCCCTAACAAGATGGGTGATGTTTGTAATACATTGAATTGCATCATCATCTGTTTGTCCAGCTGGGACTGTTGAAGCCAAACTGTTTTCAGTCCTCTGTGGAAAAACAACTAGAAGATAATCCACCAACCAAAGTTGCTTTCAGAGACATTTCAGCCATCCTTCCACGCTTTTTGGAATCCTCAGTCTTCCCTCTAATTTCAGGAAGCAGGCCCTTGAGTTCTTCAATTTCTTGTCCTCGAGTGGATTCCTCCTCTTTTAATACTACATAGTTGGTCTATGCGCATCAGTGTTCTTTTATCAATGAATTCCATTGACTTATTTGCTGCAGTACTGCTTTAATCTACTGATTATTGTAGTGATAGGTTAACCTTAGATGACAGCAAGTCTTTGTAAGTAGGTGATCATGAACCTCTAAATACCTCTGCTGAAAAGTCAGGCAGCAATGGAACACTGCTGCTCTTGGGTATAGTTTCCTGATTTGATGTAAACCTCATCTAGTTCTATGTAAGCCTGAGTGGCATGCAGCTGAAATGTCTTAGTGCCCTGCCTTTTGTATATTCTTGCCAACTCCAGCATATCACATGCCAGTTCTACGTTTCTATTTTCAACATATATGTACAAGATTTGGTGCTCCCCTATCCTAACTTAGCTATGCTGACTTGGGCTGTAGTCTGTGGGGCCAGAGGATGTCAGCTCCTCTGATAGTTTCCTGGGCTGGCCCCTCCTTGCATGGCTAGGCAAACCACAGCACTGTGCTCTCTTGCTGTCTCCAGTTAAGGAGATTATGGCACAATTTTTTGCTTGTTTAAAAAGGAAAAAAAAAAGTCTTAGACCTTCCTGCCTCTCCAGCAGAAAGGTTGATCAAGGAATACGGGAGGTTGTAGAATTTTACTCTGTCCAAATATGCATGGAATTATGCCTTTAACAGAGGAGAGGCTTAGTTTGCACCAGGCAGTACAGTATGATCTGGCAGGCCACAGGCCACCTCCTCCCAGAAAAGAGAGAGCAAAGGCAGAGGTTAAAAGAGGGCTTGATGGCAACATATTGTATTGTCTTCTTCACATTGCAATGTTAGGGGTGTAGCTGACTGTGGAACACCTCTTCCCCAGTTGCATCAAAGAATGCAGAGGAAGGAGCAGTGACTTGCTCTCTTCTTGCTTATGACAAGGCTGACTATACCTGGTTGAATCAAGACTTGGCAGAAAAAAGCTGGATGATGGCACTCCTAAAAGTTCCTCCCCTTCCGGATTAGATATGTAGTTGACCGGTGCTGTATATAGAACAGGGAAATCCTGAAGACCAAATGTATTGTGTAGCCATTAAAGCAAAACTGCATATACCATAGAGGTTAAACTGTTTTCTGAATTATCTGGACAATATTATCACCCCTCTTCTTTGTAGATTGTTCTGTGCCAAAACAATATTCATTATCAGGCTCATATGAACAGAGTGGTCACACATGAACTTATCCATGCATTCGATCATTGCCGTGCGCACGTGGACTGGTTCAATAACGTCAAGCATTTAGCTTGTTCAGAGGTAAGTTAAAACAGTTCTCACAGATGTGAATGAATAAGGCAGCCAAGAACATATTAATGCCAAACCTAAAATATTGTTTATAAATACAGTTCTACTTCAGAGTTTGGGTTTTGGTTTATTCTGAACCCAGTTTTGTTAACAGGAGCAAGATGGCCAGTTTGTATACTAACTGTCATTTAGTGGTTCTAATATAGAAAGCGATCAGTGAGATTATCAGTTTTTCCACTTTGAAAAGCATACTGGTTACAATTTATTTTAGTTAGTCCCTTTAAAAAGAGGGAATTTGGTTTATTGAGATCTTGTTTTTCTCTATTTAAAAAGGGGACCATGAATGGGGGAAAACATCAATATTCTCTTTTAAAATATTACATATATACAAATAGGAACAGAAAAGGCATTGAAAAGGATAGAAATTAGAATTGTTACAAGCCAGAAAACTTCTTAAAATACCGTAAGCTTATTCCTCACCAAGGTTTTGCAGTGTGGTGCACAGCTTTTTTCTAAATTAAATTTTGGGCACATTATTGACTCAGTAATAAAAATCAACCATACATGTTTTCATACTCAGTTTCCAGAACGCGGGAAGGATTCTCCTTGCCAATGAGGGATAGTTTTGCTAAAGTTACTTCCAGTTTTCTGGCCACTTTCAGATCAGGGCTAGGGCTGTACTTTCTGGGCAGTAGTGATGCTTTAGGTATCACCCTGTGACTGTTCAGCTATAGTGCAGATGGGAGTCAGGGAATCTTGAGTCCATTTAACTGACCATATATTGGCATGGGTGAAAATGGTGATTATTACTGCATAGAATAGAAGATGCCTCAGAGTGCTAGCTTAATTATTCAAGGTATGTTTTGAGTTCTTACAATATGTAACTTTTTTGCAGGCCTTCTGTAGTATTGAAGAAAGTAAGTTACTGGCAGTAAGAAAGATAGGAGAGCAGAAAGGTTGATTACATTAATGGTTTATTTATAATTTCATTTTCAGTAGATAAAACAATCAAGAGCAAAATCAGTTTGTCTTTTTGTTCTCCACTTGTGCATCTATTCATTCATGTATTGGGGTTCTATATTGCCCTATAATGCTGGGAACAATTGAGGGACGGCAGAGGATGAGGTGGATAGATGGAATCACTGAAGCAGTTAGTGTGAGCTTAAGTGGGCTCCGGGGGATGGTGCAGGACAGGAAGGCCTACAGGAGTGTTGTCCATGGGGTTGCGATGGGTCGGATGCGACTTCACAACTGGCAAGCAAGCAAAGCTCCTTGAACAGTTTGCAGCAATTAAAAGATGCAATATGATACAATATAAATGTTTAAATATAAAGGCCTACAGTATAAATAAAAACATAAACCAAAACAAAACCTAGCAGTAATGCAAATATTTATATATACAGAAACAGATTTAAAACAACAGAAACTGAAAGGTTAAAATTTATTCTCTCGTTTCTTTTAACCGATAGAAGAAGCTATTATAAAAATAACAATATGGTAAAGTATGACTAGAATGACCTGGAAAATTTGGAGAAAGATAATGCATTATGAGGAAGCAGGTAGCAAATGAATCTGGCATCCTGTGAATCTCGAAATACTGGCTTGGAAAATTGCCTGACTTGAGCACTATCTCACTTGCCCTGCCCCATAAATTCTTCAGCACTAAAATGTGACAATAAAATAATAATGCTTCCACTCAGTTAACTAAGTGCAATAAATTATGTGAACAATATGCATTTAAACAAGACCACACATATGCTGTGTGGGGACATTAATCACTGTGTGACCACTTACTTATTTTTCGGCGGGGGTAGTTGTACTAGCATTTTGAAGGAAAAATGATCATGGCATACATTTTTGTAGACTACAGTTCCCTTTGGTCTATCAAAACTTGTATCATAATGAATCTGTTATTCTTTAAGGTGCTACTGTATAAGCTTCTTGGTTGCTTAGCTTAGTTTTAAGCTTTTTTTCCTTGGCTCCAGTGCTGTGGAAAAGGAACCTGTCTGACTCTGTACCCTGGAAAAGTTTAAAGACTGTTGAACAGAGCGAGCTGGCTATCATGCGGAACAAGAGAACACCCACATCAACATGTGTTCCCATTCTTGTCCAACGCAACATAACAAACAACCCCCCCCCCCAAAAAAACTAAACAAAACAAATCAATGCTAATTGAACATGTGATCGAGAAGACAAACTTTGAGCCATGTCAGTGAACAATTTTTGCATGGTCAGCCATTCATATTCCAGAATTCTTAAGCATTTCATTATTATAACAAGTAGGAATCTGTAGTTTTGCAGCAAACTGTAGGGGATGCAGAGCCATTAGGTGGAAGATTTGATGATATGGCATATAGAATTACTGATCCTTAGCTAGTGGCATCTCCACCAGAAAACTCTAGGGCAATTTGTGCATGCTAGGATTTGTTGTGTTTCTCTGATGGCTCTATTCAGGTTTTGGTAGTTTTGTGTTTTCCTTACAGATTCGAGCTGCTAATCTCAGTGGAGATTGCTCCCTCAAAAATGAAATGGCCCGATTTAAATTTGGATTAAAACAGCATCATCAAGTAAGTTGACTCATAAAGGAAGAAGAGGATCAAATTTACAAATGGTGTCTCCATTGGCATTTCTCCATTGGCATTTCGCCTGCGTTCTGAGGTTCAGTCAGCCTCAAAGGGAGGAAAAGGTTCATGTGAAGGAAAGAATCAATGTCAGGGACTGTAAGGTCTGGGTGATTTATTTATTTATTTAAAGTTTTTGTATGCTGTCCCCTCGCTATATAACCTCGGGACATGATGGGACATGAGAGCCTGGAGTGATGCTCCCATCAGTCTGTAGCTAGTCTGTTCTCTCACAGTATAAAGGAGTGTTAGGGAACCTCTGGTTTACAGACCGGATCCAGGCCCTTGGTTGATTATGCCCAGGCTGTGAATTGCCTTTCTGAGTCTAATGCTGATTCCAGTTTGAGGAAATACTGTGGTGTCTGGAAGGAGTGAGAATATAAATTGCTTGCTTCCCTAGGGCAACTGTTCTTTACCTTAGACAGCTGGAAGAATTAAACATTGCACTTTGGAGGAAAGAGTATGTCCAGAAAAACAGAAGTATTTTATATGAGCTTGCATCTGCAATAGCCAAGCTTAGGTCAATATTTCCAGAATTCAAGTTGTCAGGAAATCCAATTATTTGAAGCCCAAGTAATGTGTGTGCTGCTTAATATACTGAAAGGCCAGAAGCTGAACAAAGATTGCTACACCTTCTGATAGGACCATTTATTGCAGCTGTTCTTCCAGAAGTGGCAGAGGTGACAGGCATTTATTATAAATAATCTAACATTGACTACTGAGTTGAGTATTGGCCAATTAGACAGAATCTATATGGCCACAGAGTTTTTTGGAGTCTCAGATCTGAAGAATCTTACTTAAAGGTTGGAGCTGGGACTGTGAACTCAGAACATATTCCCAACACTCTCACAGCCCGCACAGAAAGAACCAGGCTTTGTGGGGCAGGGGTGGGAATCAAGAAGGCTGGAGACAGGCTTGACCAGTATAGAGAATATCCTGGTGGTTCCTTGCACTCTTTTGGTCCATTTCAGGGTTGGACACTTAGATTGCCAAAATCAGCAGTCTGCAGGAAGAGTGCAGAGCTGGCCCGAGATCAGCGGGTTACACTCAGCCTCACTGGACTGAGCCCTTGTTGTCTTTCTGAGGGTGGTGCTTCAGGTGGAAAGCTGAAAATAGGCCTTTCCAGTTAGCAATATCTTTTGAAATAAATTTCATAATTTGTGCCATGTTTTCATTTTTTACCTTTTCTCAGACTTGTGTAAGAGACAGAGCCATTCGCTCCATATTGGCTGTTAGAAAAGTCAGCAAAGAGATGGCAGAGCAAGCTGTGGATGAAGTCTTTGAATCCTGTTTCAATGATCACGAACCATTTGACAGAGTGCCTCACAACAAATCAGATGCAAACTATGCATATAGACAGTTCCAGAACCGTGAACGATACTATACAAATTTATAGACTGTTCATCTCTAGCGCAAACTGCATCATTTGAGGACAATTTGCAGAAGATGAACTGTGAAGAGAACTGGAGTCCATGAGCAGGGAATACCCATGTTGTTTAATTCCTGTCTTGCGTTTCATTCGGCATAACATTTGCTGTAGCATTTTTTTCAATTATAACAAAGTTATAAATGAGAATTCTACTAGTAATTTGATTTGCAAATGTTTGTTTTCTTCTTTGGTTTAAATGCCATTTTGTAAATGGTCCATATGTTATATGAAAATATAAACATGTTAGGTATGTTATATCTAATATACACACTCTCTTTGTAGGGCCTAACTTATTGGTCAGTGCATTGATATATTTAACAACATTGCACGGCTGAGCAAAGATGCAGTTCACTAAGTCCAACATTGAACCCTAAGTGAAAAACTTTCATAAGCAGTCTCAACAATTACCTCATGTCCAGTTCGTCCCCAGATACATTTCTTAACACCTACCTCCATCCCATTTTCAAAAGCCTTCTGCATGTCATCAGCCCTCTGTGATGAGGAAGGAGAGGAAAAGGGATGGGAAAATAGCAGAGTAATCAGCTTACTTTTGCTTTCCCATGCTGTCTGCAGCCAGTTCTCAACTATGTGGCTCTTGACTGAAAAAGATTGCCTGTTCTGGCTTGGAGGCACATCTGCTGTGCATGATAGGAGACTTGTAGCTGAAATCACAGGTTACATGTTAAAAGTGCATTTGCAAATTCAGTGGCCTTTGACATGTAACCTGCAGCTAGCGCACTTTAGGCCCTTTCATGAATGGTATCTACAAGTGGAATGACATTTCTAGAGTCAACCTGAGAGTTTGGAATGGATGATATCCTTTGTTTATGCAGAGGCTGCCCAGGAGCTGAAGCTCACAATTGCCAGGTAGCCTTTATAGAAATGAAGCTTTAGGCTTGACCCCTGACTTCAGAGTAAACAGGTCTAAAATTTGCTGCTAATGCTTTACTATGAAAGTACCACCTCTTCACTGATGTTTCCTGAAGAAATTTGTTAACTCTTCTGTTCATGAGTGTGTCTGAAACAAGCATAATTTACTGATAAGTACAGACATTTGCATGACTGATCCACTGAAATAGTCCTATGCATATAGAGGGCTATGAATGATACTCCTAAGGTGGGTTTATTGTATGGGTCTAATAATAGGCTAGAGGATGACAATAGAAAAGCAGGAGATTCCAACTGCTGTATTTCTATACTGTTCAACAGCTGAAGCTCTCCAGGTGGTTAGAATATCTGGGTGTTTATTTGACCTCTGCTACAACTTGCATAATGGGTCAAACTATAGCAGATAAATGGTGAAGCCTCACCATTGATGGAACTGTGTCACTCAGTGGAAGTGGGTGGGTTGATTCTTTCCTATCTAACCTCAAGAGCAGGTTTTTGAGCGGTGTGGTTGGTTGTAGAAAGGATGTGCTGTTAGGCAGAGTTCTAAGCAATCCTTATTCATAAAAGTTTGATCTGGTAGTTTCAAGTGCTACATGTAAATTCAGATCATGATGCTGTCTAGGAAATGTAATCTTGTTACTCGTTTTAGTAATTTGAAAATGGTGTTCCCATACCATTCTGAAGTGGGAGTCCAGATGAATGTAGTAGAAGTAGTTCTTAAGAGTCTTGTCAACATCTCTTAGGCAACTATTCTAGATATGTGTGGAGCTAGCCATGAGAATGGGATATATGTAGATGTCTATTGGAGGTGGTGGAAGTCACTTGCAGTATCAGACTCCCTCATGGAAGTCCATCTGTTGCAGTAACTTTGCCACAGATATTTTGCATAGTATTTAACAAAGGAAATAGGTTCTCTTTTTATAGTTGCAAGGTTTTCAGCCCTTGGTGGGCATTCTATGTTAAGTGAATAGGAAATTAACAGCCCTACTGTTATACAACTCTACTCAGATATAAATCCCATTGAATTCTATGGGACTCACTCCAGGTACATGTAAAGAGGACTGCAGTCTTAATTGGGAAGATTTGGTATAGTGGCACCAACATGCATAGTGTTTTTACCTAACATAAAGAGAAAAGATAAATCCAGTTCTTGTGGAAATGACAACCTAAATTATGACTGAGTGGAGAGAGGGAATCTGTCTTACAGCTGAGCACCCCTAAGAAGGCTCTGCATTGTGAATTGATTAGAAAATATATAGAAATGTTCTGGGAGGAAAAATACTCTGCCATTACCCATAGCTCTTATGTTTGCAAGGGAAGGTGGCAGAGTGATTTGTTACAATTGTCTGTCCCTTTATAAAATACAGTTCTCTAGGCAATATACATGACTTGATACATACAATTAAAACAATAGAAAACTGCCAATTAGCACTGAAATCCAATTCACCTGTAAAAGAATATGATAAACACCAGCACCAGTAAGAGTCAGGGCAGAATCCTGTGGCTGCTACATAACTGGATGGTCATAGGACAGATTGTGTTCCAAGGTCAGAGCTGGAATTCTGGCCTTGGAATGCCCTTGCTCCACCTTTGCAATGTGGTTCTTTCCATGCTGTCTGCAGTTCTGAGATTGGAAGAATAACCTCAGAACTAGTGTTGGATGGGTGTTCCAAGAGGCGGGGTGCAAGGGGTGAAGATCCACTGGGTGCAGTGTGTCTTGGCAATGTCTGAACTTCCCCATGAGTGGGGCAAAAGACAGATGGTGAACATTCCTCTTTTGCAGAGTGGGAGATGCACTGAGGCAACATTTGCCACCATGTTCTTCCTCCCCATGACAGGATGCTCAAAATCCTTTCAGTCTGGAAAGTTATGGGCAGCCACACCAGATGTCTCTGATAATTATGTAAAGCTAAACTTGATCATCATCAACAGAAACTAATAATAGAATGAGGTAAGCATGGTGTTAAAAGTGTCAGGGAAAATATTGTCATAGCCTTGTGCCAAATGAACATTAGCAAGATGCCAGAATGGAATCTCAGAGCAAAGCATCTCCCAAGCAGGGGACCATTGCCGAATAGGCCCTCTTCCTCATGGTTTCCTCTAGACAAAGATTGAAAGGGAGTCTGGAGAAGAGTCTCCACTGATAATCTTGATGCAGAGCTGGGCATATAAGTGGGAAAACTTTCATTTAGGCTACGCTTTTCCAGCCTGGTGCCTTCCAAGTGTTTTAGACTACAACTCCCAGTATGTCTGACTATTGGCCATGATCACTGGGAATTATGGCAACTGAAGTCCCAACAGCCAAGGAAAACAAGGCTGGGAAAGGTTGCTTCAGATACTGCTGTTTCAAGCTGCATAAGTCTCTATACCAGTGAATTCCATTACATTTAACAATACACTGTGCAAAGTTCAATTCCCTTTTGTCTGCCCTGACTCTTCCAGCATGCTGCCTCATTGGATACATTGAAATTAGAATTTGGTGGGTCCTTGGAAGGTCACACCAAATCATTCTAGCTATTTCTGCCACAGTGGATTACAGCGCTACTCTGTGCACAGAAGGAAAGTTAGTGCCAAACTACATTTGCAAAAATGTAATGGTGTAACCAAGTATATGATAGTGTGTCAATTATAAGCGCAGTGGTAATTTAGATAGGTGAAGTGTAACTGCTTGATGGTGCTATACTTCATTTTCCTCAGCATCACGCAGTTATTGATTCAGAGAAAAGAATTCCATGATGAGTGTATTGCTATTATCTGGGAGAGATGGACGGAGTTTACTTTGAATGGGGAGTACAGGTGAGAATGAATAACACAGTCTTACCTTGTGAAGGGAAATTTAAAAGTGTGTTTATAAGTTGTCCATGAAAGTTGATTTTCCCTTTTAACAAATGTGATATTGCTTATATCCAGGGCTGATACTAGCTTTGGAAGATCAGATATCAAGCCTATGCATGCTTGCTCAGAACTAAGCCCCACTTTGTTTAATAAAGCTTATTCTAGGTAAGTGTGCATTGGATTGCAGACTTAGTTAACTTGCCAAATGGTACTTCACATTTCTTGCACCTGTATTTCATGTGCAGAATTGTCTAATCTTGTTTTGAAGAGGTAATTTTATCAGCAGCCCACTGTTGCATAGCTGCTGGCTGTAAATTCACCGAGGCTTCGGCGAATGGGGCGGCATAGAAGTCTCCTAAATAAATAAATAAATAAATAAATAAAGTGACTGAATATGAGAACAAAAGCAGTCAGAAAAATACTTTTTGCACCTATAGAGAAAATTGCTCACTAAATTCTAAAAGCTCCCCTCCTTTTATGTAATCTAGCCAACAGTCTGCATTTTCTAAATTCCTCAGGGATCATTTTAGCCTCACAGTGGCCTGATCTTGCCTGTTAATATTTCTTTAACCTGGCTTCTTTGCCAGATCCCCGTTTCAGATGAAGTTTTGCAGGATATTGCATGCTCAGGAGACACACACAAGTCATACATATAAAATCTTTTCTTCCATCTGAATCCAAGTGTGATAACACTACAACTGATAATGATGTTAAGTTTATGCCAAACAAATGTGCTCTGATTTTCATATTTTCTTGGTCAGGTAAGCTCTGTCACCTGTAATTATTCAGTGGAACCTGAATAATTCCACTCAGATATTAACTGGGGCAGCCTGATGCCCATAAGACATTTTGACTGCAGCTACCATAAACCTCACCCAACATGGCCAATTGCCAGAGACTTGTAGTCCAAAATCCCATAATCACACTAGAGTGTATACCCACTGGCATAGATGAAGCCCTGGATGCTCACTTGATTTCTTCTGCCAGAGAACAAGGTCTCTAGGTCACAGCTGTGATGTGATATTATGTTTACTGAAATGAATGGACTTTTGTTCAATATAATGGTGACAATACCAAGCTCTTTATATGCCACAACTGTATGGACTGCTGTTCTTCTTTTCCATATTTGCATGATGTCCAATTCCCAAGCCGTTTTTGAAGCTCAGTGCAGTTTCAAGAGATCACCAATCAAGCATGGTGAAACTCCTGCTCCAGAGAAACGTGTGTTCTGCCATGCTTGCATTAATCATACTGGATGGGAAGAAGAAGAGCAAAACAGAAGTATGCAGCTGTTTGCCGTTGGTTTGAATGGGATGAAGAATAGCATCCATTGCTCATACACACACATTCTCACTAATGTTTATCGTTTGTGCTTCACTGAATGTCACAAAGTTAAGAAATAGGACCTTATGGATGCAAGCTTGCAACATAATAAATTATGATACACAAGGGAGAGGAATCGAGAGGAAAGAGGAACAGTGCCAGAAATATCAATGTGGAGCCCTGCAAGAAGGAAATGAGGTTCTAAAGAAGGAAAGATAGTGGGAAAAGCATTCTAAGTGGAGCATAAAAACAAAAACAATTGTCAGCATAGTTGCTCCTCAAGTCTGTATTGGATTCATTCAAATAGCATTGATTTGCTATATTTTCTTATATATTTAAAGGTGCATATCTATACTTTATCACTTAATAAAGAAAATAAAAATAGATCTGATAAATGCACATGAGAGACAAGGTTTAAAAAGAACAGTGCCACCTAATTTTATGTATGTGTATTCGGAAGTCATTCTCCCTGAAGTGAGGGGTACTGAACACAGCGGGGCTTACTTCTCAGTACATATGCATAGGATCCATTGATAGGATTCTGGCAGTACTGTATGAATAGTTATATAAAAAGAGTGCCATGATAAAATATAACAAAGAGTAAGACATGAAGAAACAGCATCACAAATAGAATACAAATCACTTTATAGGATACAGAAGAGGAAGCCAAGGCAAGGACATAAAGGAGAAAGCCAAAAAGGCAGAAAGGAAAATGAAATGAGCCAAAGGATTTGTCAGTTACTTAAGAAATCAAAGTCCAAGAAAATTGTAACGATCTATTCTGGAGAGTGTTTTAACAGAATAAATAGTTGAAAAATGTCTGGATCCTGGAAATATTTAGTTTCACCCAGATGTAGCCATGTTCACAGCACAGTCAGCTAAATAAGTCTACTCTAAAAATGACTGAGACTGGGTCAACACACTAGAAATGAAAACATTTTGCAAAGCAATCTGGGATGCTAAAGGAAGAACAGTTAAAAGAGAAAAATCACCAAAGCTATGGACATGCTTGGTAAAATGAATTGTAGAACCACCCAAAGACAGTGGAATGGACAAAGAATCCATAAATTATTTTTGGAGGCAGGAAACAATTCAACAGGTTGATATAGAATCTTGCTGTATTGTGACTTGGTAGAGTTTGACCATGACTAAAAAGTAGTTTCTATCCACAGAAGTTCATTCGCTTCTGTAGTGATGAATATGACAATTTTCATAGATGAATATGACCATTTTAGCTTCTGTTAGTTTCTCATTTTTCCAATCTTGAAATTACTTTGTTCCAAACTCTTAAATTTGGTTTGTCGAGAACACCAAGGTCTATTTTTAAAAACTTGTAGGTGTCCATTTTGTATCTGCTAAAAGAGATTTTCTGAGTAGGATATGGAGAATCATTCATTTCCCAGAACAGGTATATGCAGATCTGGCCTGCATGGGCAAAAATGGGAGACAGGGATCAGAATGGCCTGAAGCACCATGGAACACTGACCAAGTTCTTCTGAAAATATGTAACTTGATGTTCCTTCTTAGCACAGAATAGGCCCTTCTGTCACACAGAGGCCTGGGGATGGTGCTGGTGGCTTTTTTGACTTAACCTGGAAAGACAAGAGGACCGTAGCAACCAATATAGTGTTTATCGTGCCAAGCTGTTCATTCTTTGCTTTCTATATAATCTTCATCTGCATCTTTTTTGTTGTGATTATGAAGGTAGGAAAAGGCCAAGAAAAGCTGAATTCTTGCCTTTAACACATGGAAAGGCATCAGTACAGCAGAGGGAGCTGGAGTATCATTGAAAGCCACGCTGCAATGAACAGAAAATCTGCCGCGGCTTCAGCATGCATTTCCATTTTTATTCAAATCCGCATTTTAATCAAATTTACATAACTGTAATGTTAAAATAGATTAGAAATTAAACACACTTCCACTGCATTGTTCAGCTTCCAGAGAGTTCAAAAAATTGAAATATTTACTTCCTCATAATAATGATCTAGAGAATGCAAGTGGAATATATTTCGCTTAGCAATGCTGCTGCTGTATTTGTAGTGAGGATGTGTTTATTAGGAAGACAACATGCTCCATTGGGGAATGATGCGGAGTTTGAGGACTTTGGAATCAAATATATTTCATCTCATTAGTGCCAACGTGATTCAAGGGAATGTGGATAGGCTTGGTGTCCCATTCTGATCATTGTGAGGTCAATCAGATTGAAGAATGTGAACATAATCCCGCCAAACCTGGTACTTCCAGAGAACCCAGGAACGTTTTCTATTTAAAGCAGGGTGACATTTAACACAGTCCTAAGGTTGTTTGCTGAATTCAGCAGGCCCTAGATCATACAAAGGCTGCTGAAGACCTCAGTCTAAAATGTGCTTAGCTCTGGGTGGACCTCACCATGAAACCCAGCTTTTGTGACAGAGAGATACACCATGGTTCATGTCACAAGCTACGTTTTTCCAGCACCAAGGAGGGAAATAAAGCACATTTCCAGCTGTGCTTAAGTACATCTATGCCTCTGATTTTTGCTATAAGAGCATAGATTGCCAGCAGTGCTACCACCACTCAAGCATTGCCCACTGCAAAAAATGTGTCAAGTCTTTAACTGAACATGGAAAGTGTGCTTCTGTTTGTAGGATGTAGTGTATTTTTTCTAAAATCTTTCTATGTTATCATTCGTTATCCCATCAAATGCCATTGCATTCTGTAAGTCTCCTACAGAGCTTTCTGAAACAACAGTTACTGAGCACTTGTTATTCCCCACTCAGAGTTGTTTACACATTCTTTAGATAATTATATTTATAGGTTCTTTAGACCCTCCAGTTTTGCTTCTGTTTTTAAACAGCATTTTGGTGGTCTTGGTTGGAGCAGAGAAAAGGCAATATTATTCATCAATGTGAAAAGAATGGCTGTTTCTATTTGTGTAACTGCACTATTCCACAGTGCCACCTAGAGGTTATGTGAAGGAAGGAAAGGAAACAATTTTTATATAATGTTTGGATCTCAGTTCTGCGATGACATCAGAAGTAGACACAGCAGATTAATAGCTTTATATAGACAATCTCAGAATGTAAAGTTCTTGATTTAGGAGAAACCTGCTGCCTGTCCATTTTAGTCTCTTTCTATTTTGCATTTCTTGAGTTTGGGAGCCAAATCCAACATCACACAAGGCTAGCTCTACTCATGAATTGAGACTTTCCTTTCGCCACAACCCCACCACAAATCTGCTCTGGAGACTGCCCCAATATGTTCCCACCAACCATGCCCATCCCACTTTTACATGGATGCTGCTAGATACACCACCTTTAGATTTTGGGCAGTACAGAAATCTCATATATAAATGAATGAATAAAATAAACCCAGAATGATTTTCAGTTTTTATTACCCTTTAATTTTTACTTTTAATTACATTGTGAAATGTCTGCTGCTACAAAACTTCATTTCCTTAGAAAGCCGCTGAGCCCAACGTAAGGCTTAGAACATTCTGGGTCAACAATGGCAGTAGCTGAGCCACTTTTCTTATTAGCACTGGGCTCACTTGCTTTGGCATTCGCTGCCCCCTAGGGCCCCTGTAAACACATGGAGAAGGGGGAAGAAGGAACCTAGTCCAGGGTCACTTCATATCCTGAGTACACCTTGGTAAATAAATCAGAGTGTTAGCTGCTCTTTTTCTCAAATTATATTCTTTCTGTTCTAGTAAGTAAACTCAACAGAAGGGTGTCTTGCTGGGAAAAAAAGCAGCAGCAGCAACTAAAATTCGCTGTGGATTAAAAATGTAAGTCTAGCTACTCTTTTTGTTGTTAGTGAAAGACAGATGTCATACGGATACACTTGCTTCATTTCACTCTGTAGCAATTTTTCCTTGACTTATTTCTCATTCTTAGGTGTAACAGTGAACGTCGCAAGAGAAGCACCAAAGTCTTTATATTATTTTTGTTTTAGCAGTAAAAAAAACTCAATAAAGAAACACAGGAAAGAAGTGTGCATTGAAAACCAAAAGTATATTTTTAAAAAGGAAAGTTAATGGAATTTCCATAAAAATGCAAGTGTACTGCATACACATGGGTATGTGTGTATATTTGCACACAAATACAGTTTGTATCCTGCAACTTATAGGTATGTTTCTGGTGACACCAGACCTCCCCCATATTCATTTTATCCAATATTTGTTAAAACATACAAGCTCTGCACATTTTTCTCCTTTATAAAATTATATTATTGGTTGCTTTACAAGCTTATCCCTGCTCCCTATCCAAGGCTGGTTTGAAACGCCCTGAAGTTCAAACTCTTGCATCTTTGAATTCCCACTCTGCTTGTGAGGTAGACTTCATGTTCCAGGTTTTGCTGAAAACTGGATGTAAAGATTCCATCTGAAACTGGGCAACAATGTTCAGGAAGACTCTCCATCACTTTCCCAGGTTGTACTGGGTTGGAGTTAATTTTGAAGGGATTTGTTTGTAAAGTCTAAAGTGAAAGTAGCCCAGAAAAGCCGTGCATGCAATATTTTCATTTGCTGCCTAAGCTGCTTTTCCATGCAATTTCAATGGGTAGTGTTTGAAAGTATTAACAAGTGTGTGTTGTAAGATGACTTCAGAAGACTGGTTTTAATTTCTTGCATCAGTTGTAGACACTGTCTAGAGTATGAGAAAACATTTTACAAAAAAATAAGTTACTGTCTTCATTTTATGAATAATAAAAAACCAGCCAGCCAGCTAGTCAGTTGGCTGGCTAAACATATAACTCTAGAACAGGGGTCAGCAACCTTTAACACTCAAAGAGCCATTTGGACTTGTTTCCCACAGAAAAGAAAACACTGGGAGCCGCAAAACCCTTTTGACATCTAAAATGAAGATAACACTGCATATATCGTTTTTTACCCTTATGCTATGTATAAAAAAAAAAAAAAATTGGGGGGTTTTTATTTCTTTATGCAACAAAAACATTTTGAACTCCGAAAAAAAGACGCTGGGTTGAAGGTTACTTTCAAATAAAATACTCAATGTCTATTTGAGTCCTTCTTGTATTTATGGAATAAAAAGCCAAACTTAAATTATCCACCTGCAGCAAACCAAAAATGCTGTCTGCTTCTGTGTGCCCTCATCCTTTTATCACATGTCCTGGAGGGTGCAGTCAGCTGTCAACCTGAATTAAAAACGGACTAATTGATATTTTCATACATTAAGTAGAGTTTCTGCAATACAACAAATATAAATAATAGTCTGGTGAAATATTGAACAAACATCCCTCTCCCAATGCAATAATGTTGCTGGAATTTTTATAAGAATCTTCTTAAAACAAGGAAGTAGATCTATATCTTCATTATGATTTAGCTGCAGCTCTTGTTCAGTCACTAAAAACTGTTTTTTTAAATCTTACATTATAAACTAGTAGGACTCCTTTCATATATTTTGAATAGGAGAACAGCTTCCTGCAGAGTCAAAGTCAGTGCTAAAGGGCTGCATGCATTAAACAGCAAACCCCATAAATTCGTCAGCAGTAAAAGCAAATGAATCTACCCGCGTACCATTTGGTTTTCTTCAGAAACTTTTCTTCAATTTATCCATGGTGTCCTACTGGGGGGAAATGCTCAGTAAATCGGCACTTGTTGCAGATCGGCGGCTGTGCTGGCGTGTGTTTTGAGCGACGGAGCCACGGCAGAGGGATTCAAGAGCCACATGCGGCTCCAGAGTAGCGGGTTGCCGACCTCTGCTCTAGAATGAGTACTCACTTCCTTCTCCTTGGCAAATGTCACAAATTTACACTAGTTACACCACAGAGGTGTGAGATTTTTGTGCACACTGTTTAAATATTTTTTCACAGCTGAGGTTGTAGACTTGTAGCACTGGGTGGATGAAAAGATCTCAATAGTTTACTATATTTGCAAAGTACTTTGAGATCCCTTGATGTGAAAGACTCTAAATAAATGTAAGATCATTATCATGGTAACTTGGTACTCAGAAGGAAAAATAGTGAGATATTCCTAACTAGGTCTCATAAATCTTTTCAGCATCCTCAGCCTATTAGAGCCTTAGGCTTTATTCATTCAGGTCACAAATTACTGAACAGAAGTGGAAATAATGGGATACTGATAGAAAATTGTCTTTTTCCACACTATGACTATAAATAAGTTACCTACGTCAACTTTTCAGAAGCTGATTTCAGTCTAGTTATTTAAATCAAGAGCCAATGGAAGGAATAATATGGAAATGATTAATAAGCTTTGCCATCTTTTTATACAGATTATTTATCATATGCCACATACACAAATATTTTGAATGAGAAAAGATCTCTCCTTCTCTGATATTTTTCTGTGGACAAACTTTTGAAGAAAGATGCTGGTTAGGATTTTTTTTAAAGCAATATTAAGTAAAATGTATAGACTTATTTTTAAGTGCAAAATATTTTATTACTTTCCCTGTAATTCTAGTGTAATTTTATGTTCATTATAGTTTGTCTCTGCAAAAACATTTGTTTATAGCAGAACTGGATTTGTTATTGCAGAAGGATGCTTTAGGAAGTTATGCATACATTTTGCACTTTAGGAGTAATATGAACCTTGCAATCCTTAACACACTTTTACAACAGCAAGTATCATTAGACTTAATACAATTTTGGGCAAAATCCATTTGGGATGCCTGTAATCCTTTGAACACCAGATTATCTCCAAGTTGTTTCTGCTCTCCTCCTACTTCCAAAACACAGCTGGAGATTTCAGCTGTCTCAAGGAGGCACTTTGGAACAGAGGGAGGCCAAGGGGCTAGCAGGATACCTCATAGCTTTGTGGGGCCTGTCTCCTCCCCTCCTCACCCCACGCCTCACGTCCAAGGTCGCTTTTGCTCTTGCAGCATCTGAGACGTAGCCAGCACAGTTATTTCCCTGCTAGCTGCAAAGGTTAATTTTCTGACTTTGTACCCAGGCCTCCAAAAATCCTTTGTCAGGCTAGATGCTGCCTAGGATTGCACTGCCAGGCTACAATTCTATATTTACCCAGGAGTAAGTCCTACTGAACTCACTGGAGCTTATTTTACTGCTAATAATATTTATATACCACTTAATGTGATAAAACTGTGGCAGCTCTATTGTTTTCCCTACAGCTATGCATGTGTGAAGGCTTTCACATTCTCTGAAGAGTCAAGGACTGAAGGACTGATTTCTGGAACCCTGGAGAAAAAGGGGGATCATGTGGACAACAGTCCATCCTCTATTGCCCTGGGCCCTATTTGAAGTTTTAATCCCAAGCTCAGCTACTGTGTTTCCTGTTCAGCGACTGTACAGCTACTATTTCAACCACTTTGTTCTCCATACAGCTCTGGTGTGTTTATGAACATTCCATACGATCACAGCAGCTCACCCAGCTAGTGTCAAAAACTTCAAAGCACAATGTGGTATATATTGTGGTTGCTTTGTAGAATGTAGTTGGTGTACATCCCTGCTGCCTAGGTCTGCTGAAGCAAAACCCATCTGGACATTTGCCAGAAGTTGAGAAAAGTGTCAGAGTTATTGTACCTCCAACAAGTGGAATCTTATCATTTGGTGAACTTTTTACTTTATGGACTATTAAAGTGACATTCTCTGGCTCTTGGACAGGTGCAAAGCAGTGTTCTAATACTGGGGACAGAATCATCTGTGTCAGTAGCATTTTTCTTCACTACCACTGATAGCTACAGACACCAATTTCCTTGCACGTATGGCATCATCTGGCTTCGTTTGTTTTGTTGGAGTAAATCATGGGAGAACTCCAAGTGTAGAGTACCGAGTGCATAATAAGCCATGTGATTTATGGGACTGTGTTTGGAAGGCTGCTGTAAAGTATGCCGGTTACTTCCATAATGGTTCTGGAAGAGCTGCTCTTGTTAAGATGCTCCAGTAATGTGACACTTGCCTCTTTCTCCAGACATGCACATACCTCTGCCTGGCATTTGCCTCTTTTGCTTTTACAAAGAGGAAGAGCCACTCACATCAACCTGCTGTGCTGCCTAAAGACTCCTGCCAGTCAGCTTGTGCTCCAGGTATCTATATGGGAGCTTCCCAGCTGTTGTGGTCAGAGCACTAGAAGACAAATTTCCTCATTTGTACAATATTTCCTTTTATGTACACAATGTATTAATTCCCAGCATATTTAAGGCATAGAAGGACCTTACCTCTGAACTGCAATATTAACTCCCAGCATGACTGTGTCTTTGAAGCACATTATTTCACTGCTGGATTTTTTAAAAAATGTTTTTGGTTTTTGTTTTTCTAGCATTACCTATTACAGTCCAGTCAATTTAAAAAAAAAAACAGCGAGGATCTTAATTTCTCTTGTAAATTAGGACACTTATGTTAGTAAGATTATCCCTTTTTGCATAAGAAGGCCAGAATCTTAAGCAGCAAAAGACCCCATGCACTAATGAGAAATAGACTCAATATTTGTATATTCCGCCTCTAAAAAAATGAATTGCATAGCAGTTCTGTGCCTAATTGAATGTCACAGTACCAGTGAGTAATTGCACTGTCTATGAAAGAAATTTGTTCCAAAGTCAAAATGTCACCTTGCTGTCAAATAATCCCATAGATTACCATAAACAGAGCTGGAGAAATTGTACTGCGACTGGAAAGATATGTGATGTGAATCCTAGTCATTACCCAAGACATGACTTCCATTGTAATTATCTGCCTATCACAATAGCTTCCTTTTGCCATCTCTCCGCTTACCTGCTGCCACACACAAACTCATTAACATTTCTGTTGATGCAATACTATTTGTAGAGTTAACCTTTCCTGCAAAGTATGGTAAACTCCTTCATGCTGATGGATTCCATAATGTCACATACAACAACTGGCTCAAAGGACTCACATTTCTCTTCTCTTTATTTATGGCTAAATTAGAAATTAGTTTTAACACCTGGCTTCTGTTAGGATGTGCTTGCCTTGTCAGGCTTTGCAAATATGAGATGACTTTCCATTGCCAGGTAGCTTTCCAGGTTATTGCTTTAATGGGCATCCTATATATGGCTACTCAGAGGTAAGCGCCAGTGAGTTCAGTGGAATTTACTGCCAGAAGCACTTCTTGGCTCTTCCCTTTCTGTGGTCTTTTCTGTTGTCACCAGGTCGAAGTGTGTTTTCACTCAATTATTACTTATTTAAAGAACTTTACCTCATCTTTTTAATGCAGGAGTGGACCACTTCAAGGATAAACCTTCTGGAGGACAACAAGAAGGTTTTCTCACCCTTCTAATGTACTCACATTACTTGGTCACAGTTCCTGATCTATCAAGTTTATAATATGCACAAACAGATAAAAACCATGACCCAGAGAAGTTCTGTGTGTGTACACGTCAGAACATGCATTCACAGGTAAGAACATGTGTATCCAGGTTTTCAAACCACAGGAGCCTTTCATGACCTGTGAACTTTTGTTTCTGTGTGGTGCTGCCAGCAGGGCTGGCCCTACCTTTACGAAGAATGAGGCAGTTGCCACAGGCTGGAGATGCTGAGAGGTAGCACAAAAGTGTTGGAGGACAGAGCTGTGGATCATGAAATCTGCTTTCTGCTCCCTAAGATGGCCTGCAGCTGTTAGGTAAAGGGGAGTATTGAAGAAAAATTCAACTGCCAATCTAGTTGGCTTGTGTACATGGGATGGAAGAAAGGCAGGGTCTTGTACCTGGGCTCAGCAAAATATCTTGGACTGTCCTTGGTTATCAAAATATATTCCAAAACAGAGTAGAACTAATCTTGTTCTATAAAAGCTGTGACTGTAGAACTAATCTTGTTCTATAAAAGTCTTTTGACTTCCTTGGGGATCTTGCATGTATATGACTTCGAATGATTCCTCACAGAATAATTGGAAAGGACCTTGGAAATTATCTAGTGCAACGTCCTTCTCAGAGTGGAATCTGCAACACAGAATGCAGATACAGACATTTAGTCTCTACTTAAATATCTCCAGTCAAAGAGAACCTGCTTCCTTCAGTTACAACCTGTTCCTTTGTTAAACACCTGCTATGATTAGGAAGTTTCCCCTAATAGTTCCATGAAAGTTTCACCCACTGGTTCTAGTCTTGTCTTCTGGAGCAATGAAGAACAAGGTTGCACCTTTTCTATATTTAAAGACTATCCCATTACATTTCTGTTTTCCAAGACAAACATTCCCAATTCTTTCAGTTATACCTTACAGGAATTGATTTCTACACCCCATGCTTTCCTTCTTACTTTCTTTGCAGACACAATCCACATGAATTTGTGCCCATATGTCTGGCTCCCTAGCAGCTGAATGTAATTTATGAACATTTATTTTATTTATTTTTCAATTTATATCCTGCCTTTTTCCTACAAAGGGCTCAAGGCAGCTTAAATTTCCTCCTCCATCTTATCCCCACAACAACAACCCTGTGAGGTAGGTTGGGCTGAGAGTCTGAGACTGGCCCAAAGTCACCCGGTTGGCTCCATGGCTGAGCGGGGACTAGAACCCAGATCGCCTGAGTCCCAGTCCCATGCTCTTAACCACTACACCACACTGGCTCTCCAGATATAAGAGAGTTGTCCCTTGTTCATTGCTATCCATGCAAAGTAACAGTTTTGCACATTGCTATAATGCCACGTCTGGCTTTCATAAGAGCAATCAGCTCATTGGCCTCCATTCATCTACTACTCCAACACAATCACCTAAGACACCTAATGCCAGTGCAATTTTGTGTTTACCTAGTTGTCCTCATTGCAAATCTGGCTACGTATTTATTTGCGGCAGCAATCACATAAGGTTGGTCCTGTAAGAAATACTGCATAAGTAGAGCAATGTAGTTTTTCAGAGACAAGTATTTCTTGAAACTGAATTATTCAGAATACTACAAGGGAAAAAAGTCTCTTTAATACATTCATTGCTAGAAAAAACCAAACTCCATGGTTTTTTGCACATACATTTCTTTTGACAAGTGCTGGATATACGTTAGCTATGATGCACTGTTGGTACGAAAGTGGAAGCTTTGTTCTGTACATGACAACCACATTAGCTGGTCCACTTGCCATAAACAGCTACTAGATACTGAGAAGAAAAATGAGGTTTAGCAACAATGGGTACACGGATATGACCTCAGACCTGCATGCTTCTCTACCATCGTTTTCATCATGAGGTTTTATTGAGGTGTTAACTCAATATGATGATACAAGGTAGGAGTCGGCAGCCTGGGACCGTAAGGCCATATGCAGTCCTTGCTCATAAAAAACTCACAAACACATTCTGACGTAAATATTCATGGACACTGTTAACTTCATCAGATGCATCAAATTTTAACTGTGGATTGGTAGATCTATACGCTCATCTTAGCGGTGGTGGAGGGGAATGGTTGCCAGAGGAACTGAGATGCAAGAAAGCACTAACAAATGTTGTTTGTTCCTGGTTTAAGGCTAAGGTCTTTAAGAGGTTTTTAAATTTTCATTCACAGAAATTATCGTCCTAATGACCGGTAATCTGACATATAACTAAGTAAGAAACAATTTGCAAAATGAAGCAACATTATTTTCCCTGCCACAGTGCAGGGAGAGGTTTGTCTCTTATTTCAGGGATTCCTAGAAGTTCAGCAGTTTACATTTAGAATTGTTCACATAGTGTGAGATAAGAAACAGTGGCTTCTTATGAATAAAGATCAGAATACTGATTAGTAATGAGGCTATAAAATGGCACTGTGAGAATCCACTTGGAATACAATTTAAATTTCAGCTATCTGAATTCAGTGGAGAACTATCAAGGCATCAAAGGAGGATGCAAGAGAACTATACAACTCTTCTAATATAAACACATTTTAATTGTTTGCAAAAAGGAAACAAATTAACTTCATAGGCCCAAATTAGAATGGCTTCAAACATCATGCAGATGCTGTTTTATAATGATTCCTTGCAGAATACAAACACTGCACTGCCAGGAGCAAGTGACCCTGTGGCTACACAAAGAACTCATAAGGACCACCTGGGGTGACTACAGTGGTGGTAGAACATCTGCCTTACATTCATGAAGCCTGCACTTCAGCCTCGGTCCTCACTAATTGCATGGTTCAGGTAGGAGGTTACAAGCCACGGCTATAATGTAGTCACATTACATGCTGTGTTTGAAATGCAAAGGGCCTCATTCAAAGCAACTCTGGGATTTAATTGAATTGCATCTATTCACTTCACAATTTTGTGGACTAGTTCGTTTTAAGAGCTCTGAGAAAAGAAAAGAAAAAAAAATCAACACATCTATCTTTTCCTGTTGCTACATTGTGAGGCTGAGGCAGTGAAGCTCTACATCCCTGGAATATCGTCATGCTAGTTCATAAAGAACCAAAAGCTTGTCCTTTCTGGAATCCTCAATCTCAAATCCTCACATGTGGACTGAGAAAGCTATGTATTTTAAATGCATCTTCTCAACAGCTGATATGCAATTTCTGATTGCTTTTCTAAGCAATTTAAAGAGCTGTTGCATTTCTTTCTATTTTTTTCTGTTTGGGTAAATACATTGTGAGTAGTTTACGATATTTTGACAGTTTAATTCTCCAACATAATTTTCAATTCTTTACCTAGCCTCTAATGGATACAGCTTTGTTAAACTGCATGGTAATACTGAGTCTATCCACCTAAAGTAATTCATGCCTCAAAATTCAAATTTTCTTCAGAATGAAAAAAAAATCACAGCTGCTATTAATCAAACTTTATATATTACTTTTTGCCTTGACTGAAGTTTGTTGCATTTACTATTATAAAGTCTTTCCAAAACACATTAGTTAAATGGGGCTGAAAATCATGCATGCATATTTAATGGAAAAAAATTACAGATGTATCTTCAGTTTTAAGCCATAAACTATTACTTTTCTTAGACTATTAAAATATTCTGCCCCATTTAAAATGAGCTACATAATAAAACGATGTATGGCAATAATTTTACAAGGCTTTAATAATATAAAACACTTCTATAGCAAATGACTTTTTTGAGCATGTGTGCATAATTCAAGCGTTTTTGTTCTCTGCTGCAAAACGGGAGAAAGGATGTGGCGTTATAAGCAAGTGGCTGCTTACGCATTGCTCCAAAAGAGCAAACGTGTCCCCAAGAAAAAGGACAAATGAGGATACGGATTTGCATAAAATATGTAGATCTTAACATGCATGTGCAATGTTCAGAGACAAATTCAGAGATGATTACTGTTCATTAAATAAATATGCTTTCAGCAAAGTAAGGAAGACTAGGTAACTTGGGCGTCTGCCTGGTCCGCTGTCCAATTGCTGGGCGATTGCTGGGCAGCTTCACGGCTCCTGCTCTTCCCTTCTCATGGTTCCTCGCTTTTCAACCAGACCTGAACTGGATGTCTTTCAAACAGTGAATACTTTCAAGCAAAGGTCTGCCTTTGTGAAGAATAATATATGGCAACCCTACATGTAAGTGCATCCCCAAATGCAAAGGAATGGTGAACTATATAGGAAGGACCCAACAGCGTCTGTGTGCTAGTAATGCTGATAGAGTGCTAGTGGAAACCAATGCTTGTGCAACATCAGTAGTGCTTACTAGCACAACAGGAAACCAGTCGTGCTAGCAAATGTTATCACCCTTGCACAAGTGTTGGTTTCAGATAGCACAACATCAATAGTGCTAGCAGATGTACACCTTTGACTCCTTTTCTACATATCCAAACTTCCTTGGTGATTTTTACTCCACATGCTAAAAGGCAGTGATGGGCAGAAAGGAATTTAGGGTGCAGGGCTGTAGAAGAGAGGTAAAGAAGTGACACCATGAGAAATAGCCGATCCACATACTGGCTAGCAGAAGCTGGTAGAGCTGATTGAAAAGAAAGAAGGGAGGGGTTCTTTAATTGTTTTGAATATGTCTCTTATTGCCAATTCATGTCAGTCAGAAGAGTTTGCCCTTGCTGACATGAGAAAAGTCAGCTTCTGATCTTCCACCAGCCACCTGCCAGCAATGTACTTTCACATGCAAACTAGACAAGGGACTTTATAAGCCTCATCATTGCCATCAAAGCCGAGGGGGGGGGGGGAGGTGAAGATAGATTGCCTACATTTTGACTGTGTTGCCCTTGAGCTATTACTAATAACGAGGAAAGAAAACTGAGTTAGAGGACCATAATGTGCTTACTAATGAAGGGTGAGTTATGACTCTGTTAGTATTTTTGGAATATTAAAGCTAGCTTTGCATTTCAAAAATCAATATCAATAAGAGATAGCGGGTGTGGGTGGATGGTGGGATGGAAATAAACCAAAGGTAATTATCTACTGAAAACAAGAACCATCAATGCACTGAATCAACAAAAATAAACAGAAATGCTGAAAGGCTGATAGAATTAGAAATGAGCCCATTAAACAATGGTTATAGGGCTGTCTCACAGTGCCTTTCAGCATATCATATCTTCTCTTAAGAGGCAGTTTCCTCCCTAGATTTACTGTTGTATAGTTTATTTTATATTATACTGTTTAAGTGGTCATTAAATATAATCTCTCTGTGTGTTTGATATCTATAAAGTTCTGTAGAACTTGGAACTCTTAGTCAAACTGCTTATTGCTAACATGCTTGTCCTAGGTCTTTAACTAAAAAGTGTATACCCTGAACACCCAGTAGATGAAAATCAGTTATGTGACAAGCCCTGATTCCTATAAAAATTTACAGGGCCAGCCTATTTCTCTCTTCTTTGGCTAACTTTGTGGGCATCTTGTGCATAGAACTGAACACTAATTGCATTTTTAAATTCTCATCTCTATTAGTGAGCAATACTAATACTAAATGTTCACAAATGGTAGAGGGAGGCAATCTCAAGGATATTTCTGCCCCCAGGACAGGAAAAGCTATTCAAAAGTTTCTCACAGGTAAGGCTCACCATAAGGCTGTTTTATATTACAGCCTTTTCCCCACAAGGACTTGGTTGTCGTTTTGTGCTACTTTAGCATCAACTGTGCAGAGTGATTGTGGGTACATTTAGTCTGTAATGCAGATATTTACAATCCTGATACTTCCCTGAAGGCCCATTAACTAGTATAAGGAGGACAGCTTTGCATCTGACTCCATGAAAAAACTGCTGTTTGTGCCATGCCAGAATCTGTCCTTTAGTTCGCAAAAATTTCCTTTCCACATGAAGAGGCATCCATTTTTCTGCCTTCTTATTTTATTATTCACTTTAGGTTCTTTTGATGGTGGTTTCCCTTTATCTACTAACTGTGTGATGGCCAGTGATATGGGTTGTGTTTTCTTTCTATTATACAACTTTCCATTGCTCTGCAGCTATTCAGGCTGCCTAATCTGAAAGCCCTTCTCCTGGGCTTTCACTGAAGTGCAGAAACTCAATGGTTGTACAAGGGAAGATGTTCTCATACCCTCCTTGACTTCCCTGTAAATAAGTCAAACACGATGACTCTGAATCTAAGCCATAGAAATTTTATTTGCCTTTGAATTCATTTTGGAAAGAAATTTAATTTCTATCAAATGGAATAAGAATGGTAAAAAAATGGCACATCACTGGTTACAGTTCTACATAAGTTTTGGCCTAAAACATTCATTGTTCCTCAGCATTGGCTTTGCTGGCTTGGGTTGATGGGAACTGTAGGCCAAAACATTTGAAGAACCTCGAGTGGCCTAACCCAGGTCTCATCCATTCTTTAGCCAGCCTGTAATCTGAGCTCCTTCTCTTTGCAGATCTTACCATTCTCTTTTCCAATGCTGCTGTGAATACAGGGTTTTATAGATTTATTTGCCTACCCATTCCTAAAGGACACTACTAAAGCTTCCTGACATTGTCTGGGGGTTGTTGTACAGTATAGAGCAGAGTCCTAGCTTCAACCACAGCACCTCCTAACTCCCCAGTCCTTGCTAATCCTCATAGTTGGTGTGGTTCTTGCCTGGTGGCTGGGCACTAAAGAACTGGTGTGGACAGAGCCCTCCAGGGAATGGAGAGTGGAGGGGTCACCACCATCCTCTGAGGAATCCTGGCAGGGCCTCAGCCTCTTCTCCTCACAAGAAGACAAATACAGTTAGCTAGTCAAAGTTGATCTTCTGAACTGTCAGGAGGGTAAGATGAGTGAAGCAGAAGCCCTCACCTCTGGGTTCCTCCAAGCTTCCACTGGAAGGTTATGGGCAGCAGACAGGATGATGCTTGAAGTGTCATTACAAATGGTTCATTCTGATAATGAAATGAGACCATTAAGATAGAAAGCAAGGAAAGAATCATATCCATTTAGAATACCTACTGGGACGCCTCCAGGTCTACTTTTGTGATTTCTAATCTACATAAATTTCACGAACTGACTGTAAACTAGCTAAATGGAGTGACACAATGATTGGAGGAATAATGAACGCACATTGAGTGTTAAGAAAGATTTACGAGATTTGTATCAGCTTTGTAACCGGGCTGACATGAGAGAAATAAAATGTATTGCTGATAAACATACATTACTCATAGGGACAAAAGTAATGAAAAATAAAAGAAAAATAAATAGAAAATAGCTAACTAATGAGCTTTCAAAAAAGTGACCCTAGAGAATATAACAATGGATTTCTTTGTAAATAGCATTTGGTTGATCTAGAGAAACAATTCCATTGATAAAAAGCAAAGATAGCAGTGTTTGTTCATGAGTGAAAAAATCCAGAATTCACAATTGAGGAATACCTTTTGTTAGGGTCAACAAAAATGTCATAAAAGAGTATGCAAACTTCTAGGTCCTCCAGAGGCCTCAAACAGATTGGTACAAAAGAACAGGAGTTGGGAATGAAAAATACTAATAAAAATAGTTGAGATGTTATGGCTCCAATGTAAGGATGGGGATTTGCAAGATAATGCATTGTTTGTTTGTTACATTTTTATACTGCCCAATAGGTCAAGCTTTCTGGTAATATAACAAAACACAGCATAAATTTATATAATGCACAAATTTAATGTTTAAAAACTATGGTATAAAATAGAAGTAGAAGCTAATGTAAGGCCTAGCAGTAGCTCAAAGATTTTAAAAAATATAATATAGGATATAAAACAGACTGAAACTACAATTCCTGGGGGAATAAGAAGGTCTTCACCTGGCATTGGAAAGAGTACAATGTAGGTGCCAGGTGAGCATCTTTGGGAGGTCATTCCATAGCTAGGGTGCCACAACAGCAAAGGTTGTCTTTTTGGTAGCTACCTACCTAACTTCCCTTTGCAAGAGCTCCCTTAGAAGGATTTCGCAGGATGATCTTGCAGTCCAGGCAGGTATATATGAGAAGAGATCATTCTTTAGTTAACCTGGCCCCATTTAGGGCTTTGGTACCAGCACACTGAATTGGCATACCAGTATCATCTTCATGGAGTCAAATAATAAAATATCTGTCTTTCTGTTTTCTGGACCAAATTGTTTCATAATATTATTAGTCTGTTTTCAAGCTATGGAACACAAGCTACAGGTTTGCATTGTCAAAAATACAGAGACTGCAGTCCCTAGAGCTTGAAATAAATACACACACACATTGGACATGTGCAAGTACATAATAGCCTGATTTTGCAAATGGCATGGAAAACTTGTCTCACTCTCTATTACATAAATAACAAGGAATGATTTCAAAAGGCTTGCATAGATCCATATGTTCCATTGCACAAAGAATACTGTGGGGAGTAGCCAATCTAAGCCCTATTTAGATCAAGTGGTTTACTCCAAGTAGGAGCAACATAGAATACAACCCTGTGTTGTGTTCTATTATTACCACAGTTTGCATTATGGACAGGTGTTGAGAAATCAATGCTATATCAAAACCCAAAAGCATAAAAGTAGATTTCTGAATAGCCTGCTGTACATTGGAAGGAATGGCCATCAAAGTTGACCTTCTAGAAACATCCTGGTGTCCTCTCATAGAATGAAATGTTGGCTTCTGTGGATAATGCCTTGAGTCAAGGGCTATCTGTGCTGGCTGATGTTATGCTAACAGCTCCTTCCCAACGAGAAGCTAGTGTGGAATGTCCCGTGGCACAAATCCTTGAGTTCTTTAGGGAAGCAGTCACCATTTTCAGCAATGAGAAACAAGATATTGAAGAGCTTGGCTGCAGTGGTAGTTATTAAGCGACAGCTGCTTATTAACAGGAATGGGGTCTATCTTGGAAAATGCTTTCAATCCATGTGTTGATGCTGCCTCAATAAATTAATAGAATTCTTTTTATATAGATCAGAGAACTCCTCTTAATTCCTTGCAGATGGCCCAACAAAGGAGTGGGCAACTCTGATTGATGACAGTGCTGGCCATAGTATGGGGCACTGACACTCCTGTTTTCAGTGGTAGCACAGTTCTTATTATCAGCGGTAAGATGCAGACAAGAGTTGCAGACGTGCATCTACAGAAAATCTTTCTGCCACAAAGCAGCTGCTAGCATATGGGTTCAGTCCAAACATTTATGTCCAGACATTATCGAATCAATTTTGAAGTGTATTGAAAGTATTACTCTAGCCATATAAAATAAATGCACATTTTGAAAGCAGTTGTTGAAACTTTTCTGAAACCTGTCAATATTTTACCTTTCCTCCCTGTCTCCTCGCTTGATATTTGTGATGTGTTTCTATAAAGCACCTTGCATTAGCACTGTACCTCAAGCAGCTAATTCTGGTTTAGTTGGAAAGAACCATTTACTGTTTGTTTTCAGGGAAGGTATCAGAGACAGAATTGCACACACTCAAAATTCTGTGCTCCCAAATTCACAAGGATCTTCTGAATTTATCTTCATATAAAATGTACATGTACTAACCTATTCTACATAGATTGATTTCTTTCTTTTTTCTTTTAGTGCCAACAGAACAGCAACAATATACTGGTATGCGTTTAGTACTTCTCTTTTTTCCAGATCTGGGAAAGAATAGTAGAATAGTGTTGTTGGTTGTTGTTGTTTTGTATTTATCTAAATCTATGCTGCCTAATAGGCAAAGCTCTCTAGGCAGCACTTCGCAACAATTTATAAAACTTAATGCAAAAATACAATAGCCATAAAACAGTCTAAAATATTTTTCCAATATGTGCATTTTTTGAAAAAAATAACAGAACACATTTAGTACAACTAGACCTGTTGAAAGAAGCTAATGTAAATTCCTCATCAAGCCACTGGGCGCATTTCAGTGCCTTTAATGGCCTGTGAGAGGAGGTCTTAAACTGCTTTTAAGAAGATGACAGAGTTGGTACCAGGTGGCCTCAGTGGGAAGATCTTTCTCTAGATGGGGTACTGCCACCGAAAAGGCTCTCAGGGCTTCCACCCTCTGAGACTCCCTTGGAAGCTGCACTCAGAGGAAGCCTTCAGTTGTTAACAGAGTTGTGGTGAATCAGCCTAGGGGAATGCAAATATATTTATAGTTGAAGTGTAAACTGAATAGTCCTGTTTGTGAAGCAAACACAATACTCCAAACAAGAACATGTTGGCTAGGTGGATGGCAGTGTGGTGGTGGATTGCAAACCAGTGGATTGCAGGTCTTACTGCCTCAGCTCAGTGTTCCCCAACTTGGTGGCCTCCAGATGTTGTAGACCTTGCTTCCCAATGGCTCCAGCTGGCACGGCCAATAGTCAGCTAGCATGGCCAAGCTGGGGATTGTCCTCTCAACCATCTGGAAGGTGCTGGGTTGTGGAAAGCCACTTTAGTGCAAGTGTGAAGAATCTGTGGCCTTCCTGATATTGCTGGACTATAATTCCATGCCCGATCACTGCCCACAACATACAATTTCTACTCCTGAGATCACAGGAAAATGCACAGTTTAGTCTTGGATATGATTTTGGAATTCATTTCAGATTACATATATCATATGGATAGGCTCTTACTGACCCCCCCTTTTTTTTACTGGACCAAGAGAGATTGTTTTCTCACCATGTTGTCATAGAGTAGACACCATGTGTGCTCCTTCAAATGCATACAGATTAATGCAATCCTTTAGTGCAGCAAGACTGAACAATTAAAACATATGATTCCTTTCAGCTTCTTTTTTATGCCCTACTTTTAATGAAGACAAAGTTGCTTAGAGGAACTTAATGAAGAGCTGCAATAATATTAGCTGTTTTCTTGAACCATTCATTTCTTTCACAGCAGGAGAGACAAAATCCAATGTGATCATTGTTACTGAGCAAACGATATGAGACTTCAGAGTGACTTGTTTAAAAAAGACGCATATCGAGAAACTCCCATGTCAGAACAATCATTTTATTTTATTTTATTTTATTTTATTTTATTTTATTTTGGTCTCACACATTTTCTGAGGAGCTCAGGCTAGTCACCAAGCCTCTCCTCCCGCCTACTTCATTTTAATCTGGGAAAAGGCAAACATTGATGTGGTGTCTGAGGAACAGGACAGGAAGCAAACTGTACTGGCAGTGGAAGTCACCTTCCAGCACTGGCAATGAGACAGCTGCCTCCAGCACATCTGAGCTAGCTTAGAAGGGGCAGGCAAGTCCTATGGCACATGTATCTTCATCCTTCAAGGGAAGAGAATGAGGTGAAATGGCCAGGGAATCTCTGCTGCTGGCTGCCAGGGTTTGCCGAAATTGTTGCCTTACTTTTCCTAACGCCAAGCAGACCCTGTCCTATGAATAATCGTGTGAGGTAGGTTATGCTGAAGGGGAAAAAAGATTGGTCCAAGTTCATTCAAAAAGCTTGATAATTGCAGTGCAGGCCGAGGGGTAGGCAACCCTTTTGGGCTGTGGACACATTTGTCAATCTGAGAAACAGTTCTGAGCACGGCCACAAAATGGCTGCCATAAGAAGCATGGAAAGGACAAGCAAGCTGCTCAAATGCTTAGTACAAGCCAGAAGTGAAGCTTCAGTTTCACTACACTAAAGAACTTCTTTTAACCCTTGGTTTTCTGCTCCAACAGAAAGTTGCTTCATAGCATCCCAGCTGCTAAGAAATTGTGTTAATTTTCTTTCAAGTGAGAGGGGCAGATAGTGAGGGGTGCCAAGAAAGATGTCTGGGCATATATTGGTGTTCACAGGTATTGTGTTGCCTAACTTGGGTGTAGCTAACTCAGAAACATCCTGCTCATTGCTTATGTAGCAGCCCTGACCACTTGTCTCCAGCCAAGGCTGAATATTAGCTGTATTTTGCAGATAGGGTCTGCTTGTTTTTATAATTTGAGCTTCAGGTACAGCTACATATTTCAGAAAATTCCCTCTGCAATGACATATAACATGCAATTCAAGCACAAGAGTTCCCTAACGCTTTTAGGAACATACATGTGCTTCTGCTGAAATATTGTCAAAAGCAATTTAAATATTTGAATGAATATTTAAATTGATTTCATTTTTATACTGTGAACAACATTCAATCTTAAAAAGCATACTGCTCCCTAAATGTTATGCAGCGTCAAAGATGGTTGTGGGAAGGGGGAAGTCAGTGCAACGTGATCCTAAGCATATGAACTGGATCCACACTTAGGGTACAATCCTGTGCATGTTTAGACCAAAAATAAGACCTACAATTCTCCTCATGCACCACTCAGTATTTGGAGCAGACTATTAAAATCAATGGGACTTTAGTGAGTCCACTGAATTGCCAATGATACCAGTGAATTTAAGCTAAGTATGACTAAGTCTGAATTTAGTTCCAGTTGTATGCATTCAGTTACTACGGAATACTTTTGTGTTTCATAAGATTTACTTTTAATGAACTATATGTAGGACTGAACACTTATTTAGGATTAATTACCCTTGTACAAAAAGGGAAAATGTATTTCTGAGCTAACAACTTTGGAATCTCATTGCAAATATATAAACAAGAAATACATTTAAAGGTTGAATTTCAATATGCTTGCTTATGCCTGACTTTTTGTTTGCAAATTAATATATGCAAAGACAGTGAACACTGTGTTATAGCTACAACTTAGTACTAATTACCTAATAATTGTCTGGAAATGAGACAAGCTGCATGCCAGTTAATAAGGGGTGGCTTGAAAGCCTCTGTAAACAGCAAGAACAAACAAGGAGTGATGAGCAGACATTTTAAATGTTCCAGTTCTATGCATTCTGTCACAGAAAGGCCAAAGCTTTAGGAACAGTTTCTTTGGGTGGGATGTGGCTCCTGGACGTCTCTGAAAAAGAAAAGTGTCATAAGAAAGTCATAACGGAATGGTTCCAAATTCTGTCAGTCATCATATTTCAAATGGCATGAGCAGGACTACTATGCAGGATGTCTGAGTGTACAGTAGTCCTGCGTATATGCATGCCGGGCTGGACCCACCCTGAAACAAGGTGAGCTGTTTGCATCAAGTGGCAGAGCATGAGGAGGTGGTCTGGGGAGCTCACCAGCTGCTCTCCTGATATGGATTTGCCATGGTGAGACAGTGACTGGAGGGGCTCTCTGAAGCTGCTACCTCCCCTCTGCTTCCCTCTTCAAGTGCGCTCAGCTTTCCTACCACAGACATGTCCAGAAGAAGCTTCCGCGGTGCTTTGCTGCCACCAAAGCAGCCGATGTGTGTGTGGCAAAGGCAGGGGGAAGGAGGACACATGCGAAGTGGAAAGGCGTGCGATGGGGAGGTGCATGCTTGCTCCTGCCTCAGATGGTGAAAACTGTGGGCTAGAACTTTTGTGTATTGGTATGTACATATATCCAGACAGAGAGCAATACTGTGCCTGTAAGCTATACTTCAAAATTCTAATATACACACTAGGTATGACACTTGGAGCTACATGGTTTTAATGAGCTGACTGGGGTAATGAAGAAAAGCTGTACTTGTGGAAAATGCTGCATATGAAGGGTTTTTCCTCGCAACTGGATGAAACCTTCGTGATCATGGGTCATCTGTTGTTTCAGCAGCAGATGAAGAGATGGCACAGTGGATCTCCTCCAATGGTTCTTGGTTCCACCCACCCCAGAAGGATCTCTAATCTAGCAGGTCATTGTATGAGCAGTTTTATAACCTTAAGAATATGAGAAGAGCCATGCTTGATCAGATCAAGGGCCATTTTGTCCTAGCTTCTGAAGGTCAAACAGCTGCCCTTCAGAAACCACAAGCAGGACACAAGCTGTACCTTCTTACCCACATTCCCCAGCAACTGGTGTACATAGACACCAGTGTCTCTTTAACTGGAAGAAGCACAGAACCATCATGACTTGCAGCTACTGATAGAGTCCAGTTTCCTTTTAAAGTCATTCAGAGTGATGGCTTTGGTTACAACCTGGGGGAGCAAATTCCATAGCTTAACTATGTGCTGTATAAAGATGTGCTTCCTTTTATCTATCCTGAATCTCTCCCCCTTCAACTTCTTGGGATAACCCTGGTTGTAGTATTATTTATTTAAAACATTTGTATGCCGTCCTTCACTATCGTGTCTCAGGACGGCTTACATAATTAAAAGCAAAACCATAAACCAATCAATAAAACAGAACAATCCAATAAAAATGATCAAAACCAGAGCAAATAAATCCAATCCAATCCAATCCAATCAAAACAAAACAAAACAAAACAAAAAAGCAACTGTAAAATGGTAAAAACACTAATTTTTAAAATAAAAAGGTTTTAACCTGGCACCAAAAAGAGTATAGGCTCAGCTCCAGGTGAACCTCACTGGGGAGCATATTCTAAAATATAAAAGATTTTCCTGTCCCCTTTCACAGCACCTTGCACAATCTTGTATAACATTGGTGTATTTCCCTTTACTTGCATTATTTTTGAAGATTGAAGAACCTCATTGCACTAATTCATCAGGCAACTGTACTAATTTCTAATGCATTGCACTGATTTCCCATGAAAGCAAAGCAATTCTCAGGATGTCAGATTGTAAATCTGTAGGCAGGGATTGTTTTTGTTTGTTTTTGTTTTAATCTGTGTCATGATCCACAGCAACAGCGGCAACAAAAACTGTGGTGGCCTGTTCAAAAAATTCTTTGGTAACCACTGTCATGGTTTGAAGAGCCAAAAGGTTTCAGAGCCAGCTTGGCCAATTTCTTTGCTGCTATCTGGCCCACCAGCGGTTCCACGAACAATAAACTATTTTCACCAGACTAAGTGCCTGGAGGCACTGGGATGAGACTGAAGAGGTCCTGGACCAGATGATGATCAGCACAGCAAATGACATCAAGACAGAGGAACTAAATCTCCTGAGAAGAGCTCTTTCATGTAGCTGGCTAGGTTTAGGTTCTGCAGAACCTAGGAGAATTCCCTAGAACAGCTGAAATGGAGCCAATTCAAAAGCCAAGCAATATACAAGTGAGATCTGATGAGAGCCAAAGTGCAGCTGTGAAGAATTTAAAGCCTCTGCACAGCACTTTGGCACACCCTGAGGCAGCATGAAATGGGCTTGGATTGGGCCCACTTCCTTTTCCACTGATTGTCCCTCGGAAAGCAATCAGTCTTGGATGGCTGGAACACCCATTCAGACTCATCATGTGAAACAGATGAGTTAACACAGCTTTAAGTTTTTATTAACCTCTGTTTGCAATGCAAAAGTGCCATTTTAGGGCTAAAAGGGTCAGTGAACACAGCCACTGCTTCCATGGCTTGCTGCTTTTCTTCTCTTTTAATCTTGAAAGTATTCCTTCATTGGATGATGTCAGCCAATCAGGCATCACAGAGCAAATGAGATGATGCCACTGTGTCACATAGCCAATCAGTTCTGGCTGTGCAATGATATCTCCCATAGTGGAGAATGAAGCCTTTGAAATGCCCTCACTGAAATGCAATAAGTAGAACGCAAGCAAATCATAGGCTGTTGTCCAGTTAGGCTCTGCTGCACCTCGTTACACACAATAAGTTGTGACGTAACATGGATGGGAATGCACTATTGAACTGAGTTCTGGATATGCCACCTATCAGAAAAAGAAACCTAGTGTGGAAGGGCAGTATTCACATTTTGGAAGGACATTTGATTCAGATGTCATCCATCTGTAGTGCATAAGCTTTAAATGGATGTTTGTGTAGATGAAAATGTTCGGGTACCCTTGCATCCTCACCACTGCTCTTGGATTAGAAGAGTGAACTGGTTGCCTCATCTACAGGACTGAATTATTTCTTCCCAGAACCCATTCCTTGCAAAATGTTGCCCATGCATTTGCAGAGGAATCAGCCACCAACGAAGGGGTTTGCAAAGTTTGCCACTCGGGTTCAGCTCAGCTTTGGCTCAGCACCTGTGTAAAGTTCTTGGTTTTAAGTCTACCCATTCATTTTCTTTCCTGGGAAGGCCAATAGAGTAATCATCCACAGTTCATTTCTGGAGGATTCAGAGGTGATGGAATATGTCAGGCGGACTATTCTGGCTTGAGGTCAACATCAGAGGAGAAATCACAGGACAGGTCCTGAGCTAAAGTGCAGCATCCACCAGAGTTTATCCTTGTTTTCCAAGCTCCCCACCTTGGCTCCATTGCTACACTAGGAGCAGTATAAATTCTTTTTAAACTCAAAAATCAGCAACCAAATAAAAATATCAGTCCATATGGTGCACATAAATGTGTGTGTACATATTTAGTAGCACTAAGATTCTGAAGCATTCTGATGCCACTATAGTTTAAAATGTAACTAAAAGAGTAAAGGGAGGGAACCTCAAGTCCTTCTTCAGGTTCAGTTCCCCTCCAGTGAAAAGCCTTCTGTTCATTTTAGATATGTACATTTCTACCTGGCATGCAAATGCTTTAAATAGACACCCAAGCAAAGAAGGATATGATGAGGTCAAACTATAATCAAGGCATTATGCAAATAATGAGCTAAGCTTTTGCTCCTCGGTAGTTTGTTAATGAATTATTACAAATGAGAGGAAGAAATTCAGTGAAATAGGGTTAAATAGGGTTTCAGTGCAAGGAAGCAGCATCTTATCTCTTTGTAATTAATATTTGCCAGTGATAAGCTTCAATCACTAATTGTATGCATGGTATTAATTAAATTATTAATGTAACTGTCACATCCCATTTACCAATGGACGGAGTCCAGGATGGACGGTATGCCTCTTTGGTTTGGGTTTTTAATTCATTCTAATTAGTCATAACCTTTACTAACCTTGAATCATACTGTATATATCCAAGATCTCATTCTTCATCTGATTAATACTCATTCCTGCAAGGATTAAATTAGAACATATCTGAATCTAGGATTCCATTTTTTAACATCATACAGCCCCTTATCTGAGTTTTTAAAGCCTGCTTTACCCATTGTAGACATTCAGTCGCATATATTTTGATTCCTTCACGAATACTTGTGTGTATGAATAAAGAAAAAAGCTTGCAGCTTCCTATACTCCAGCAGGGTCCTGCTTCTTCTGTGAACCCATTCTCCACTCTAGGAGACAGTTTGGACAAGGAGGTCCAACATAGGACAGGCAATTCAATCATGACTAAAACTTCATTTCAGGACCATTAACAGCAGCCCTGGAGCTACAATATGGAGATATTGACAACTTATTGCAGTACTCACTGGGACTAACTGGCAGGGATTCATAGTCAAGCCAGAAGAGTCCGTCTAGAAGATTCAGTCCTCTGAACTGCTGTATATTCCTGCTGAAGGCCTTTTCCTATACGCAATCTTTTCTTCTGTGGAGTGGTTTGAAGGAATAAGGGGCTTCCCTGTTCACTAGACATCCATTCCATGGAGACGGGGATCATCTCTTAGGGATCTTGTGGGTCAGATATGATATCCAAAGTAATGGGCCCCAGGTTAGAAGAGTCAACAACTGGTTCTGTAGCCTCTTTAGAGTCACTGTTGGTGGAGGATTCTGTTTCCTGGTCATGGGTCATGAGACTTGTCTCAGGAGGGAAAAAGAACTAAAGCAGATTAAGAAGGATACTAAACTCAAAGGGCATGCTTGTTGGAACTGGGAGTAAAGTTGAGCTGCACAAAAACTTTCTAGCCTGGGCCCAGCAGGGTGATTTGCTAGATGAAACTGTTAGTGGCTATTATGTGGCAAGAGAACAGGGAAAGGAATTCAGGGAATAGATGAGAGGTTTGGTTTTTGGTTGGTTTGATTTTATAGAAAATATTTATCCAAGTTTTTTTATTTGTCTTTATAGCTTTGGGATTCATATTTATCACCACAAGCCATGACAAAGCCTCCAGACAGCCTTCGACATAACACACAAGAATAAAACTTCAATGAGATTCAATGCTTGCTTATTTGAATACTTGATACAAAATATTAATAGTTTAAATCAAAATTCCCCAAACACTGGAGAAGAAGTTTAAGTACAGGGTAAAATGCCACATTGGTAAATATAAAACCATTTTCACTTTGCCCTCCTAATTCAACTAAATTCAATAAACATCCATCCCAAAAGCCTGAATGTTTTGCACAACAGTTACCAATCTCTTTTATAGTCCCTCCTATAAAGATTATTGACTATGTCATCCATAAACCTGATATATGCAGTACAATCCTATGTATCTTTGGTCAGTGAGAGGTAAATCCCTCTGTGTTCAGCTTGGCTTTAAATGTGTTTAGGATTGCACCCGTAAGGTTGCTTCCTTAAAAGCCATCTATCATCTTAAATGCTGGGATCATGAGTAGTGCAAGCAAGGGTGTGTCCAGTAGCAGTGACAGCGTATTCCTAATTGTCTTTTCCCCCTGCGTCAGCTTTTATGCAGAGCAGGCAGGTAAGAGTTTTTGTTTGTCAGTCTAACCCTACAGAAAATCTTGGACATCTAATGGGGTGTATTTCCTCTTACCTTTTCAGCCACCAGTGTTGCCTAGGAGTCATCCATGGGCATACACCTTCTACAGCTGACTCTAGGCCATCACTAGAACAATGTTATCAAAGCTTAGGCCTGCTGGCCAGATCCAGCTCATCTGCTGATTTAATCTTCCAGGGTTCCTAGAGGTCCAAAACCCCTTCCCCTAAGCTGGCCCCTTTTACCCAAGTCCCAGTGTCTTGGTGGTTTCCTGTCTTTTGCACAATTACTTTCCACCACTCTAAATGGCTGCACTGCCTCTTCTAGGGCATATTTACTTGCAGTTAGATCTTTAGGTGAAAATGTTCTGCACTGTTTGTTATTTTTGTCTCACCCTCTTTGATTTTGGATCCAGCCAAAGCTTAATAACTCTGCCCTAGAGCTGCTGAGATCCAGGACAATGGGTGTACAACATGGGAAGCATTCATTCACTCGTCCTTTTTTTTTTTTGTTTAGTCGCAAAGTCATGCCGAACCCATCATGACCCCATGGACAACATTCCTCCAGGCTCTCCTGTCCTCCACCATCCCCTGGAGTCCACTTAAGCTCACACCCAGTGCCCCAGTGACTCCATCTAGCCACCTCATCCTCTTCCATCCCCTTCTCCTTTTGCCATCAGTTGTTCCTAGCATCAGGGTCTTCTCCAGTGAGTTCTTGTTCCTTTTCATTAGGTGGCCAAAGTATTTGAGTTTCATCTTCAGTATCTGGCCTTCTAAAGAGCAATCAGGGTTGGTTTTCTTTAAGATTGACTGGTTTGATCTCTTTGCCATCCAAGGGACTCTCCCTACTCCTATTCATTTGCACTGGATGTGAGAACTGGCAGGTGGGCTTGATAGAAGAATAGGACAAAGATGGTAGTGGGAGTCATTTAATAAGGGGACCATAACTCAGTGGTAGCAAATTTGCTCTGCCTGCAGAAGGTCCCAGGTTTGATCCCTGGTACCCCAGGCAGTGCAGGGTAGATGCCAGCCAAGAATGCTGGAGGCCAGTCTGCTGGGCTAGCTAGACCAACAGTGTGATTCAGTATGTGGCACGTTGCTAAGTTGCACCAAAGAACCACCTCTATAATTGCTCACATTGCCTTAGAGTGATGTAGTGTCAGTTCAGGTCTTTGTGGACAATGATAATGGTAGGTGCTGGTGCTTATTAGTGTCCTGGTAAAGAGGCCATGGGGGGAAAAAGATACCAGCAAGGGTGAGCTCTCAACAGCTACATGAGAATGCTGCCTATTGGCACCAAGTCTATGGACTATTGTTCCCTTAAAAGAATTGCAAGACATTCTCATCTAGCAAAGCTAGCTAAGGCTTCTTTGGTGCTTGATAGTTCTGGTCTGAGAATGTTTGTTGAAGTCTTTTATGTATTGCTTGATGCTTAATAAATGTGGCTGCTGATAGAGAATTTAGGTGGCCTGAGACTTATCTAGATACACATGCATAAGCAGCTTACATTACGGGGCCTAATTTTAAATAAATAAATGCAGCATTTCTATTTCAAAGCTAAGCTCATGGAAAGCCCCAGTCTGTCCTTTCAATTGGATGTTAATGTGTTTTTACACACACACTATTTTAAATTATCAGAATAATCACTGGTTTCCTATAATAAAAATCAAACCATGACCAGTACATCTGGTCTGAAATTTCCGATTAATTTAACTTTTGTAGTAAAATAATGTATGCAATCCATGGATTCATTGCCCTTTTTAGTTTTTTACTAGTTAGCAAGGCCATTTTCTTTTCGTGAAAAGAATTTACTGCTCTGGTCAGAGATAAATCCTTCCCAATTCTGCAGTGGATTGATTGAACTGAAAAGTTGTTACTCTTTTACTTCTCACAGGTCATCACCACAGCAATATAGTTATAGCAAGTTTTATTTGCTCCTGCTTAGCCCAGCCTACAGATTGAAATGCCGTGTTATCTCTGATGCTAAAGTTTTGACCTGTGCAGCACCAACCATTTCACCCTTTACACAGATAGTCAAGCTATCTCTATTGAACCTGACATACTATTTTGCTTTAAACTCAAAAGAGAATCCCCATAGTCTCCCAAACCACCGGCGTTTTATTACAATAAAATATAAAGTTTTATAGCATGAAATATAGAGTTGATACACATTTTTCAGCCCACAGGACTGAATCTATATCTCTCCTTTTATGCAGCATATTTTTTTCCTGATTCACTGCCCTACTAATCATTTAAAACGGAAGCCTCTAAACTTTCATCATATGATCCTAAATAATACGTTACAGTTCTTTGAGGTTTATGATAGTAGATCATTTTCAATGCCCTTTTTTCCAACCACCTAACCATGATTCTAGAAGATTTTCCCTTGGTATTAGCAGAGACAGGCAATCCTATTCACATTTATCAGGGAGAAAGGCCTATTGAACCCAGTGAAACTTACTTTTGAATAAACAGGCATACCATTGCTCTCTTTGTATACTTTCTTGGACAAAAGTGGTCTTGAAATGAATGGGATTTATCAGTAACTTGGACTGTAAACAGAATAGGTTGGCTGTGTATTTAATTACACCTAATTTACTATCCTTTGAGATATTATGCATGAAATCACAACGAAATTTCACAGCCTTTAATGCTTTACTCTTTGGCTTGTATTTTAGTGGTTTTGACAGGAAGGAATATTTAAAAGCATTTAAGCTGAGAGTTTTGTTTTACTTCATATTCATCAATGGAAAGAGTCCCTGCTAAGAGTCTGAATCCACATTAGTTGAAACCCAAGAACTAAAAGGATTGCTTGGAATAATACTTAAATATTTAAAAGGGATCTTATTCTCTTCCTGTTTCATATAATCAAAATGAGTTTTTCCCTCACCTTTCTCATGTGAACAAACTTGGTATTGAATGGCCGGTGTCCTCATTAAGTCCCCTCCCTCAGATGGCGGTCTGCAATTAAACTTAAGTTTTTCCTGTGGCCTCCCCAGAGCACACAGCAAGATGATGGATTCCACATAAAGCTGTATCTCACTGTATAAGTAAGCAGGCCCACTGCTGTGCACATCAGGAGAACTCTCAGGATACATAGAGGCAACACAATGGAAACACAGTTTAGAAATCCAATTTATCTTGCTGTGAATAGAATTGCATCCACTACAGACAGCAATTAGTTTTGTTCCATAACACTGTAACTGAAATGTGACATTGAAAAACTATTTGCAAACTACTAAGCCTCTCTATAGCATGGGTTCATGGAACTGAGAAAAATGTTAATTCTTTCCCTCTGGGGAGAAAAAAGTGACTTTTCTTTCCAACACACAATCTCCGCAAGTTCAGAGTGTGACTGCTCATATATATTGTTGAAGGCACAGACTACTGTGAATGCCTTTCTCGTTGGGACTGCTCTACATTGAATGGGTGTATATGTTCATCTCAGTACAGATCACAAGACAAAGTCCTACAACTCATGGTTCCATTTTTCTCTTGTGTGGCTTGTATCATCTTCTACTGCTGTTTCTTTTTCTTCAGTAAAATGAATATTGTAAGTGGAACAATTACATTGACCTTCTGAGTCAAGAGGGTAGAAGAACCCAGGGTGGACTGACAGTGGAGCCAAAAGTCAGGGGCCATTTTGGATGGGAACTGGAGTAGAACCCAACTTTTTGTTTCCAGCATGGGCCAGTGAGATAGTTGGCTAGGTGAAATTGTTAGTGATTGCTGTGTGGCATGAGGGCAAATTCAGTGAACTTACTTAAGGGGCTTTTCGTGGCTGGTTTGGCTTTACCAATAATATTTATCCATTTGATTGATTTTTGCTTCATTTTGGGATTTGTATTTATAGTGTACAATGTGATAGGGGACAAGAATAAAAACAACAGCCAAATGCAATGTTTGACTATTTGGAACAGAATATTAACAGTTCAAATCAGAATTTGCAAAACATTGTAGAAGAAACTTAAAACAGTTAACTTACAACATGGTATGAAACAAAAAGCAAAAGCACAATCAGACGCAATGTTTGATTATTTGCATATCTGATATTGACTATGGGCTGTAGAGAGCAAAATCTCTTAAAAATATTAAAAAGTAAAAAGTATTACGGAATTGTCTGTGCCTTGCCCTTGCCGTTCCTTACCTGCAGTCAGTCTTAAAATTCAGCCTCTTCTCAACCAACCGTATCCAGTCTGGGACACTTCTTCCAAAAGATCTCATCACAAACATTATTCAAAGTATAATTAATGTGATCTGAAGAAAAAAGGACCAAGAAGATTATATCGTTAACCAAAGGTGTATGACTAGATAAATGTCTACAGCACTGTCTGTGGGAGGCACCTAAAGTTCCCACCAATTTCCTCCGGCATATCTGAGCGACCAAACATCCAAACAGGTTTGAAGACAAGTTGCATAGTTTGGCCTACTGGTAGCAAAGCTGTCAGTGAAACAAGCCATGAAACAGATGGTAGGATGACACCATTCTTCACCTAAATAGTGGCAGTCATATTAGCACTGGCTTATTCCCTACATTTCCACACTCAGATGGACCATTGCCTGCTACCTCTGCCTCTCTGCACTTGACAAAACCCTTTCTTGAGGCTGGCTGAGCATCCTGTGACCTTTGAGCTGCTTGTCTTTAGGGTACCTGTATCAGAAGCCTGGCCATCCCATAAGGCAGGCTGAATCCCTTGTTCAGGTGGTGGTTTGGGATGGGTACCAGTTTGCCTTCCTCTGCCACTTGGAGGGCTCCTGACAATACTGCTGCCACTGCACTGGCCCTGCTCTCCCACTTCAGGGTAAGAAAACAGCAGATTTATAGACATGACTCTTATTAAGAAATTGTTCCTAACTTTCTGCAGCTAACTTACGAGTAGCACTGCACCTATTCATAATATCTTTTTATTTTACAGCTATTAATTAAAAGTTCAAAACTGCAAATGTTCCTAGTCTAGTCAATTCAACCTAGAAAAAATATTCTGCAACATCTCTTTCCAATATCACTTTTCATACTGTTTTCGAAGGTTTCCTGAACCGGTGGTTAAGATTTTGGAAAGAATGGCTGCTGGAGGGAGAGAAAATAAGGACAATGCTCCCCAGCTTCCACTGGTAGGCACCAGGTGCACTCTTTCTTTGAAAAGAACACTTTGTTCTATCTTTCAGACACAATACCTGACAAAACAAAAGAAGTGCATTTCTTATCTTACCCTAGTTTTAAGGTAAGGTTTGCTTTTGATATTTCAACAGTCCATCACACAGTGAAAAAAAAGCATCTCCTCATGGAGTCACATCAACAGATAATGAGAGAAACCCCTAATGTACTTCAATTTCTTTTTAGCAACAGAAAGAGATAATATACTAATGACCACTAATGAAAACAGCAATGCTCGACCATTTCAGTAAAATTAACTATTATGAAAGCAATTTAGCAGAATGGTAGGGAGGGAGAGAACAAGCCAACAATTTTCAAAGCTCTTCTGAGAATCAAAGGTCTGGACATAAAAATAGCCTAATTAAATTAATGGTAATTGTTTAATTATATGGCAACAATTTAGGACATATTTTCACTGCATAGACAGAAAGCTTTTTCTACACGTAGTATAAAGGCAAGGGTTTTTGGATGCAAGGATAAAAGCTATTCTTCAGCATGAGTTTGTCTGTTTTTAATACAGTAAAACCCAAGTTTACATCTATTTCTTAACACAAACAAATATGATTAAATTATTTCTTGAAACATTATATTGCATCTGTTAGTATTTATAAAACAATGAATATATGCCTGGCATACTTGTTAGTCTGGGAGATGGAATGTTGATGACCATCATCAAAGCAATTTACACTAAGATTGATCACAATAATAAAGAAGCCATGCAATGATCATATATTTATTAAATGACAGCTTATGAAAACATTAAAACTGAATTACTGCTGCTCATTTCTTCGTGCTGTCTTCAGCAGTGGCGTGGTTTCCATGAAGGCCGATGTGCAATCTGTATTCTCTCCTTGCTCTGAAAACACACATCATTTCCAGACAAGTTGGAGAGCTTTCTCCCTTGATTCTGAGAGGAGAGGCCTGGGCTGTGATCCAGAAAAGCACGAGCATGTGGCTTTCTGCCGCACACAGCCGGAGAACTGCACAATGCCACAAGCACAAGCCGATTCTTGTGCCTGTGGGAAAAAGTCCCAGTAGTGGTTCCCTCTTTCTGGATTGTAGCCACGAACGTAAATCATCACGATGTATAAAAATACATTTAAATGAATCTGAAGCAAAGATTGATACTACTCTAATACAAAATTGTTTAAGGTTATGCATAGCATAGGGGTAGACCTAAATTGCCCTTTATTCCTTTTCCTGTGGTGCAGTTTGGGCAACAAAAGTGGGCATCATTGCTGTTTGTTTTCTGGGCAGCGGGTTTGGTGGAACTGGCCACCAGGTCACAAGAGAGATGCTTAGCCTTAGAAGAGGCAGTATAACCCTAGAGATCGCTAATGCGAGCACAACATGATTGATGTTAGCACTGCTGTCAACTTGGTTACTAGCCATATGTTAAGTGTGCATCAACATTCCAAGGAAATTCTAGGAATAAGCCCTGGGGCAAGCTAGTTCCAGCTGGCCTCCTTTGGGTACCATATTTATACACAATACTTTCTAATAAATGGAACCAAAGCAGAGTGAATGCTATAGTTGGAAGGCATGGCACTTATCTATTATAGGGACAGCAACTCCTGCGTAACAAGACGTTACATAAATCAGTGCTAGGGAGGTGTTAGAGAAGCTTGTCTAACAAGAAATCAGTTCAGGATTAAATGCCATGCATGTTTAGGTGGAAAAAAGTCCCACAACTCCTACCATTTCCCAAACAATTGCGAATAGTAGGATTTTTTCCTTGATAAATCATGCATAGGATCACAATATCACAGAGTTGGTGGCGGACATCTTCATTCTTGTAAAGTTCTGTCTCTTTTGAACTTCCTCTCTACTGCCAGGTTCCCTTTACTTACCGTATCTCTTACGGAGAGTGCTGGAAACTGCTGTACTCAGGAGAAGCTATAAAGAGGCTACATCACAAAAGATATAACAGAAAATGCAATCTCTCTTCCTTGCTAATTGCCTTTCCCCAGTAAAAACTGCTCTTTCACTGCATTTAGTTTTCAACTTTCTCAGAGTTTCAGATAGTTTTGCTGCCATTTTCTGAACTTTTTTGCCACTGTTTTATATTTTAATAACTCATTTACAATAGTCATTCTGAATAGTAAATTTATGTTTCATCTTTCCTGTTAGCTGCCTTGAACATTCCATTGAAAAGAAGTGGTATGATGTTTTAAATAAATAACTAACAGTCTTTTCTGAAGCAAACATGATAAATCTCACAAGGCATTTATTTATTTATTTAAAATATTTCTATCCTGTCTCTTCAAAAATGTTCCAGGACAGCTTACAAAAGGTTATAATAGCAATATAATAATGCAATAACAATAGTTAAAATTCAATAAAAACACAACATAAAACAGCACTTTCAGAACTAAAGAAAAAGAGAGAAAGAAAAAAAGAAGGAAAAGAAAGAAAATGTGACTGTATAAAATTCTTAATTATTAAAATGATGGCTAAATAAAAGGGTTTTATCATTTTATTATCATGGGGTATAAAATGTCTTTCATCTGTAATGAGTTCCTTATTTGGGGATACGCTTTAAGAATTCTTTTCAGTAAGTTTAGTCATTTTCAGTAATTTACATTCCTGCAACAGCAGGGGGTTGGACCAGATGGCCTTTATGGCCCCTTCCAATTCTACTATTCTCTGATTCTTGCTATCAGCCACTTCTCTGTATTTATTCTAATGTGTTGGCAGCTGCGGTCATCAGCAGACAACTATTCCTTAGATCTATCCATTCCTTAACTTTGCTTTACATTTTTGTTTAGCTTCATGCTTCCTTTTACAATTGGAATGCTGAGCGGTAGGATATCAAATATTTTGAAAACAAAAACATATTATGTTTCTGCAAAGCTTAGATATTCGTAACTAAAGGATAGGGAAGTGAGTTATTCTTTATTAAATATTCAGCAACTCTTTCTGAAAAGCAAGGGTTGCTGATAATAAACACGTCAAATATATAGCTATCAATTTATGTTAGGTTCAAAATATTCTTGGCTCAGTCAATGGATTTTCATGTTCTTTAATCTTATAGACCAGGCTGTAGCACTGAAGAACCAATTGCAACAGCCCAAGTTCACTTTGGAGAAACTCTTGGTGATCGTATTTCAGTGGTGGCCAAAGGGTGGGACCTAAATCCTGAAAAATATCAGTGTATTGGGCAAGGAAGTGGGGTGACATTAGACAGGAAGTGGGGTGACATTAGACAGCACGGGAAACAGAAGTGGGACACTGTGCAAACTTTTAGGGGTTGTCAGGGAACATTATCTATTTAAGGTAAGGGTGTCGTGCCATAAGTCCTCAAGCAGTTTACAAAAAGTTAAAATTACAGTAAAAGAAATTAAAACAAGAGTGTTGGATGCTGCAATAACAGAAGCAATATAAATGAGCAAGCAGGATTAATATTAACAGCAAGGCACGTAACAGCAATAGGTAGAGAAAAACCTGTGAAATTCCCTTGGCTAGTGCCAAAACAATATCAAGGATGTGTCACAGAGCCTCCTTCAGGAAATTAATCCATAGTCCGGGTGCTACACTACATAAGCCAAGGGTATCAAGCCTGTTTCAGCCCAAATGCCTAATTCAATTTGGATAAAGTTGTTAAGGACCTTATTGACAGATGGGCCAAAAAACAAAGAGGTGCCGAAATGCCAAACATACAAGGAAATTTATCTTAAAGATATTATTGCCATTAACTGAAATTTAGGGAAAGCATTTCAACCTTTAGAATGAGGGAAAATGTACAAATGCTGGGAAGCCACCGAATATTGAGTGGCTAAGGGAAAACTGGGTATGGCCATTTGGTGAACCTTGGGAGACCAGACTGGGAACTTTGGAGGGCCAGATTCAGCTTGCAGGTCTGAGGTTCAACATCCCTGGTTGGTCCTTTCCCCTGCAGTTACCCACAATGCCTTGGATGACAAGAGCACCAGAAGAGGAACCTTCAGTGAGGAGACAAGTAGTCCCTCAGATATCCTGAGCTAAATCCATGAAGAACAGGAAAGGTCAAAGCCACCACTTTGAGCCCAAGTATGAAGTGTGTCCTGTGACATATTCCTGCTCATTTTCATGAAAAAGCTTACTTGTTGGCCTGGATGGCTTCCAGGTGATTCCTTCCTCTAGTCCAAGCTAGGTGACAGAGAACAGACCAGAGCCCTATTCACATCTTGCTGCTATTAGGATAGTGGGGCCAGCTGGAAGAGGGCCAAAGTCAAGGGTAGGCATGGTTGGGCCTTGTGAAGGGTCCATCTCCCAGCAGGGACCCTTTTGGACTTGCTCTTCCTTTCCTTTTGACCTGCTTGTTCACCTGGTTCTCACACTGGCCCTTGGCTCTTTGTCAAGCAAATGTAGCAGTGATGAGAAAGTGGCCAGGGAGCAACTACAGCCTGCAGCAATGGTAGTGAGGAGACTGACTGACGAAGGGATCAAGTCTGTTGAGGGTCTCTTGTAAAAGACTCCACAGAAGCTTGGAGCTAGCAATCATTTGCAGGTTCAAGCTCACTGTGTTAATATTTACATATCTGCAGAAACCTTGAGAGGTTGCTTAACAGAATCATTCTAACCTGAAAGTAATCTGTTTAAATACAGTAAGTTCTGTTCAATGAAGCCCTTGTGGCACACAAACAAATAAACGCTTCTGCAACAAGTTCTAGTCAGCTGTGCTGATATGCAACCAAGACATGTCGGGTATCACTATTTTCAAGATCAAATATCCAGCTGTGTCTTCCTTCTCATCCATCTTAAAGCACCAGGCATCAAGACAGATGAAACCCACTAATCACCACCGTCAACTGTAGCTAGCAACAGTTTTGATATGCTGATTCCTCATCTGAAATACCAGTTGCAGCCAAGCCTATAAATGGTGCTACCTGGGAATCTGTCCTGAAGCTTCCCCACTGAAAAATGATTTCTGGTATCAATTAAGTCCTTTGGGCAACCAAAGTACTTTCAGTCTTTTGAATTATGGCCAAATAGCTAAAAAGAAGATTTATGGGATATGGAAATGTTCCTGCTATGATATTTACACTGACTAAAATTCAACTAATTCAGTATTTCAGTGAGTGAGTTGAAATCAACCATATGAGGGATCTCTTTGGGAGAAGTCATTCTGTATGCAGAAAGGGAAATAATTTGGCTTTGACATCCCTTCTTTGGCTCCAAAACCATGATCTGTGCCCTAGGCTATCAGACATCAATGCACAAAATTATTCACAAAGGGTTTATGGTTCAAGTGGTAAATCCAGTCACTTGCAAAATGTTGACCCAAGTGAGTCAACAGGAAGCTTGATCTTTCAGACTGATGAAAATGTAATTTTAAGGATGTCAAGTCGAAGTTCAAAAGTGACACACAGTGTCATGCAGATAAATAGTTTTGCCGACAGCGATGCCACACTTCATAAGCGCTTGTCTTGCCAAGAGTAACTATCATGCTGATTATGAATACTGCTTGCTAGTAAATTCACATTTGAGCATGTTTTATATATAATGCACATGATTGCAGAACTAAATAACAAAGACTGCCCAATTTAAGAAGGGAAATGAACATTTATAATTTTTTCTCTTTTAAAATAAATATTAAAGGCATATTCAGATTGACTTCAGATTGTTAGCCAAGGAGTAAAATGCTGCTTTGGCTTACATTAAGCTAATCTGTGGAGCATTTTTCAGTATGTTGTTTAAACTTTTGCCCTCACAATACTGAAGATGTCACTGAATCAAAAGATATGCACTTGCATGATTATTTCCCACATCTATTTCCCTCTGGTTAAAGAGAAGTTTCTATGCCTATCTCTCTCTTTTCTGCCACTTCCTGATATTAGTAGAAAAGGTGAAAAATGAAGCAGCATAACTTATTATACATTTCTAATTGTTGCAGTAACACTGATGTTCACTTGCCTTGGACTCCAAAGAGCCCACTGCTTGGTGGACAGAGTCCCCTGGAGTTCTGTGCTATGTGGATATTGGATTGCAGGTTAAGCCTACAAGGATGGAGAACCTGTAACTATTGTTGGTTGCAAACCCTATCTGTCATTCCTGACCATTGGCTATGCTGGCTGAGGGTAATAGTTTTAAATATTTAAATAAACAATAATATCGTATTATTGTGCACCAGTTAGAGAGCCCTGTCAGGTGATTCAGCAGCCTATAAATTTATAAATAAATAATAGGTGCTAAAGTCCAGAAGGCCAAAATTATTCACTCACTCTCTGCTCACTTACCTGATCATAAACCCTGATGAATTCAACTTGACCTGAACGGCACTGGGACAACCCCTCAGGAGGCCAGCCATCTTAATTTTATTCATTTGGATTCTAGCCTTCATCAGTGCTCAGGATATGAACATGGGCAGAAATATCAAAACAGTTACACAATGAAAATAAATGCAAGAACTCACCCCCTTCCCCTTCCTAACAGTGTAAATTTCTGTCATCTTATGGGACTAAGCTCAATTGAACACAGTGGAACTTGCTTCTGAGCATAGGATTGCATGGTAAAATATAAAACATTTTTTAAAAAATGTCCCAGGTTTCTGGGCATCCCTGAGCTGCTAGGTTTCTAAGCATCTTTTCCCAGCTTCTTCTGCTTAGATACCTTGGCCTCAAGAGAGGAAATTGTTCAGTGTCAGGAAGCCATTGCCAAGAATGTGTGTTCATATTTTCATTTATTAAATTTATATCCCACCTTTCTACAACTGGGGTCTGTCACTGCAAAATACAGAAAATACCCAATATCTCTGTTGGATTATTAATTTTATATCTGGTTTAGTTCTACCTTTGCTGTAAGCCATTCCGAGACATCAAACTGGTGGACAGGGTACAAAAGTTCTAAATAAATAAAAAGCAAATAAATACCTTTTTTGGTACTTAGCAAAATTGTGAGACTTGGTTGCTGTTAAGCCTAGTATTCCAGGAAAAAGATGTTACTATCCTAGCCACCTCAGGCTTTTGTGAGCTTCTAATGGTGCTCAACTTGTCCGGCTTCTTAACTTTTTCAACAATTTGTCACTGGAACAGTGGTATTGTATGACTAGGACTCCTTGCAAACGATGCTTAAGTATATGCAATGATTTGTGAGTAAGGATTGCAAGAGAAAGTGGGAGCAAATGGAAATCTTTTCCTGGAGAAAACAATTAAAGTGATGTGGTAAGGCCCACTTAGACAACCTTGGCCAGAGTTTTGGACTGTCTGCTCAAGAGCATTTTGATTCACAGCAGCATGCTTCCTGTTCTTCATCCCCCCACTGTGTTGTAGGGACAGTAATCAGAGACAGTCAGCTGCTCAGCCTGCCTAATTACTCATTTTGTTAATTGTCTCTATTCCTTTCCTGCCAGGAGTAGTCAATGACATGTGGATTTCAATTTAAACTACTTTTTAAAAATATTTCAACTTCTTGAAGGTGAACTCCCTCTTCATGGTGAAACTCAAAGACCTGCTTACATGACATTTTCAGAGTTATTGCTACTCTGTACTTTTCACCTAGTTTCAGTGACAGACATAATCTGAATATATCAGATTCCCAGGATTAATATCAAAGAGCAAAGCTTGATATGGTAAGAACACTGGAGAGGTGAGGATGTAATAGACTGTGGGTCTCATCTACATGAAGGAAGAACCTTATGTAATTCTTAAAATCAAGAAGGGAAACTCTTCTCTTGGACTCTTCTCTTGGGAAGTTAAATGAACACAGAAAATCACACAATGTTTGAAGTCACTGTGCTTTCTCAAAGCCTGAAGTCTTCATTGTGGTCACTCTCAGGTAACCAGAACAGTATACAATATTCTAAGTGTGATCACACCAAAGATTTGTATGACAGGAATATGATCTTAGCAACTCTAGTTTCATTTTGTTGCCCAAATATGTCTAACATTGTGGTTTGCCTTTTTCATAGCATCCACATTTTTTACATTTTCACTGAACTTTCTACCTCAACCCCAAGAACTCTTTCTTGGTCAGTCGCTGCTAGTTCAGATCCCATTGGCTTAAATTTAAAGTTGAAGGTGGGTTGCTCCATCCTGTATCACTTTATACTTACTTACATTGAATCTCTTCCCCCAGTTTGAAGGGATTTTTCTAGAGCTCCTCACAAACCTTTTTTGTTTTAGTCACATCAAAGTATTTATCATTATTAGCAAATCTGGCCATTTCACTGCTCATTCCTGTTTCCAGATCACTTATAAATACCCTGCAGGACTCAACTATTTATATCCCTCCATTGGAAAACTACAATGTGTTCCTAGTCTTTGCATTCTGTTTTTTAATCAGTTACTTATCCATAAGATAACCTCTCCTCTTTTTCTATCACTGCTAAATCTTATTAAGAGTCTTTGGTGAAGGATTTTGTTCAAAGCCTTTTGTAAGTCAAAGCAAGCAGTGCCTACTGGATCACCCCTGCCCACACATTTACAGTCATGCTCAAAGAACTCTACAAGTTTAGTGAGACAGGAGTTTGGAAGTTATATTGAATGTTTCTCAACAGGACTTGTCCTTTATGCTTCCTAATATTATCTCTAGTCATGCTTTCTCTGAATTTATGCTGAACAGATATTATACTAAGCAGCCTGTAATTTCTCTGATCCCTTTTCCAAAATTGCTGTTACATTGGCCATTGGTATGGAGACTGATCTTAGGGAAATGCTATTCATTTTTCTCAGAAGATCAGCAATCCACATTCAAGACAGATATTATCTGGGTCTAGTCACATGTTCACTTTCAGCTTGGCAATGAAGTGGAAAAGTTTGTCTTTTTCTCACCACTCTTTGCCCCAATTGCTCAGATTCCGTTCTTTCTTGAGAGATGCAGTTGATGCTTCTACTGCACTTTGCAACCATATAGGCACAAGGATAATCTAAATCCACTTCCCACAAAAGTACCCTCAAGATTTAAACATAGGTTTTTTTAAACAAACATCAACACCTTCTGTTTCATTCTCACAACCCTTTCAAGCTATTGTAGATAGGAGTAGTTCCCTAATCTTTTGCTGAAAACAATTGCCTGTAGAGATCTATTCTCCAGAGGGTCCATTAGCTATTTTCTCCCAAAGGCACTGTTTCTTGTATTATTTGATGATAGTGTGGAATGACAATGGAAGATAGATTTGTCCTTGTCTTTGTTGCTAATGCTTGGAATCCTATTAAAGGCTAAAGAAAGATTTGACCAGCTGACTCGTTATCGCTTGGAACTGATTCACCAGCATCACATCAAATATTTACCTTGCCCAGAGCTACGAATAATTACAAGCTTATTTTGTTAGGTCTTGAGCAAACACAGAGTAATGAATTTCTACTAATTATTAGGCAGCGATGAAAAATATGATTTGCCCACTTCGAGTTATCCACCACATCTCATCTCACTTCAGGGAAAACTTCAATCGGCATGAACACATTCAGTTGCTGCAAGGAAGCTCTTCAAATGTGTCAACGAGAAGTAATTATCATGATGTCTGGGAGAGTGATTAAAATGGCTTAAAGTTAAGATTTCAGTTTGCCATAGTTATTTCTATGCAAATATACTGCATTCTTTTTTTCAGATGACACACATGTCTTAATTAAATGTCGACAAAAGTTTTTACAATAACAAGAGAATTTCAAAACTTTCACATGATTAAAAATGCTTCATTTTCAGTTGAAAATAATATTTCTGCTTTCTGGTGATAGCCTTTCTTTAAACTCCTCTATTTAAATTTAGAATTGTATTGAATTATTCCAGTAGAGAGTTGGATCCAAGGAAGGCTAGTCATGGGATTCAGTATTTTGCCATGGAGCATGATATGCATTTTCTTGACATAACCTGACATCAGCCCACCAGCTGGAGCAAACATGTGCAGAGGAGCTGGTCTTAAACCTGCAAAGAATCCAGAAGCAGAGGTCTTGCTAAAGGGCAGGTTAAAAACTTAATACAGAAAAACCCTTAGTCCTGTTGAAATTAATGTGACAAAGCAGACACAAGGGGGATGAATGGGCCAATGTGCCAACCACTACTTGTCTTGACCCATGGTAACCTTTACCCTTGGTGAGTGCTTGACTGCTCAACAGAACTGGATCTACAGGCACATTAAACGTCAGTTGCACTGAATAGTGTGTGCAGAGGGCAGATGCTTTCGCACACTGTCATTTATTTATTCAAATTAAATTCTACACTAATTAGTCCAAAGGACTCTCTAAGTGGATTTAAGTACTTATTCCTCATTTTAATATAACTACTTATTCCCTACACCAAGAAGAAATCCTGGATTAGACTTCTATAAAGGTATAATGCTATGACTTTCTAATATTTTCTGTGGGAGCATGGGATTATTTGGAGTCCTAGTTCCAAGATTCTGTGCTCACAGGGCTGGGATTCTGAAGGCTGATTCCCTGTCCCATCCCCTCACATCTGCCACAGAAAAAGCGGCTCTTGCTGCCTTCCTGAATTTGGAGGAGAGAAAAAGGGGTGTGCTAGCTAGGTTGGGGCCCAGGGCTGTTGACTTATGCCCCAGCCTCTTTCCCTCTCTGTGCTTTATCTTCATGGCCAAACAGAAATCAGGGCATTTTATTCATTCATTTATTTATTTGTATTTAAAACTTTTCTAGACCATCCCTTACCGAAGTCTTAAGACAGTTTAACAATACAAAATGTAAAATAAAACACAGCATCCAAAAAATTCAACTAACAATAAAATCCCAATTTTAACAATCAGATCTTAAAACATTGGGAAAATAAAAAGGTTTTAGCCTGGCACCAAAAATAATAAAGTGATGTTGCCAGACGAACTTCTCTGGGGAGTGAATTCCACAGTTGGGGTGCCACTGCAGAGAGGGCACCCCGAGAAGGCCGTCTGCCCCGGACACATGGCCAGACACATCTGTGGCGTAAGTCATGGCAGTGGTGGAAATAAGCATCATGATCACTTGTTCTAGGACCCGTGTGCACCTTTGCATTTGCAGGCTTTTGAGCCTCAAGGAAGGGACAATAAGATCGCACTCTCTGAGTCTTGAAAGAGTGAGAGCGTTCGTTCGGCAGAAATGGACCCCCTACAGTTGCCATATTATGGACTAGCAGAATATGTGGAGCTAAACTATATAGTAACACTGAAGGACTTTAAAGTGTTACTTAGGCAACAGCCAAGACTGATAAGTCTCAGTCCTCAGAAAGGTCCGTAATGACATCAGAAGACTGACTGAGTTCAGCCAAGGCACTGCTCAAGCATTTTGCCTTCACTCAGCAGTCAAAAATTGAGCTTATCTCATCCTCCTTTCTAAGGAGAAGGAATGAGGGAAGGCCAGTGATGGTGAGAGCAAGGGAGCAGAAGTAGGGGAGATGGACTAAGTTCTAGCCTGGGAGGGAGCTGCAACATTTCAGTGCTGCCCAAGTTGTGAGCTGTCTGAAATATTTGGCATTTCCAATTGACCAATTTGTAATCTGATTCATATTGTGGAAATCAATACCTTGCAGTGAAGCACAGTGTGCATTTTCTTGACATAATGTGGTGGAGAATTAAATGCATTTCTTCTGAAGGTTGAAAAGTTGTTCAACCTTGAGGAGGTGCTTTTTGCAGGCCTTTCTTCATTGAAGAATGAAAAGAAATCAGTACAAGCTCTTCAACAGGTCTTGGAGGTTTGTCATCTTGTAAGCATAGCAGTTGTTTTTCAAAATAATCAGTTCTCACTAATAATCTATGTTCCTTTAAAACACATCTTTTCAGGGAGGTAGCAATTATATATTTTTAAAGCCTGTCTGTGGAATAGCTCTGTCAAAATCCAAAATGCACTTTAAAAACTAGATGTCCACATAAAGACGACAATTTTCTTTTAATTTTTTGTTTAAAAAAATCCCAAATACAGACATTAATTTGAGTACACAGAGTTCCTTGATTTCTTTCATTTCAATCTATCATGATAAACCATACTTCTTCAAATGTAACAGAAAACCTTGATATCCTTTACACATTTGAATGATTTTTTTCCTTTTCTCACATACAATTATCATGTACTTTACTGAAGTCTATAAAACGGATGATGAAAGGGGAAAATCAAGACTCAGTGGATTACTGGGCATATTACTGCATTATGATTACTGCTTCTTGCAGCTACAAAGATTAATGTTGAAATTAAGCTTTGGGATTTAATATTATTCAAGAGAACTGTTTTTGAAATTATTTTTGTCATACATCAAAAGCAACTTGATTTGTTGCAATGTACTGTCACAACTGTGGCCACAATTTTATATCAAATTAAGAAAAAGAAACCAAAATCAAGGCCATCACCTGATGGTCTGAACCTGAAAGGTGCAGTGTTCCACGAGTACCAAGGTGTTCAGTACAAACAGGGATTATGTAAAATGGGAGTTCTCAGAAGTCTTGGCTACAGGCAACAGAGCAGATGAAGATCAGGCAGGAGGAGGGCCAGGGTTCAGTCCAGAAGTATTCGCGCTTGGGATCAATCAAAGAAGCAGTTCAGAGTCCAGGTGAGGGACTCTCTAGGCAACATCATTTCCAGTAAGTCTCTCAAACTCAAATGGCTGTTTTTATAGAGAACTGTCAGAGAAACACTGCTGCTGAAGAGTCCTTGTTGTGACCATACATCCTATGTGTGAGTAGATATTTTTTCACAAGGAGGCCTTCTGGCTTGACCTAGCACTTTCTGAGTCTCTGACTTTTCAGGTAGTATTTCTTCCAAGGGCTGGAGGTTTCTGTGCACCTGAGGCAAAGTCCTTGTTTTCCACAGCCATGTTAGTCACACCTAAAGGCCCAGACTCCTCCTATTTTACCTGCAGATCCTAACTATGCTGATGATGGGTGCTTCCTGGTCCTCCAGCTTTTCCTCCAAGGAGGAATCTTTCAGGAAGGGAATGGTGAGAACTGCTTATTATGAAAAGGGCAATACTGCTGATTGGTTTCTTTTGATGAATCTCTTTCTCTCTTCTGGATAATTCTACAATCCCTGGGATTCTTCTATATAATTTAATTACCCTTCTGTCACTTTTTACTCTTTTAAGTGAAGAAGGAACTTGGTATGTAAGAGAAAAAGAAAAGGAAGGCTTCTCTATGTCTGATTAACAGTGAATCAAATGAATGAAAATGGAAATAAATTAATCAAAGTTATGGTTTACATCTTTACACAAAGCTTAGCTGTATATCAGTTAGACAGATCAATGACTGTAAAGGACCAATAAATCATTTCTACCCATCTACAACAAAACCTATGCCATTTAAAGAGAAGTCACACAAAGGGATGGCTTTGTATCATGTATTACTAGTTGTTTTGGGCTCCAAAGCTGAAGACTCATTTTGACAAATGCGAAAGAATTCAGAGATGAAGACCAAAGATAACAAAAGGTCTAAAGAAGGAGAGTAATGTCTGCAGCCAATTGGTGTCCTTCTGCTGCTGTCCCTCATCTTTAATCCAGCAGGAATTACCATCAATAGAACAGGTAAGGAGATGAAGCCAAAATCTGTCATCTGAAAGATCCCAGATGGGGACAAACAGTGTTGCAGGAGGAGGCAGGATCATCACCACGAACTGGATCTCTTCCTATTCTAGTGCTACAGATCTCCAAAGAGATTTCTGTCAATGGTGGCACAGGACACCAATTGTGTATAATTCTGAAGAAACATCAACTTCATTTCAAAGTGAAAAACTCAGGGGCAACATTTATTGAGTTTGCAAATATTTGTGAACATGCCTCTACCATCTGCTGATCTACAGATTAGGAGACACAAAATCAATAGTTTTAAACCAAAAGGTGATATTAGGTCATTCTGACCACTGCAGGGCAAGCTGTGTCACTGCAGCTTTTCAGTGAAGAATTGACCATGTTGGACATTGCGTCCTCCTGAACAGAAGGAGTGTAAGAAGACTTCTTAATCTCAGTGGAACTTGGTTTGAGCAACAAGAGTTCTGAAGCACTATGCAATTCTGTTCCTGCTCTTTAAACTTGCTTTCCAGTTTTCCCTCTGCTACGGATTGCTCTAGAGCAGGGGTTGGGAACCTTAAACACTCAAAGAGCCATTTGGATCTGTTTCCCACAGAAAAGAAAACACCTGGAGCCACAAAACCCTTTCGACATCTAAAATGAAGATAACACTGCATATTTTGTTTTTTACCTTTATGCTATGTATAAAAAAAAAACTATAGTGTGCTGCATATATGAAATCAGTGAACTGCTACAGGGAATTTTTTTTTAATTTCTGCATGCAACAAAAACATATTAAGCATACTGGTAAACCAGTCCCGTCAGCAGTGAAAGCAAATGAATCTGCCCACGTACCATTAAATGTTCTGTTTTCTTTTGAAACTTTTCTTTTCTTGGATTTATCCATGGTTGGCCTACCAGGGGTCCAAAAGCTCAATAAATTGCATGCTGGCGGGTGTCGCACATTGGTGGTTGTGATGCATATTTTGAGTGACAGGGAGCCGCAGCAGAGGGATGAAAGAGCCACATGTGGCTCCAGAGCCACGGGTTGCTGACCCCTATTCTAGAGTCTGAACTCCTGGCTCATGCCAGACTGCAGCTGAACCCTGTCTGGCCAACAAGGAACAGAATTTCCTTGGGAATGTATAATTCTGTTGCTTCAAGGTTTTTAAACAGTTTGGATAAGAATGTACTGATCCAGTAAGTCTGGTCCAATAAGACCCCACTAAGGATGTCCTATTGGGACAGTGGTCTGACCTAAACTAGGGGTGATGGACCTCAGGCCCAGAGACCCAGTTCAGCCCTCTGCTGTTCGCTGGAAGATCACACACCCTTCCCGAGCCCTAAACATTCCCTTTAACTAGTTTAAAGATTGAGATGCCTCAGCTAAGGCTTAGCCACTGACTGTAAAGGAGTCAAAATATACTGATCTATTTTTTTGTCTTTGGCCACATGTATCACTGCAGTGCAGCCAGGATCTTATCCAAAACAGAATGTAAAAAGGTTATTTTCCCTCATTTGGACATAATGGATCACTTACTATTTCCATGATTCTAAGGCTACAGTGCATGGTTTAATTACTCATGATCAAGGCCTACTGAACACAGAATGATTTACTTTTTAGTCTAAATATCCATAGCATCAGGATGCATTAATCTCGATCCATGCACTATGGAAAAGATTACAGTACCTATTTTGGATTCTTCTTTTTCCATATTTTGCCATGAGGCTTACTTTCAAGGAAGTTCCCCGTGTATGAATGCAGTGAAATATTAATGCTTTTTGTCTGTTAGAAAAGCAGCAGTCTGCATTCTGTCTTCAAAGAGAATTCTGAAGCTTGCTCACAAATAAAACAAGCATACAAATAAAGACTGGAAAGTTCTTGGAGAAGACATGGGGGATAATAGTAAATGTGTGTATACTTTTTCACACATACCACATACAGAGAAAGAGGGAGGGGAAAAGGAATAGTAAGTTTAGCTTTTGATCCTTTATCTACTTACCCAGAAATAAACAGCCATGAACTTACTGAAGCCTAGTCTAGTAGAGCTGTGTGAGATTGCACAATTCAGGTTGCAATGCTTGCAAAACTAAAGCTGCAATCGTATACACACTGACCTTGGAGTATGGGAAGAAGACTACTGTGGCTGCTGTGTTGCTTCCTGCTCATCCTCTTCCTCCCGAAGAAAGGTCTTGTTTTCAATTACATATTCCTGCATTAAATGCTATTGCTAAATGCACAGATCTGCCAGCAGTTCATCTAATTATAGCACACCCAAGTGTGTTATATTATAACTTACTAAGTATAACACTTCTGAATGGGGGAATGAACAAATTTTTAGCAATACGTTTATGGAAAATGATTTTTATGCAGTCCCATGAAATGAAGTGAGACACTGCCAGGAGGAAAAACTAAGACGTCAATGTATTAATGTTTATCAAGGAGATCTGAAATGAGACTGAACTGTGCAGTCGTAGTCATTGGAGAAGTTGTGGCTAAGTCTCACCTGACCCTGATTCTCAGGACATTGCTATTCCCTCATGAGAAGCAGCCCTCTAAGTGCTGCTCTTGTCCTGAAGGGGTAGCCTTCCCCACCAAAGTAATGCTGTGCCAAAACTCTCACATTTTTTACTATTCTCATTCAGTATAATAGAAGAGGAATTGCCTTGGGGAAAACCATTTAAAAGGAATGAAAATGTTGGAGAAATTTTCATTGGAGAAAATTTGGAGAAAATGTTGGAGAAAATTCATTGGAGAAATGTGGGAGAAATGGATTGCTTCTGTGCTTTGCATGCTTAAGAGGTGGCCAAGATGAAGATGTATTGTCTTGCACTGTGTCATCATATTTCTCTGTAACCATCTTAGTTTCAGTTAAAGCCTAGGGAAGACATTGAGCCTACTCTAGTATCATGATGGGCCACCATAATTTACCCATGAAGGCGGTTACACTGGGCTGGATACTCATGAGTACCATTTTAGCATGATGTCCATGGACCCCTGACTTGTCTTGTCAAATGAACCAGGTCAGACAACTCTCAAATAATCCCACAACAATTCATTTACTTAAGGATTGTCTAATCTCAGACAATCCATGCCACCCAGGTCTGGCAAAATATGTCTGCAAGTACCATGCAAAATGGCCCAAAGCAGCCCCCAGCACAACACAACAGCCTCTGAGGGCAAATTCTTCCATGGTGGACGGCTTGTTGTGCAAACCAGGTCATTCGGAGGTAATTAGTAGTCCCATGGGGCTTTTTCTGGTTAGGATATGCAGGCAACCTGGGAAGCTGCAGTGCAGTGGAAAGGAACACGATTGGATGACCCCTCACAAGCACACACACTTGTTCAGCCATCACCCAGTGATTGGGGAAGCTCAAAAACACCACCAAAATCAAAAGGGAAGCTCAAAAACACCACCAAAATCAAAATAAGTTATAAAATGCTGTGAGGATGAAGTGGAACAATAGAAGCCTCTTAAGTGGGGGAAGAAAATATTTTGGAAATTGGAGGACAAATTTGATGTAGCACTAGCTCCACTGTTTTTCTGGAGCTGGATACAGAACAGCCGCCTTTACACACGCTAGAAGATTTTCAGGGAAACAGTGGTATTGGTAAGCACTGCACTCAGTACAAAATGTAGTTATAACTAGCCCTCAATTCTGCAGAACGATAACTTGAGCTGAGTCAAAATTTCTTAGAGGTTTTCCTTAGAAAAGTTCTGAGAAATTATTGATTCTTTTCCTATCCTGTAGAAATAAAAGATACAAGATGCAACTGGTTAGCTATCTCAGAGGGATGGTTTAACTCACTGTTCTGAACTGAGCAGGGGGTTCATTTATTTATTTAAAACTTTTTTAGACCGTCCCTTACCATGGTCTTGGGACAAAATAAAACAAAACACAGCATCCTAGCAAAATTTTTTCAATCGACACTAAAACTCCAAATTAAAACAATCAAGTCTTAATACACTGGGAAATAAAAAGGTTTTAGCTCGGCACTGAAAAGGATAAAGTGGGCTGGATCCAATTGCTTTCTGGCCGCTTTCAATTCTATTATTCTACAATTCTATGAAAAAAGTCATTTTGCAGAATTTTTTTCCAAATTTCTTCAGTTTCTTTCCCTCGCTGCTCATAATGCTCCAGAACAATACCAGGCATTGACCATTGTGAAATATGCAAAATGGGGTCCAGGCTGCCAACACAGTTGCTGCTATTGCCACTCACTCAGGAACAAGTAGTAGTTTAAAAACAAAATAAAAAACATGGGTGGGAGGGGAAAGGCTGTGCTCTAATCTCTGCCAATGTCAAGCTTACTTGTGAGAAAGCACTGGAGAATTTCTCACTCCTCTGGAGAAATCTCACAACCACATTGACCCCCATAATTCCTCTGCTTTACAATAGGGTGGATAATTATGGGAGATTGCTTGCGCACAACTTGTCCCTGTTGGTAAATTACAGGAATACCTATTCACCCTTTTGGTGTCTCTGTGAGCTCATTAAATGTGCCTTTGTATTTTACTAGCACTAACTTACATTGTAATCTGTAAAAATCTTCATTTTCTTTGAAATGCATCATTTTCAGATATTTGGTTTGCATGGCATCATTTTTCTTTTTTGAATTTACAAGAGAAGAGGCTTCAGAAACACCAGTTCAGCATGCAAAACATTTTTTTAATGTCTAGCTTACTGCATTTTAAGAGGCAGAACTAAAATTTGCAGAATCATCTATGCTTCCAAACCCAATATTTGACTGGGAGAAAGGAATGGAAATTACCTCTGTGTACTTTATTTTTTATCATAATTCTGAAATATATCGAGCATGCAAATACCCAAGTAGCAATGCCATTCTGAGGCAGGAGCTGGCTTCGTTATTCATATTTACTGACCATCTGCAGTAGCTGTCACAAATGCATAGCCAAGATAAACACAGATGCTTAGATGCTGGGATGCATCCCATTTACACTCATGACCTCTCAGATGTGGTGAGTATGAGTGCGTTTATACATGCTCAGACACATTTTGGCTTCTTGCCTAGCATATCACATTGCAAACAAGCATGAGGTGTCCTATTTGAGCCCACAGAGCAGTGTTCTGTCTTTAGACAACACCATATGTGCCTCAGCTGTGATTATTCTGAATTAGGTTTATATTGGAAAATGTTTTCTGACACTGAACAAACCCAAACAGCTGATCTGATCCACACATTTCCATTAGATTATATCAGACCTTTACCTTTCTTTTGGAAAGGGAAACATATGATGATCCAAAAGGTATCTCTGAGCATGTGAATCTCTAACATACAACCATCCAAGAAGTAGATCCAAGTCTCAAATTTTCAACTCTCATTTGGGGATGCTGAAGATGAGGAGAGGTACTTAAAAACTTTCCTATGATCCTTTATATTCAGAGTATTTCTGAAGGTCAGTAACATTCTTTTCACACATTTTTAGGTTTCCCCTGTAAGCAGATTTCAATCTCCTGTTCTTATATTTTTAAATAAATGTTTCCAATCTATGCTCTTCTCATGTCATGAGCCGAGCCAGATAGAACCAGGGGTCAGACTAGATGGCCCAGGAGACTCCTTCTAACTGTTCCTGTGTTTCATTATGTTGCATAGTGTCTAATCATGAGCTTCCATTAAGGGCAGGTCTTCTGATCCAGCAGGAGCTTCTGTAGAAATTTCAGCTAATTCCTCTTTTCCTTCATCATCCCCTGTGCTATTTGGGAGAGTTCCCAAGCTTATGAAGCCTATTTTTGGAGAGCCTCAGGCAGCTGCACAGTGAAGGAGAAAGGACCAAGAATGGTTTTCCCTTCTGTTCATGGAAACCACTCCTTGGATCAAAAAGTCTTTTGGGAAAAGAACAACAGCAACACCATTCAATGTAACTCATTTTTATTGTGCTCTGATTGTATATTTCAACTGCTGTGTCTCATAGGGGCACTCCAGGCCATGTGTTTGTGTTCATACATATTGTACAGGGGTGCTGAGAGGTGTGTAGACACCACAACAAAGCAAGACATCACTTGCTCTTATAACCACAAAAGTAAGCAGAGGAAATATTTTAGCAATCAAGTTAAAAATTTATCTGTGTGCCCACTGGATAAATTTCCTCTATGGAATATACTTATCAAATGAGACAATGTGATGCAAAGGGATGGAAACCACCCCTGCTTTTATATTTTGAAATGTTAGTAGACGATAAGGCTGCAATCAGATTTCTTCTGGCATGTCATCGCTTCCTACAGAAATCTGTAGCTTCATGACTGGGTGAAGTGAACTTCTATAAGAAATTCCTGTTCCTCTCAAAACACTACAAATGTTAGAGTTCATTATATTTAGCTGAAACCATGCCAGGTCCAGGAGCCATCAAATGTAGACTATTGAGCATTGATTTTTCAGGCAAGTTCTGACCGGCCCTCTGCAGGCATTCAGCAAATGTGCTCATGGAGAACAAGGAAACAGGGGCACGCATTCTGCTCCTGCCCTCTGTACCCCTTGACCACCTCATATTTGCCTAAACACTGTTGTGCTCCTCTCAGTTGCGAATATTGTGCAAACAGTGGCCTGGACACACAAATCAGTGCAACATTCTTCAGCTCAGTGGGATTACATAATCGCTGCAGACTTCCCTGTCAACACAGGGATGTTGGGCCCAGGCCCAGGTGAGAACTAGATAAGATGGAAGGTGGATAAATATATCTAGTTTGTATTTCAATGGGAACTTATCTAATTGTGCACTCTTGAACTACTATGAGAACTGAAACTTCCCTAACCTTCCAGATATGTATTCTCTGAAGTTTGGAATGGAGTTCTTCCATCCAAACATGCATACACAAATGCAAAAATAACGTTGAATTTGCCTGCATGCACCAGTTTCTGAGGAGTTTGGGCAAGAGGAGGTCTTGCATCCATCTTGCTTGAGGGATCCTGTGGCAGATGGTTTGCCACCAGGTATATGAAATGCTGGACTGGATGCCACTTGCAAGATTTTGTATACTAGGTGAAAATGCGTGAGCACATGCATGTATTAGAAGAAATGTGCACAAGATGCTTTATGTTCAAAAACATGTATTTATTAATTAATTAAAAGCTTTTCTAACCTGTTCACCATTAGCATCTCATGATGGCTTACAATAAAAACTTTAAAAAACAACTCGCAGTTTAGAATGACCCAAATTTAGGACTGGAGAAATTTGTAGAGTTTGAGATGAACTGAAACTAAGACTAGAAAATGAAAAACTGGGATCAACAGATTTCCTCCCAGTTTTTCATTTTAACCATAGGTTTGGTTCATCTGAAACTTCAAAAATTTTTCAAAATCTTCCTCAAACATTTTATGCAGTTCAAACATTTCAAAAAATTGGCATGAAAATTCATAAATATTTTTGTGAACTTCTATAACATGCATTTCTGTTAGTATTTTTGTCTGGTATATATTTATTGGTAATTTCCCCAATATACTCCATTTTAGTATTATTTTCTGTAATATAATGATTTTGCATGTGGTATTTTATTAAAGAACTTCATTGCAATATTCAAAGAATTGTACATTTGAACGATAAATTTGTTACGTTTGTAGGAAAATCCAAAATAAATGAATTTTCTCCACCAACCTGAACAAAGTCTGGATGCATGAAACCTAAGCTGTAAGCACTGTTACTGCTGATGTGTTATACAAGTTATAGCTTCTTCATACACTTCATTATAGCTTCTTCAACAGAATTATCTGTCATCTAATTCCCAAACACCTATGTAGTAACTGACTTTCATCTTACCTTTCTTGCCTGAACATTTCCCTTTTACACCTAAGCACAAACATTTGGCACAGTATCCAATCGAGTCCTTTTGGAAACACCAGTTACATTAGTGTAAGGGACCCTTGGCACAGTACCAATTGCATGAACACGAGATTCCCACTGGCATTACTCTAGGTGCCCCTCATGGTAGATTGCAGCAGGAAGTTAAAGATGCACCAGGAAATGAATTATTTAGAGGATCCTTTCTCACCAAATTAGTCCTTTTCTGGTACAAAAATGCACTGCAGTTCTATGCTTACTCAGAAGTAATTTCATTTCAGTTCATTGTGGCCACATCTAAGTGAGCACGCAGAAGACCGCAACTTCAATAACAGGAAGATAAGTGACTCAAGGTAAATTTCGCAGGCAATACAACAATAGCTCTTTCTGTATTTCTCCTTCTCCTACTGCCTTTCCATTTGATTCTTATCAGCATTGCATTTTTTCAACTATCATCAAAGCTAGCAAATCTTCAAATACACATAGGTTGCTTTTTTGAAAGTACTTTGTAGAGGCCAGACTGACAAAGGGTAGGCTTGCCAGGGTATCTGATGAGGTCCTACAGCGCAGCAGGGGCCCAGTGACAAGTGCTCACAGGAGGCGCTTTTCTTTGCAGCCTCTCGATTTGCTTGCCTTTTGCTCTGATCTAGAAAAAAAGTAGATGTCACCACCGGTGGCTTCACTGGCTCTCTGTTGGTCAAGCAAGCAAGTAGTAACTATGAAGAAGAAGAAGAGGAGGAGATCAAGGCCCTCAAAACCCAGTACTCACAGTACAAACCTGTTTGTAACCTAGGCTTTTCTTTCTAAGTACAAGCACTGGAGTTACAATCTTAACGAACCATATGAATGCATCCCAGTGTTTGCCATGCAGCCTGGTCTCACTCGTAACTTCAAAACTCCATGTACGGACATACTCCCATTACACTCACAAGGGAAAAAAAAATCATAAAACACATTCCCTGTCAGCTGTATGCAGAAAGCTTTTATAGAGTTAAACTGACCTGACCCATTCTGAAAACCCACCCTCACTTACCCTGCCCACACGGACTCTCGACACAACCTGCCCCATGCATGACTGCAGTGGAGAAAGGCAGCCTAGACCTTCTGCCAGGCTGCATGCCACCACTGTGTTGACTGGATTCACTTTTGAAGCCTTACAAAATCATCATATTGCTTGACAACATGTTTTGAGTCTCTTCTGTAGCTATTTCATTTGACAGGACAAAACAGATACTTTTTATAAAGCATAATTTTAAGGTTTTTAATAGTAATAGTTTTCACATTTAACAGATAGCTTTAGCAGTCCATATATGGCTTAACTTGAGAGCTGTACGGGCATTTTTGTTTTGGAACTCTTTTTTTTTCTTTATGACTTTTCCTTATAGGAATATGGCGTATGTGAGGGACTTTGGAATATTGGTTATTGTACAGAAAGGACCTTGGTTACCTACAGCAAACTAAACAAAGACATTTATAACACATGTTTTGGAAACCTTTGGCTTTCCAGATGTTGTTGGTCTCTAATTCTCAACTCTTCCCACCAGCTTGGTCAATGATGAGAGATGATGGGAGTAGATGTTATCAAGCATCTAGATAACTTCCCAGCCTTGACATAGCTGAATGTGATATGTAGAGGGAGAAAAAGGAGCCACAAGGTAGAGGGACCTTGAGAACTTAAGCTGTGCAAAAGCTGAGCAGATAACAGCTAGCATCCTCAGATCTAGCGACAGGTAGAGTTTAATTGCACTTTGGAGTTGCTAGCTGCCCACACCCATCTTTGGAAATCTGGACAATTGCTGCTCCTGTCAATCAGCCACATTTCCAGTACTTCTCAGAATTGTTTTTATTTAAATCATCCACACTTGAACTTCATGGATTTTCTATTGGCATCAGTCATTAGTTTAAGACATGTATTTTAATTGGAGTATGGAACTTCCCAGGTTCCTGACTCTGGTAATATAATGATTGATTGAAGACAGACACTTATCAAATGCATTAGGAGGTTCTTCATAGATTACATCTTTAAGCTGGGTTTAATTTCTGCAGGGAGGTCTGGCAACAACAAGAGGAAATTGTCCTCTGGCCTCAGAATCATATTCAATGAAAACTGTGGAGTATTGAAGCACCATAATATACAACAGCACAGAGCACAGCCACAGTGAAGGAGCCAGGCAATTTTAGACCAGGGACATAATGATTCTACCACAGGAGTGGGGCAAGAGATGTGCGTTGCTGCAGCTGTTAAACACACACCATTCTTTATCCTCTAGAGTTCTGTGCTATCCCACTAACATTTTTGATACATTAAAACAATGACATTGCTTGCCAATCCTTATCAGAAAAAAACTCTACACATGAAGAGGTATTGTATTTTAAACTCACTTAAGCCATCATAGCCATATCATGAATCCCAGCATAAAATTGTGTTATCATCTTTAGGTCTTCAGGGATCCTTTGGCCTCTGGCCCTGGTGCGCAAAACATCAGCTTTGCTCCTTCTTTGACCTTGCTTTAGCCCATAGCTATGTTACTATATAATGGCAAGACAATCTACCAAAGACATAAGGAAGACACCAAAGGGAGCTCTTAGGTAGATTACATATATATAATTTAGGAAAATGTGGGAAGCTAAGGGCAATTTTTTGCCATCCCTCTGTTTGTGTGAACTGCCTGATACTCTGGAAATGTGTCTTGCTCATCCTTAAGTGAACAGAATTTTGCTGCAATGCATGGTGCATCTCCAAACAGAAGTATTCTATCTTAGCAAAGTTATGAATACTTTTTAAGCAATTCATTATACATTAAAGAGTATGATTTAATGAAAATTGGAAAATTCCAAACTAAACAATTGATGGAAAAGGTTTTATATCATAGGAGACAAATGTTCTAGTTGTCAAATCTGCCATTTGCTTTGAATCTCTGGTGTGTTTTTCTGGAGAGTGCTTGTGCATTCAGCCAGAGGATAATACCAGCTGAGACTTGAAACAGCATCAAAAGGAGCTAAGCAGGTTATGTATACAATCCTGTGAAAATATGGCTTATAGCAAATACTGCTGTTGCTAGAATACAGACTTTTGGCGGGGGGTGGGGGTGGGGAGAGAGAGAGAGCCAATATGACTCTTAAGTCATGGATATGCACTAGATCTGAGTTGCAGCAGTTACCTGTCGAGAAGCCACACAACCATGTTGAAACAAGTACTGAGCCAGAAACAGATAAAGTACCCCTTACTCCGGTACCTGACATAGAGGCAAGGTACCTATTATTGGGTCAACCAGAGTTATAAGTGTTATTGATATTGAACATCACAAGGATTTATGCAAAGATTACTCATAATTGTAGGGACACTGGGTGGGTTCACATGCCGGGATAAATATTTGTTGCAGGACATCTGAATTTGCAAGTCATGTAAAACAAATCACAAACTGAAGGGAGAGATGGGGCGGCTTGCAGAAGGAGTTACGGGGCAGGTTTACGAATACATGCACAATCAGCCAGCATTTTGGAAGATGATGCTCATCAGATCGCTGCCCTGAAATTTGAATTTTGGTGAAAGGTGGTATAGAAATATGTTGGATAAAGAAATACATTAATCAGTGAAGTACATACTCCATTTGAAATCATTTAAGTTGTATAATATTTAAGCTGTGGGCCTAATCGTACCTAAGAAGGAGGGAGGGAAGGAAGGAAGTGCCACTAAGTGACTGTACTTTACTTTCTATTAAATCTGCTTAGGATGAGGGTGTTAAAAATTCAGGCTCTGTCAGATGCCTTTACTTTCATGACGACCTTGAAACAAAACCTAATAAAAATAATGTGTGGCACAAAGTTGGCAAGTGAAGCCTCAGTCAAGTGCAGCTACTTGACTATACTTTTAGACCATTTAATCAGAAGTGAGAGATATTATGCATAGACCAAGATTTATACAACACATTTGAAAGTATTACAATTTGACAGTTCTAAATGTATCTTTCTCTTGCAAAGAACTTTACTCCAGAATATGAATAGCAAATAGAATGTTATACAAATGGGAAAATTTTGAAAGTCGGAATGGTGAATATGGTAGAGTAAAATGAGATTCATACATTATCCATGTATCTTGACAAATGTGGCTTCATAGCACGATTCATCCAACACGTTTCCCCCCCAGTTTTTCACTTTGCCAAATATAACCAGAATGTACATCTTCATGGGTCTTCAACTTGACTTTCACATCTCAACTGTTGGTATCTACTGCACGTCTCTAAGCCTAGTTCTTTTTAAATAAGGAGGACTGGGCTTGCACCTACCAAAATACAGCTTCCCAGGGTTGTTGCTGCAAAGCCTAATTCAGAACAGGAAGAAGAGGTAGGGTTGGAATTATTAGCTGAAAAGCCTAGACTAGTAGACTCAGTGATAAGCCATGAAGCTGTTTTGATTCACTGAGGACCACCAGTGAACAGGGGGAGCCCAATATAGATGTGGCAGGATCAATCCCTTGGTTTAGCATCAGACCAAAACAGCAGCCATACTGAAAAGTGTCCAGTGTCCGTGCCCACTGGTCAATAAGCAGCAAGAATCACCCTAAAGGTGGTGATGAGTCCTTTAGATTGAGAAATGAGGATAGGGAGGAGGCGCAGGGAGGAGACCAGCTTCCAGCAAAATACTTCCCTTCTTTTTGCTGAGAATGCAAGAGTTTAAAGAAATGTCTAGAAAAAAAGCTATTCCTAAGCCACTTCTAGTTCACCCACATTTTTATGCAGGATGGTATGCAGTGGTAGCATCTTTTACAGTCTTGGTTTCAATGGATGCAAAGAGGGCAGACATTTTGTGTGGGATAACATGAGATTTGATCTAATGATTTTCAAGATGAGTGCTGCTCCAAGACATTTGGGCATCTGAAGATGCTCCCACCTCCACACACAACTTGCTAGTAGGAACAAAATGGTTGCTGTACCAGTCAGATTTCCTATCCTATCCTCATATGTTCCCTAAGTCCCACGACCAGTAGCAGACGTTTCCTTTTGCAGGTGATGGGGTGAATACTGAGCAGTCCCTGAAACAATTTCATCTGTTCCCCACCATGACCAGGAGAGTACTGTAGCTTGTAGGGATGCAACATTTGATGAGGAGGAATGCTGACCTCTACTAATCTGTCACCACTCAGAATTGCTTCTTCTCTCATTACGGGCTGCAACCCACACAGCAACTGCAGTGGGGGAATGAATTTGCCTGTCACGATTATGTGGTCCTCTGCTGTAATACAAAACATTGCGGCAGGACCTGGCCGTGAAAGGACAATAAGGGTCAGTTCACATTACCAAAGCCCTGCTGCTGGTGGATATGGAAAGAGCTAGAACCAGTTTGTTGATGTTTTTACACTAATTTGCAGGATGTATAGATGGCTTCAGATTCTGGTTGGAGATGCTGGAGACATAAATAATAAAATAGAGGGGAAAGACAATATGTAAAAAACAAAACAAAAAATGATGGCTAGTTAGGTCTGGAGGGCTCCTAAAACAAATGTGTGTTCAGGAGCCACTGAGAACAATACAATGTTGGTCCTTGCCTAACTGCAGAGGCAGAGAATTCAAGAGAAATGCACCCAGGACACTCTTCAATGGATTCACTGATATGGATCAACAAGGGGGTTTGCATTTTGGCTCTCCTTGGGGACATTCCTATGTGTATTGTCAGGATGGGTGCCTGGACTTCAACATTTACCAGTTTACCACTGATCATAGCTTCAGTCATGTGCTTGTGATTAAAATGCTTTGGGAAAGTCTTTTGCTGAGTAGTTTTTTAATAGGAGCATGTTCCAAAAGGAACAGAAAAAAATCAATAGTCCTATAATTCCTAGCATTTCCAAGGCAGTGCAGCTAGCTGGGTAATACTAGGCCTTTTTCCTGTCTAAAGTTGCATAGGGCTGCACCTTAAGTTATAGAGGCAACCAGATTCCTGTTGTGTTTAATAACTGACGATGCACAAGTTGAAGGTGAGAATAAAACAAAGAGATGTATTTATATTTCCTTCTCTCCTGTTTTATGCATTTTAAAAGTAGCCATGGCTTCCCATATTGAATGGATGCAGCACTCAAGGGAAAATCAGCAAACACTGGTGACAGTATGCAGGAATATGTTTTGAAAAATGTAAAGTATTGTTTCCCAAATATAAAAATAGCAATCATTTCTGATTAATATGATGTTTTATCCAGCAAGTTCATTCCTAATTGGGAATAGACAGACCCACAAGAAACTCAGCTCTATCTCATTATGTACCAGACGGCAGCATTTGAGCATGCAAATGCCAAACGCGAAAACTGCCAAGATCCAGGCATGTCTCTCCTGATCTTGCCATACTTGATACATGATCATTGCTAGTCTCTGTGGGGGAGGAAATGAAAAGCTTTCCAGTCCCAGGAAGTCCTGTCAAAACAGCTTCACAGGACATTACAGAAAACATTTCACTTTGGAGCCAAGAAAATTGTATATCCATAACAAAGCAGGCCACAGATGGAAAAACAAAACCAATCAGTTTTTAGAACATGCCAGGTAAAGTAAACGCTGAGTTAAAGAAAGGCGGGGGTGTGCAGGATAAATGCCCGAGAGAAAAGTGTGGTGGGAGGAGAAGACGGGAGGAATAGCATGCATCGGTGGCCCATGCTTTCGAAAGGAGCCGACTTCCTCAAATTACTGGAAATGTAATTACTGGAGAACAAGAGAAACATCTGCCTAGACTTTTCAGCCCCATGGGTGTTTACCAGCAATTTCTGTACCTTGACGTGAAACTGTTTTAGGCACAGCTTTAGGTATCTCCTATTGAGAGCCATCTATGTGAGAGGAGCATTTAAAGTGGTGCAATGTAAGAGTCAGCTGAGAACCTCGGCTGTGATCAATCTTTCCTGCTGGGTGTGTTTGCTAAGAATTGTAGATGTGGTTGCAGTACAGGGGGCTAGCCCAGCCATCTGCATGGAAGCAAGAGCTGAGTGCATGGATACTAGGGAGTGGGCTTTCTACGACACAGGAGAGTCAGCATTGCATGTGGGTTGTGGGAAGCAAGAAAATTTAGCTCCCTAACCATACAAGCATGCAACCATCAAAAGAAAAGGAACAAATAGCAGAAGAGGCTGTTTTGGTCCTTTGCATTGCACTGGAAAAATGTCCCCAGGTTACTTAGGTCAGCGAAAGTTCTTTAGGCCATCCAGGAGTTACAGCACAACTGTTTCCTGCTGTGTTTTGCTGGGTGTCTAGTAATGTCATTTAAAAGGGAATGCCAACATAGGTTATATTCTGCAACCTATATGATGCCCTTGAGAAAGAAGGTGGGCACCTGGGCTCCAAGGAGATGAGTACTCTCTAGAGCAGGAAGGGAGAACTTCTTTTACTTCAAAGGCTAAATTCAATTGGAGGAGCTTTTGTAGTTGCATTGTAATAGTGGATGTACTGGAAAAAGCACTAGTCAAAGGCAAATGCTACAAAGGAAGAAGCCTACACACCCAAAATACTAGCACATCATACCTGCAAGCTCTCTTGGTCAGTAACTAAGCCTTGGGCAAGGCATTCTGACTTTTTGGAATGGTAGGGAAAACTACACAGAAGTCAAGATACCATCAGTAGTTGGGGAAGGGGAAATTGCCACCTGAGGAACCAGAGGGCTGGATTCAGGAAGTTAGATTAAACTCTTGGGCCTGAGGCCTTCATTCCTGCTCTAGAGTAGTGCCTGGTTGTCTAACTGACCATCCCTGCAACCCAGTATCAGTCGCAACTGATGTTCCAAATTGCACTTCATTATATAATGGGAGGTCATCTTCTGGCCCCAGACCAGCCCTCCCTTGGAAGCAACTGTACCCATGTGACCTTTATATCAGGGAGCACATTTTTTAATTCATGATTATGGGTTACACTGAAGACAAACTTCAGCCCAGATACCTTGGCTAGGTGTTTTCCTTAGGTGAATGACCAGCATCTGTCATGGGGCTTCCATTTCCGCCAACTTGATGAGGCTGGATATCTGGACATCCCACTGCATGCCCTTCTTAACAATGGCTGCTGGCTGCTGGATGACCTGTAGCAAGGCAGATGACAAACTAGTGGTGGGTGCATGTTCAGCTGTGCAGAAGCGAATGCTGTACCCATGAATCCAGATGTTCTTTGGTGGTGAAGGTAAAAGAGAGACAATTGGTTTAAGCCCCCCTCCATGCTAATGGAGTGTGCAGAGCTTTCTCCAGCCATCTCATGAAACTTGCACTCTTCAACCTTACTTAGATAACCCTTCTTGATACCCTGATATTCTTGATATCCTTCTTTCCTCTCTCTAAAACCATTCTCAATCATGCCAGCTGAAGCAGATCAATTGCTGGTCCTGTCTTGAAAGACTAGGATGCAAAGTCCCAAGGAAGCATCCTCATAACTACTTTAAAAACTTGAGCAAACTGAAACTGACTCAAAAATAGGTCATCCTACACCCAACTGAGTCCAGATTGGTAAGTGTTTCTGCTCTTAGAGGGCAGGAGTGCATCTTTCTGGATTCCTTCAATATTACACCCTGTTCTCCTCCCTTCTAGTCTACTGTAGACTTTCCAAAATGAAAACCTAGTGTATCAACTCCTTCATGTTGAATCCTCCTTGGGGAAAGCCTTATCCCCAATATCTCATTCTCAGTTATGTATAAAATCCTGTACTCTCATGGTTTCCCCAAAAGACCTGTAGGAAAAAAGTCCATAAAAACAGCTCTTTATTAGCAATGTGCAAATAGCAGGGACAACTTAATAATAATAAAGGAAACATCACACCTGGGAAAAAGTGTCACCTTGTTTCCTGCTAAATAATGAATGACCACTTTGTCATGGGCATACCACATCTGCTCAAGTAAAATAATAAGCTGTTTGCCCAGAGGTCATCATATGAATCACTTCATCAGAAATCACCCATATTGCTATTTTTGCTGTCACTAGATCAGCATAAACCAGTACACACACTAGGAATTGTGAAGAGAGAACAGAAAACATCTTCCTAGAGTCCACCCCTTCTCAATATCCAAAGAGCCTTTATGTCCACGTAAACAGCAGTGAGATTCCTGCTTCACAGAGCCACAGAGATGTATTTTGTCTATTTTAACATCCTTTTAAACTTTAAATATTTCCAAAGTGGCATATACTGAAAACTCTAAAATAGACTATAGTCAAAGGAACATTTTCTAGAACAACTGGTAGGTTTGTAGCAATATGGGGCCATTTGTAATTTGGGATGTGTGAATCAGCAAATCACATTTCGCTGATATATACCTCAAAGTGTACTCCAACCCATGTCCGTATGAGGCTGTCAGCTTTCTTTTCTTCTTCATTTTGCACCAACATTTCTATGTTTTTGGTGAGCATTTTCTCTAACCTACATATCAGGTATGTGCATTTCTAAATGCCTGCATTTTCTCCCATTGATTAAAGTGTGTCTGTGCCTGTATGTGAATTGTACAAATTTATGAACACATTTTATTGTTCCACAAATTGCATTGCAATCTCTGAAATGTATGGACATTGACTGCTGATTGAGTTTTGTCTCATAAAGTACAAATTGGCTAAATTCTGGTAAAAATGAACTGAAAGAAATTTCACATAATTCAATTTATAATATTGTAATAGGTTAATTAGAATTTATTGTATAGTTAGATTCTAAAAAATAATTGCCTAGAGTGTTAACAAGGTGATATTCTCATTATGCATAATTGTGACTGTGGCACCCTGAAAAATGAATGTTATTAAAATGTACGATCAAGCTATAACACAGATTAGCAGCTCCTTGAAATCTGTGTTCATAATCTGCAGTGTCTGGGTAAGATGGCATCAGAATTCCAGATCCAAAGCTGCTATTATTATTTTTTTCCCCTCTCAGAATGTCAAATGATGGAGCAATTACATTATACAGCACAATTTGTGAACTATTATATAAAGGGGGATCCTCTCCACCACTTTGCATTCCTGTAATAATGCTCTCTCAAAGCTGAACCAATGTTCAGGTGCAAAGTGTTTTTTCTCCTGAACTCAGCATCAAGGAATGGAAGCACAGGTCTCATTAGCAAAATGTGATATGAAATAATTTTGTCTCATGACACCAGGTCACTTTGCATATCAAATTAAAGACCAACAAGTTGGCCTATTAGAAATGACCCTCTACATTTGACTCATCTGTTCGTGAATTTATCTGATTTTTTCCCCTCATTACAAAATGACTAAGGGCACAATTCTAAGGGCTGAGGATCTGGTGGAAGCTCTAACACTGGCAGAATGTAAGATGTTCTGCTAGCATGAGAGATACTGCTCCAGTATTTCAGGTATGTCTGCAAAATTCTTCTAATACACCAGCATGTCAAGCATGGCAGCCGTCTTGTGAAAACAAATTCCAAATGTGCCTACTGACCCAAACACATTGGGAACCACTGCACTAAATGAACTCCCTGACTGAATTGATCAGTTCCTATACTACAAACAAACCTAAACACAAAGCAATTTCAACAAAGGCAAAACATAAGTCCATAGACATTCATGAGTTCAGATGGTGGGGAAATTAAGTCAGAGTGTCAGTCACCATCTTAACCATGGGCTGTTGTGTATGGTAGGCTATGCCTCAGACATCCATGGAGTGTCTAGACTTGGAAGATCAAAGTCCTGGAGATGGTAAGGAGAAAGCTGAGCAGATTAGGAAAAGCTGCCATAGCTGGTCTAGGGGCTATACAAGCAAGTAAGCTTACTGAGCTAACAGGAGGTTAGATGTGGAGTTGTGGTAGAATAAGAGACAAAGACAAAGAGGTGGATGGCCTGGAGAATCCAGGGTTTCTTTGCTCAAGGTAAATTCAACAGAGAGGTAAGGACCAATGGAACCAACTGGGTTTGTCATGCATCAAAAAGGATCAGACTTTGTTGTAGTTTGGGAATGGAGTGGTTCTACAGAGTGATTTCAGAAGGTGGTACCCTGTCCTGGGGAGGCCAAGGCCAACTTGGGCATTACTACTCAGGGTGTAAAGGGACAAAACTGGAAAACAAGCAGAATACAAGCATTGCGTTACATGGACAGAAGTTTCACTGGGAAGGATTCTTGCTTAAATCATACTCAGCATGTGCTAGATTATACAAGACGATACTTGAGATTGGGGAATCGCCATTCAATCACTGGTCTTACCAATAACTGCATAAAATGTTGGGGTAAGCAACTCTTTACTTGGGATGTATCTATAACTAATTTCTTATTGCTGTACCTAATGTAATGGGGAAGCATATATTCTAGTGCTGCTTGATTAAATCAATCTGCTAAATCTGGACCTGGGTAAATGACCAAGTGCTAAGGCTCTCACGACGAGATATGAATATTTTTTCTGTTCAGCTAGTCCCAGCTGACATGATGCCAAGCTGAATTTCTTAAACTGGCAATCCCTTGTCTTGAAAAATATCAAGTCAAGGTGTTTTTCCTTGACACACCTGCCAATCATTTTTCAATATTGCCGTTAACCTACTTCTTCTATGCATGCAAAACAGGCATACTAAGGACCCGAAGAAACATTCAGTAAAGCACACATAGTAGAGTTATGCACTGTAATATCCCCTGTTCTCCCATAAGTTAATTCAGCCCTTATTTAGATTGAGACTCTAGTGCTCCAGGAGAAGAGGATTTAAACAATTCCTTTCTACATTTTAAAAATTCCCATCCCCATCATGGGAGGAGTGTTAAGGGGTGAAAAAATTAGCGGTAGAACCATATGCACTTATAGGAGGTAAAGAATGCTATGATGGTGTTGCATGTATATTCTGAATGTTGCCCTCTCTTCATTTTTTCCTTGCAACAACCCTGGGAGGTCAGCTGGGCTGAGAGCCTGTGATTGACCCAGAGTCACTCAGTGAGCTTCAGAGCCAAGGAGTACAAGGGCTCAGATCTCCAGGGTCCCAGTCTAACACTTGAATCATTATGATACACTGGCTCGTGTGGATAGCTCCACCATGTGTGTTTAATGAATATTTTAGTTTGCCCCTAAAAGTTTCCCTCTGTCTCAGTAACTTCATCTGATGTGAAGATAAAACAAAATATGAGCCGTATGGAATACGTGGCATATTTTAAGATGATCTCTGTAAACATGTGTCAATAAGGCTTCTGCGATGGGTGCGGCTTAGAAATGTTATAAAAAAGTAAAAGACTAACCTGTAAACAAAAAAGGATGAACTAGCAAGACAATCAAGACATTGATGGCCCTGAAAATTGAGAAAATTACTGCAGAAATCTTGTCAAAAGAAGTAGATAATTATTATTTGTGACATTTTACAGGTACCAGCACCAACTGTTCACAAAGCTCGAGCACAAACTTTGCTATTTTATGAACAGTTGGGGCTTTGTTGGATAAAATCAGGCGCTTGCAACAAAAAGTGCCAGTTTTGCCATTTAGGTTGCAATGCTATACACATTTACCTGGGAATAAATTCCTTTGAACTCAGTGGGACTTACTTCTGAGTAAACAAAGAACTGCACTGTGGTGCGCAAACAGCTTATAGGGATTTTTCACATGAGCACTCACAGTGATTGTTCTCAGCTGAAGAATATGGTTACGTTAGAGAAGTCTTTCAGCCTTTCCAGAAGTGTTAGGAGATTTTCTCCTTGCTTTCAAAACTGTGGGTTTCTATTCCATTTTTTAAAAAATCTCTCACACATACATAGCACAATCTGCTTTGAATATAAGAGTAGATGTGTATGCTGTATATGCCATCTCCACTGACTTTAACTTTATTATGTGAAATGGTTTTCTTTCCCTTTGATAGCTGGGATTATCTTACCTGCTGCACATTTGGATCCCTGCAACTCTGTTTTATGTAAAGTCTAATTCTCTGTGAGCTCAGGTGCACAGAAGCCAAAGCAGCTAGCACATCTCCCTGTGAGGAAATGTGTGGTTACCCATCTTGCATATTAACATGAAATTGTGGAATGAAATTGTATGGCAGTGGTACATTCTCATGGTAGCTACCTTCCATGCCTGTGTTGAATTCTGCGTAAGGCTTATTAAACAGACTTTGGTTCAAACAGACTTTGGTTCAGAGGTCACATTATCCACAATCCAGAATGTTTATTAAGACTGCAGGGATATTTGTATGCATTTTGGGGCCCATTCCATATTATTATTATTATTATTATTATTATTATTATTATTATTATTATTATAACATTTCTATGCCGCCCCTTGCCGAAACCTCGGCGCGGCTTACAACATGATAAAATACATTGAAATACAATAGTACATAATAAATTACCATTAAATATAAAAATACAAAAAAAATACATTGATTTACAAATACAAAATTAAAATTATCAGTATAAAATAAAAATATAGGAGGAGAAAGAGAAGGAAGAAGAAGTTGCCCCGGCCAGATCATATGTTTTAACAATTGAAATGATGTTTAAATAAAAAGGTCTTTACCTGGTGCCGAAAAACCAGTAACGACGGTGCCAGGCGGACCTCTTTGGGGAGTGAATTCCATAGGTTGGGCGCCACCGCAGAGAAAGCCCTCCTCCGGGTACTTACTCTCCTAATTTCTTTCATGGAGGGTTCCTGGAGAAGGGACTCTCCCGCAGATCTCAAAGGGTGGTCGGGCATATACGGACGTAAGCGCTCGTTCAGGTAGCCAGGACCCAAGCCGTTTAGGGCTTTGTAGGTCATAATCAACACCTTGAATTGGGCCCGGGCTTCAATGGGAAGCCAGTGAAGCTGATGGAGGACTGGAGTCATGTGAGCATAATGCCCCGTCCCCGTCAGCAGCCTGGCAGCTCTATTTTGCACCAATTGAAGTGTTCGGACTGTCTTCAGGGGAAGCCCCACGTAACATCCCTACCTATTTTTGAATGCCATTTTCCCAAATATGTCCTTTTCTGTTTTATTTTACCCAATGCATACATTTTAACACAATTTCCACTAATCGTACATTTTCTTTTGGCAGGGACTGGGCTTGGAGAATGACATTGCAAAATTCAGAGAAGTGCAAAAATGGAAGGATAATTATCTCCTAATTGTCTTGTACTTTAGTTCCAGAGGAGGAAATTAAGTCAGTTCATACTAAAAGGCAAACCCAATGAATTTCTTCCTCATTCTTGATTGCAGTTGAGCTACTTCAAGGCACCTGCTGTCATTTTTATGGTTCATTATTTTTAAATCAGTCTTGGATTGGGGAGCTCTTCAAATAGAAAATATTTTCAAGCAGACCATCTTCTATACAGTAGGAAACATGGCCACCCTTCATGTATGGTGACCTGCAATGTTATATTGACACAGATAGGGAGCACAACCGGGTGAATAATTTATGGGTTAGTGGGTTTTTATGCATATCTTGTGTTAATCTTGGGGAGTCATACATTGTATAGGCCTACTATATATCCACAAACCCCCAACTCTTTTCTTGTTTTTTATGACCTCATCCCCTTGAAACCCCATTTCTCAAGAAGCATGTCTGAAAAATTACCACTGCTTCTTCCCACAATTTAGCTCAGGTAGCATGAATTAAATCTTAAAGCACATGAATGTGTGAATACTGCATTTTCTTCATTCCCTTTGTCAAGATCTGGAATGCCTGAGAAAAGCAACAAAACACTTTATTTTCCCAAAGCTGCTCTTCTAATACCATGAGATAATTTTCTGGTCATTACTCTTAAATACTATCAGCTGCTTTAGTAAATGAAGAGTAGTGAAGACAGGCACCTTCATTTTTCACTGGCAAAGCAGCCTAATGATGTCAGCTGTAGACATTAAAAAATCTTGGATAATTACTAGCTGCAGCTCGAGAGATGGAGTGATAGAACGACAATATAAATGTGTTGCTCTGAATGGATGTGCACCAAGCATAAGCATTGAAATGAATGTGAGATAGGGTAAAACCAGGATAGGCAACATGGATCCTGCACGAACCAGTGTGCCCACTGACATCTTTCTGGGCACGCACCAAAGTGCCCTACTATCTTCCTACTTTTTTCCCCGTTAATAGCAACATTTTTTAATAGCAGCTGGAATTTCTTCAAGGTCAAATGAGGACCTTTGGCTGCTCCTTTTTAATATTTCAATGAACATCTGTGGGTACCTGTGGTGCTTAGAGACATTCCTAGGACATGGAGAGGGCAGGTCCTTGTTGTCTTTGCTTTCATCTTCATCATGCACGTTTTGTGGAACAGTTTCTCAAATGGTCAGATGTGACTCAAAAGTTGCCTATATTATTATATTCCAGTTTTCTTATCTGTTTTTTGAGATGTATGCCAGGAAGCACTCACCCAAAAACAGTAAATGCAAAACATCATGAGACTTGTAAAAGGAAATTAAAAGACAATGGAGGCCCAGAACAGGCAGGCTACAGCAATTGCTGCTGTAAGATCAGTCAGAAACCTTCTTCCTGACATATCCTCTTCTCAGCCTCATTCAATTCTCTGTTGATGGTTTTCAGGAGGACCTTTCTCCGTCATCTCCCAAATGCAAGTAGCACATGCTTTAAAAATATGCAAGTACTTTGTTATAATGCTTGTAAAAGTGTTGCTGCTGAGGTTCCTTGCATGCTGGATTAAACTGCCCATGGAGTAATCCTAAAAGAATAAGTAACTGCATGTGGTATGGAAGAGTAATTGAAATCTGGAACCATTTGACACCTGTTCAAAATAATATTACAAATATAGTACTTGTATCTAGAAATTCAAATAACATATTCCCATCCCTGACTCAAGCATCAAATAGCCTTTTTATGAATCACCAGAGACAGTGCAGTTTATAAAAGTGGGCTCTTAAGGGCACGCTGTCCAATCAAAGTTATGCATCCATGCATTGGCTGTCTTTGTTTTCAGCAAGTCATCCAAGACATATTCCAATCAGATGGAAATTTAAAACTCAGGACTTCCCAGTGTTGTTACAGTATCAGTGTGAAGCCCATCTGGTGTGGTTCAGAGCCACAGAAGGGATCCATGCTCAGGCTTCTCCTTGTCCTGACAATTTCTGAATCTCAGGGCTTCTCAAATTTGATGAGCATCATGGGAAGGAATTGTTTTGCAGGAGATCCCATCCCACCATTGTTACCTGGACAGGCCCCAGCTGAACAAGTGGAAAACCTACTGCTGTTCCACCGCTGCTTGCCGGGGAGCTCCAGTGCCCTCTGCCTCCCAGTTAGGGCCAACACTTGACAAGGTTTGCTTCAGTAGTCAGACAACAATTCTACCTTAAGCTGTTCCCAGCCTTCTAACTCACAGTGCCAGCTGGAGCAGGTTCAGCCCTGAGTCTTCAAAGTATCCAAAGTGCTCAAGCAGTAACATGAATAATGATGCTTAGCACAGGTGAAGGAAACCTCTGGCCTGTGATCGCAACCTAGTCTCCAGAATGTCCTCTGCCTTCCTCAGGTGCGGTAACCTTCCAGAGCCCTGATCCTTAGTGAGAGAAATACCCATGCTATCTCTATTTGAGTACAACAAGGGGATTTTTCTTTGAAGAACTTATTATTATTATTATTATTATTATTATTATTATTATTATTATTATAACATTTCTATGCCGCCCCTTGCCGAAACCTCGGGGCGGCTCCCTCCATGGGAGAGCAGCACAAAGGAGATCCTCTTCTTGATTTCTGATTAGCGATTGGAGATTAGTAGAGGATTCTACCATACCATTTGAAGGGAATTTGAAGAAACGGATTCCTCAAACCAAGCTGAGTCCCTTCCCATGCTACCCATGAGCTGAGGCACAAGCAGCACTGGCAAGAGTTGCTGATGTTGGCTATTGTAAGTGTTTATAAGATGTGATCAGGATGTGAACAGGGGGAAAAGAGACACTTAATGGAAGGAGAGAAGGAAGTCAGAGCTCAGCCAGTGTTTGCAGGAGCTGCAGGTGCTGATCAAATTGCCTTCCATGAAGAGATATGAAGCTCTTTGACCCACTCTGCACAAAAAGAAGATGAAGAAGAAATGGGCATGCCACACCAAGATTATGATGGGAATGGGTGGGACTTCAGGTGGGACTTTGGGCAAGGACAGCCTTCTTGACTTCTTCCAGCCTGCCAGGCTTAGTTTGGAAGCAATCTGGTCTCTGAACTAAATGAAGCTGCCCAGTTCAACAGGTTGTTAGAATAATCCAACACTTACAATAACATAACCAGTGCTTGTTAGAACAACTGGGAAAAGTGGCAATTTGCTGCTGAAATTCAGTATCACAGCAAGCAAACAAACAAAAATCACCCAAATTGCCACAAATCACCATGTTTTCCTGATTCACTATTGAATTTAGTTATATGACACAAGCTAGTGGAAATTCAAGTTATTTCAGCATTCCCCTTAGAGGAAAAAAAAATAGAGAATGAAAACCATTCTAAATTGGATCTGTTGCAGCCTGTGAAATTGCAGGCTGGTTTTTATTATCCAATGACACTGTACACCAGCATGTCCTGTCTAAACCTCTGCATGGGCTGGGGGTGAGGGTGGGATCTCTTTCTGTTGTGTTTACAACATCATCACTTGTGTTATTGCACTGAAGTTGAACTCTCCCACGGGAAACATTCCATTCAGCAAGGAAGCCCCATCTTTCTTTTAAATCCAAAATCAGAAATCATTCAGGGAATAACTTCTGTACAGCCTCAGGGGCACACTTAAGTTTGCCCAGCCTCTGTAAGCAGATGTCAAAACTCTTGGCAAATTCCTCTAACAGGAAATATGTTCTGGGACTTGACAAATGTCTGCCTTTGTACTGAACCCCGGGGGTCTAATTTGTCCCTGCAACACCCTCCATCACAAACTAGACTTGTCCCAGCTCCAGCTCGCTGGTCAATTCAGTAGAATTTTGAGGAAGATCATAACTGTTGTAATGATACGGAAAGGTGATGCACATATGGTGTTTTGCTTTCTCGCCTTTTCACATGGAAACAATTTGTTGCTCTTTCTGTGTAGCTTAGAGACTTCCTTGTTTTAGGTTAGTAAAATAATGGCATTGCAGAGATACTTCTGTTGTCATAACCTAGCAGATTATGCTTAAATATGTGATACTACAGATCTATGGTCTCTTTTCATCCCCCAAAACAGTATGTTGGACCATTTTCCTTCTACTTAAGCATACTTTGTCAGCATTCTTTTTATTATAAAAACCCTATCTCTATTCCTTATAGAAATTTTAAAGTCATTTCACAGCTGAGTGGAACCCTAAACAGAGCTATCTTCATGTAATGAAGCAGAAAACGACTGCTCCTTAACAAGACTGGTATATGGAGACAAACAGCTCATAAATATCCCATCTGCCACCAAATGCTTCTGTCTATGTGGCTTTCAAATTTTAAACGTTACGCTTCCTCATTCTCTACAGAAGCAACTGAAGAAATATAAAGACTTCTACTTTAGATGACCTCCCCTGACAAGAAAGACATCCATTTTATAATGCATTGATGCTAATCATCCATAGAAGTATGATTTAGTTACTGGTATTGGTGTGGTCTTTTTGATTTCAGTAGGATTAGCTTGGCACAAACAATTATTGAATCTTTCCTGTAGCAATGGAACCAGTAGAGAGATGTACATTTTTGTAAAGCCAACAATAATAATAAAATAATGCAAAAAATCAACATAATAATGGGGGAACCAATTATAATCATCCAACTGCTCTCTGCTGTATTTTATGATTTGCAAAGTCAACTCAGAGAGAGGAAATAACTGCCTTTTAATAATATATTTCATTAATACATTGGATTCATGAAAATTTAATGGTATAGTATGAACTCTTGCAATTAGGACATGAAAATTAATGCCAGGAAAGATTACCACATGGATATAAAGAAGTTTTTGCAGACTTATTTTTAAAAACTTTCTTGGAAGGGCCAAAACAGAGATTATTCTAAATCCACATCCAGTGGTTACATCTTTCTCCATTATTTTACCAAAGAGTTGGTGCAGAGGGCCTGATTTGAATCTTAAAATCCTCCCCACCACTACACCAGTTTCCTAGTCTAGATCAGGCCTTGTGCACCTATTCTAAACTAAATATGAAATTGCTAGGTATGGGTGTAAAGTAATGCCTGTTTTGGTTCTAATTATGCTTTGCCCTTCATGTAAAGTTTTTGACTTCCACCTTTGACATGTATTTTGTAGAAATAAGCTGAATTTAAAGTGGTTAGTGTGTCAACTGAATGATAAACTGTCACAGTGTTCTTTACTTCAGTAACTTGGGATTAAGGAAAACAAAGGTTCTTGGTATTGCTAAAGGGAGTTTGCTGGGGGTGTATAATCAAAAGAACATTTACAGTTTACTCATACATACAGGAAAATACATGTGCATGTAGGTAGTTCGCCAAGGGACTACCCCATAATATCTGGGGAGCAAGAAGCTTTTATAACCCTCCAGTTACACACAATTTGGAGGAGGGGTGGGGAATCAGATGGGGGATGACATAGGCAGTTTGCTAAAGGCACATTAGAATAAAACAGTAGGGATTTAAGTCAATACTAAAGAGAAGAACCTTCAGGAAGGACAGCTATTAGCATGTCTAAGGTGTGCCCAAAGGACAGTCCTTTTGGAGGAGAGGTGGAGCATCAGTATGCCTGAGGCACATTAGGATAAAACAACAGGGATTGATTGGGGTCAGAATAACACAATACAGAAAGAACATAATACAGAAATAAAGCACAGGTAAAGTATTAGCATATCTAAAAGCATACCTCCAAAGGACAGGCAGGTATTAGCATCTCTAAGGTGTACATGTGGCACAAGACTTGCAATATGAAGTCTAAAAGCTGTTCTTACAGAGTCAGGTTTTTAGCAGCCATGTTGTGGCAAAGCTTTTGCTCATTTTGTCCTGGCTGTATCAATTCCTGCCTTTTGCTTTAGACAGGAAGAGTATGTCAAAGCTACTCTTGCACAGCTTTCTCTGGAGAGATATTCCAGTGTTCTCACATTACTGTATTCCCAGTCAGACCAGTCAGATTCATAATGTGAGATAAATGGGGCAGAAGAAGGGACTGGCAGGTGACTCTGCTAAATCAGTGTTAACAAATGAGTTTAATCAAGCTGAGACATAGTCAGTCTTGGGCATGGGATGGGGAAGGCACTGAGAACCTGAGGGAAGGAAAGAAAATTCTCAGGTGAGGTGGCTCCAGGCCAAATGGATAGATCAGATATGTAACACCAGATTTCCTTGCTGTTTGGTTAGCCAACAGTGTGAACCACCCTTAGGGTACAGTCAAGACCTTGGGAAAGACACGGGAAGAGGGGACTATTCTGCATGGGCAAAGCAAGTCCCACGAATCAGAAGGATTGTTACCTTGGTTTATGCAGCTTCCTACAGCGCTGTAAGCATTTTGGTTTGATCTGCTGGAACAGAAAAGGGGCAAAAATGTGATCATGAGAGTTTCACAGTATCTCCACCCATATTCTATCTGACCTTCCATAACCCCATAACTAGTGTCAGCCTTGGTTACCTTGGACATCTGCCTGGTCCCCCAATGGCCTGACGCAACTCACTGATGATACCTGCTCAGGAGTGCCGTGCCCCCGTTTTTCTTAGTACAATCTGGCTGCAATTTTAAATTTCTGCAATGCCCACAATGTAACCACACTCAAGGGCTTTGTGAGAAATTTAAAGGACACTTCTCAGCCAGTCAGTGTTGCAGGGGAAAATGCAAAAGTCATCCCCTGTCCAGTAAGCCCCCCAGGCCAATCACAGAGAAGGCAGGAAGAGAACACTTTGCTGGCCCTGAACCACCCTATCCCAAATTTAGTATTTCGGCTCTGTTCAGTAGTAGTTCTGGAGTCAGTGTACATATGTCAGGGCTACTGAACATCTTTCAACTCGGGAACCAAATTCCTTTTTGGAGAAGTTCTCAAGAAGTACATTAAATTGGTGGGTGGTACTAAATGTACCAAAACCGCTGGCATGTTTTTGCTAAAAGCTTTAATGATCTGAGGTCAGGAGAAAGGAGTGTGGCCATTTGGAGATCTTTATATCAATTCCCACCTTTCACTTCAGCCATATAGTGTCCTTGGGCAAGGAGAATATGTCAAACTGTGATTATTCACCTCCTAATTAGCAATAGCAAAAAGAGCATAGTGAACCTGGATTGAATTGTCTTAATCTTTATGTAGCTGTTTACTGTTGGGTAAGGGTAGGTTTTGAAACCAGGTGTAGACATTTGCTAGCTATAAGAATAACTATAAAATCATAAGTGCTCAACAGGTCGTTTAACACCAGGAAAGTCACTAGAGAGAAAAGCCAAAATCACGAATTTTGGCTCTGAATGCTATTGGTCAATGACAATTAAAATTATTGCAACTGGTGGGCCAGTGTATAAAAAATAAATGACACTCACTAAAAGGGTAGATAAAAATCAAGGACATATTTTACATCTGAAGGAACTGGATGTTAAAGGACCCAAAGTCATCCACAGAATTAATATAGGCATAAAGAGCTCTAGGCAGTTTAGAAAACATGGCAAAAGTTTACATCCTTTCCTGCTTACATTATTCATTTTTTCAGTATATGAAATTAGATATCCAACATAACTTTTTTTAGCTTGCTCAAAAAGTTATTTCACACATGTGTATGTTGGTGTAGCATAAATCATATGCAGATTACTTGTAGCTGTTTCTGTCCAGTTGTAAGTTGTAAGTAATGCTGCATATTTTACAACATGACAGTTGCAACAGATATTAGGAATGTTCCCAAAGGGTGCTATAAACAGCTTCCTTTAGGTGTTAGCAACAAAGAAATCTCCATAAGAAAATGAAAGGAGGTGACAATAGGATCCCACATTTACATGATGTGTGTTACCTATCAGAGATTAAATTCTACCTGAAACTGTTGCCTTGTTTACATGGAGGCTGATATTCTTGGAATAAAGGTTGCAGTTCTATCATGTCTGATAGTCTGGCAGGATTTTCTACTTTGAATGGAAGGATCAAATTGGGCCATGCTCAGAAACAGCCTAGGCTCATCTTTCTAATCAAGGAAATGCTTGAGACAAGAGGAAATGAGAAATGACACTCTGCTTTGAGTGTCAAAAGGTTTAATTGTTCAACTGAAGATGTTATACAAGCCTAGAAGTCCTTCTCATGTGCAAAGCATCCATATGCGTCATATGTGGGAAGAGTGTGGCACTCCTGTGTATTGCAAAGGCAAGGTCTCTTGAGCATGTGCCGCGTACAGGGCCATTCATCCATGATGAACAAAGATTCCCATCAAACAAGTCAGTAATGTGTACCTGTGTGACAGTTCATTCGCCTGGACATTCATGTGGGCCATCATCAAAAGTGACAGGCATTGCTTTGCATAAAACTGGCTAGGGACCAAAATGTTCTGAACAACTCAATGCATGTTTTCCCTTGTACATGTTAATACAGGATGTTGACAGGGAGCTTACAAGTTCCTGTAGCTCACATTCTTAGATCAAATTAACACTTTAGATCCAAGGCACAGAAGAAAGTGGTGGAGTTTTTCTCTATATAATGAATTTTATAGGGTTCTAGCTGAATCACATAGTATCAACCGGTTGACATAGTAAATGTGGCTTAAGCCCATGGGCTATTGTTTTATTTGAGGGATGTTTCCCCCTCAGACAAGGCATGGAACTGGGCTTCAGAGACAATACAACAAGCTATTATTGGGTTACCAATTAAGCAAATGGCACCTGGCATGTGCCAGCATGCACAGTGGTTTAAATCATGACTTGTCTAAGCTATAGTGCTTGTACAAACTGAGTCATTATCTCTGTACTTATTACAAATTCTCTGGGATAACTCAGTATATTTGTTCTCACAGATGTATGTGGAATTGCAGACTGAGAAAAGATGGCTCATCTTAAGTACATTTAAGCTCAACTCAACTTGTTGCCTCTAGAGATTTGGCACATCAGCTTCCATCAGCCTGAGCCAGCATAGCCAAATAGCAGAAGAATATTCAAATAGTGTGTCTGAAATTGGGACATAGACACATTTTTCAAGTCTTTTTCTTAACACAGTGCATTTTTTTAACATTCTCTCCCAATGAAATGCAAAATAAATGCATGTTTATTGACAAACTCCATGCTTAATTAGAAAAGCAAACTTTTTGCAAGTGTTCTCAAGAAGTAGTACAAATGAAGTTACCGACCTGCTGTTAAAAGTTGCACTGTATCGTTGTACTATTTAAATTAAAACTTTACTTCGTAATCATTTAAAGCAGCTTTTCTCAGTGTTGTGTCCTCAGATGTGTTGGACTACAATTTCCATCATACTGGCTGGGACTAACAGGAGCTGTGGCCCAACACATCTGGAGAAGTCTTGTCCAAAGAGCTCATACTCTGTAGTCTACTGTACTCCAATAAGGTTATATGTAAGTTCTATAATTTTTACAGTCATACTCCAGTTTTTGGAATTTCTATAGTAAGTCATGAAGATCCACACAGCATGGTTGAGAGAGTAACTAATCACAGAGAGTAACTATAATCATGCACTAAATGGGATTAATGAGTAAACCAACTACTTCATGTAATTTTATGTTTTACTTGGTTTGCATGGGTCATTAAGATTCGTACAGAGTTTTACTGTGTTCTTTGATGTGTACTAATAATGTTTCTCATGGTTACACAGAAGAATGATTTCTAAATAGGCCTGCAATAAGAAAAATGCCATAATTAAATCATAATAATTAACATGGATATTGGTTTGCAATTTGGATAATTCACGCTTAGAAACGGGGTTTTGTTCACCAGTGTACGTTCAGTGGTTTAACAAGCTTTCACGCCAATGAGCTTTCATCAATAGCATGCACATATTCTTCTTTTTTGAATACTTTAAAGCAGGAGTGGGGACTCTCAGGTTATACAACTTTCCCCGGTCCCCCTATATTTCATTTAGTGGTTTCCCTGCTTTTGTGCAGTTTTGAAGGAGATTTCGCACTCCTGCTCTTAAAGCTTTTAAATCATTTTACTCAATACCAAAATAGCTAACAACTGCATGTTAAGTATCTATTCTATCCTGTGGATAGTTAACCAGAATTCAGCATTGTACTTTGGTGCCTGCTTATGGTTGGACAAATACTGCAGTAAAATTATCTTCCAGTACTGAGGGCTTCTTAGGCTGCAATCCACAACAATTTGTTGTGATCCACACAATCAAAGGTTTTAGCATAGTCAATGAAGCAGAAGTAGATTTTTTGCTGGAACTCCCTAGCTTTCTCCATGATCCAGCGTATGTTGGCAATTTGATCTCTAGTTCCTCTCCCTCTTTGAAATCCTGCCTGTACTTCTGGTAGTTCTCAGTTCACATACTGCTGGAGCCTAGCTTGTAGAATTTTGAGCATAACTTTGCTAGCATGTGAAATGCCTTGGAGTAAATATCATTAACTTAGTAGGGTCATTTCTCAGCAGACCTGTATAGGATTGTAGTGTTAGTTTCCAATCCTATGCACAGTTAATGACTAAAACCCACTGACACATCACAAGAACGCAAGACTCACTGGAGGAGACAATCATGCTAGGAAAAGTCAAAAGCAGAAGACAAGGAAGACCAATGGATTAACTTGGATTAATGGATTGGAGGAAATGGATTAACTCCATACAGGAATCCACAGTCCTGAATTTAGAACAACTAAGCAGGGATATCATGGGTAGGACATTTTGAATATGTTCATGCTTTGGACATGACAAACTGACAGCACAAAACAGAAGCAACAACAACAACCATAACCAAGTCCATTGAACACAGGGGAACTGAGTTCACATACATAGAATTCTACTATTAGTTCTGAGGAAGAAGAGTGTAGGCATAACTTGAGCATCATCTGTGAAACCAAAAGGGAGGTGGAATCATCTAACCAGGGCTGTGGAATCATCTGTCCAGGCCCAAGCCAGTACTGGATCCTTTGGGATTGGGGGTCCTTGAGCCACAACTTGCAAATTGGACCTCCTGTGCCTCTGCCATTGGAATCTCCACCACAAGGAACTATCCCTCTATACCAGGTCCTATGTGCATACCCTTCTCAGCCGTGAAAGGAAAGGAGCGTGGAAAGAATGGTCCAACATTAATACAGTATCTAATGTGACCCTCAGTAAATAAAAACAAATTTGTGGGATTGGCTAGTTTTTAAATAATTCGGGATGGCAATGTTTTCTTAATTGTGTATCATAGCCTATCTTTGCATTCACAAATGTCTCTGCTTTCCGGTGAAGGATAATAGAGATGAAGGCAACCTGGCTTCCCTTGGAATGGAATCGCAAAGCATGGGAGCAGGCTCCAAGGTAGGCTTTGGGAGAGTACATACGCGTGAAACACTTTGAACATCTGGAGTAAGTCCTGTGCAAGACAGCTAGAAAGCATGAAATCCCGTTAGCACTGAACCAAGCAATGCCTAGCATAGGACCAAAGGCTGAAGCCACTTTTCATTTCTTTCTGGAAATGCCACCATTTGTGTTGTGAAATGAGAGAACATAGCAGAAGTACTTCAGCAGTAGATGCGAAGGGCAGAGCCCTGGGTGAGGAGCTTACATGATGGAATGCTGTGAAGTCTGTTCCACTCCTTTCCACCTTCTTGCTGTGCAATGTATAATTTAAACATAGCAGTGAATAACTGAAGCCCTGCGTGGTGTCAGAAATCCTCTGCAATAGTCTACATGGGCATCGCTGTAAGATTTTGATTCATGCTGTGCCTTTTAAGATGCTGATGCTGCAGTATGTTCCCCACTTCCCTTCCCTCTCTGTATACTAATGACAATACCGGATCTGTCTTCTCTTTCCACAGAATACTTTACATGGAAAAAGAAAGAAAGAAAGAAAGAAAGAAAGAAAGAAAGAAAGAAAGAAAGGTGAAGAATCTTTCAAAGACATCTCCAGTACTGCATATTAGTATTCTGGTATTCGTCTTACCAAGTCACGCCAATTTTCTTTAATTATTGAAATAATGAGAATGCTTTTATTGATATTTTCAGCAGGCTCAGGACAATTTGATACAAATGCAATTCTGTATTTTCTGACTTTGGAATAAGGGCTGAAAAATAGATCCAAAATAGCATCAACACATTTTGTTGAGTTGCACTGTGCAGCTGTCAATTATGCTTTTTGTCCATTATTGTTAATATTATTGCAGTATTTGACTGAAGCAGTGTTGTCCACTAGCAAGATATGCACTGGTGAATGGAAATATTACATAAATCAAGTAAGGTAAACAAAACTGCCAGTATAATGTCGAACTAACCATATGTAGAACTCTACATTATATGGGCATGCATGAGATCGTAGCTCTGTATTTGCTAAGATAATGGGATATCTTGGTGTGTGGTGGGCTTAGGGGGATGTGTCAGCCGAGAAGAGGGTTCTCTTGTCCTGCTGTAATTTACCCTGTAAATAAGCCTAAGCACATATTGTAAGAATCATGTGTTGCTTCTAAATATCTCCTTTGCTCCTCCTTCCTTTGTAGTTTCCCTTGTTCTTTGAATGTTTGATTGTACTTTCTTGGGACAACTACTGGTCTCTTGCATTCTATAAAGCGCCGTGCATACTGTTCTGCCTTACCTTTGCTGTGTATCCTTCCTTGCCAAGTATCCTGCCAAATTCTCCTGTGTCAAGGAACCCACAGCTCTGCTTTTCTGTGTGCCAAACCCTTGGCTTGTCTGTGTCTGTGTCTGTGCCTTTCCCCAATAGGTACTTCTGCTTATGGACCCTGGCTTGTCCTGTGGTTATGGCTCAGACTTGCTCATGAACCTTGCTGTTGGACTTTGAACTCTGCATTCCCTTGGGTTCTGTGGTCCTGGTTCTGGTGCCTCTAACTTGTCTCCTGCTGCCCACATTCTGTACTGTGACGGCCACTCAGGCGGCTGACAGAATAAGAGCATTTGATTGTATGCCTGTTATTCCTAGTTAGAGTAGAGCCATTTAAAAAATGTTTGGGGTTGGACAGTGCAACAAGCAATCACGATAAGCAGAAATGATAGAACAAAACACTGAAGGCAAAATGTAGCAGGACTTAGTTATTTACTTTGGGAAAGTGAAGAGAACCATCATACAACCATCAAGTTGTATTTAGGCCTCTGAGAGTATTCAACCTTTCACTGTATCCAGTGGTGCCTTTGTGCTATCTGAGATGGCTTCTGCTCATGGACGGTGATGCCCCCAAAGGATAATGTACACAGTTTCAGAACAAACCATAGTCCTCGTTAACACTAATGAGTAAGATGAATTCATTACAAGGGGGAGATTTTCAAAATTATTAGTTTGATTATAGGTATTTTTCCAAGAAACCTCCACATGCATTATGGCGAGAAAATATGATATTCCCCTCCTGGCCATCTGCTCCTTGCCTGAAGTGTCCAGGAAAAAGAAATCTATTAAAAATAAAAAGAACAATACTCTAAAAACACAACTGCATCCATGTGAAAGCACTTTCCTGAATAGCTTTTGGAAAATCATTTTCCTTCCCCAAAAATGTTTGTTTCCAAGTACATTCACATATGTGTCAGGTTCCAGAAACTGCCAAAAAAGCAAGGCCAAATACTTTGGTCCAAGTTCAAAGATCAATAGATACATACATGAATATCCAGAACTGCCCATGTGGTCCCAACATGTTGGAAATAATCAGGAGAAGGAGCGCAAAGATGAATAGCATGGAGGCCTGTTGGAAGGAGTTACCGGGAAACCTAGAGGGAAAAGCTGGGTAAGTTCTGTAAGCAGAACAGAACCTTCTATGTCTAAGAATATCCTGCGTCCAGAACCCAGGACAATGTTCCTCCTTTGGAAATAATCACCAGCTATATATTGTGGAGTTTAAATGTTCTGTGCCACTCCAGCAAGGGGTGGCCCTGTGTCCAGGCAGGCAGGCTCCTATTCCATGTTGTTCAGCTCCATTTAGCTTTGGCTTTTTCTGTGAAATAGCTGGACTGACTCCAGATAGGGAGAGGAGAAATGAGAAGATGTGCTTGTGTCCATCCCAGACAACAGGGAATATCAGTTTTGCTGTTTGACCCTGGCTCTAAACTGTTGACCTGAAGAGTAAGAAAGGAGTACACCAAGGACGAGGTCTGGCTAAGCCCTGCAGCTGCAAAGCAGGGTGGTCCTTTCACTGGGGACATGATCCTGGTACAGCAGTCTGGGATAACTCCTAAAACAAAGGACAAGCTATAGGAGGCAGCCTTGTCCTTAAAGCTCTGAAGGCTCTCTAAAGGGCTGTTTCTCTGCTGTAATGCTAAGGATCGGAAGATTAGCAAACTGAAGTGACTGAAATGTTGTTGGTAATATTAACTGGAGCTAAATGTCACAGGGTGCCAGGGTGCCTTGAAATGTTAAATATTGTTTCAGGGAAAAAATGTATTTTACTATTTACACACATGCTGACAGTTCATTTTCAGGTGGGAACACTTCTTCTCGACACACTGCAGCTTCAATCTTCCCGCTGTGAAATTTTAGACAGCTCTTCTATGCCGAGTCCTTGCCAGCTCTATTAATATTTATACATTCCATACACATCCTGGTCAAAGCATATAAGTTGCAGATCTTTCTGATTTGGAAGCTATTAAGATTCATGACCCCTTTAGCTATTTACTCTGTGGTCTAGGAGCCTTTGCCTTCAGCTTACAAATCATTACTGTTCAAATATTGCCCCGTGCTATGTCCATTTGTAGTCCATCAAAGAGCAGTTAAGATCTTTAATGCATTCATTTATCTCCGAAACACAGGTTATTAGGAGAGACAACCCAAGATATGAGATAGAAGACCTACTTTCCCAGACAATTCCTGTTAATTCTGGATTAATGAGTATTTGTTTAAAGACTGCCCCCCACCAATTAAGAAATAATATAGGATTATCCACCTCCCCTCAAAGGGCTTTTGGAAACTGGCTGATACAAGGATGCCCCCAATATTCAGTGAGGAGACGCTTCATTTTGGGTCTTATGAAAATACAGATCAACCTATGGAAGATAACTTAAAGGGCTGGTTTAAGCTTTTTTCAGTGTGTAAATTATGTAATTTGCTCAGGGGAAAAAAAGAATAGCTTTTGAGATGGTTTCCTCTTGAGAAGGGGCACAGCTCAGTGTTAGAACACATGGGTTGCAGGTTCAACATCTAAGACTGAACCCCTGGCATCCCTGGCATCCCTGGCAGGCAGCGCAAACACACTCCTTATGAGACCCAAAACTGCTGCTGAGAGTTAGAGAACTCTGCATTGGGCTTCATGGACAGTCTGACCTCGCTTGAAGCAGAGGTTTTCTAGGCAGTGAGTGCCAAAACACATCTAGTAGGAAGCCAGAGGAAGACGGTGGTGCTTTTAGGGCTTGTCTTCCAGGAGCAGATCCAGAAACACTTTAACCTGGAAAGTCCCCATACAAAAACTTAGCAAGAGTGCCAGTCACTGCTTGTTGCAGCCAGAGCACCCTGCAAGCTCAAGAGAAACCTCTGAAAGCAGATTCAGGAAAAGAGACCTATCCGATCCCTTCCCTCTGCCTTGGGAGGGTGGGGTGCATGTGAGTATGCAGACAGTTTCTTTTGCTTTTTATTCTAAGCAAATGCCTTTTAAATTGAAAGGAAGCAGCTGACAGTGGCAATGAAGGGGGCATGCAGGGCCCTGGCAGCATCACTGGAGAATAGGATCAGCATGCATGGAGCAACTCCAAGATCTACAGATGTACAATTTCAAAATGACTCAAGTAAGGGGGTGGTGGGGGGGAGAGCTAAGAACACAACAGAAACCCACTGAGTATAGTTCAGCCAATAACCACAGAATGCTGAGTGTCAGATAGAAGTAAGCAACCAACAAACCAACCACCCTCTCTCCCCGCAAAAAAATTAATTAGAAGGAAGGTGAAATGGAATATCCTGGAAAAGGGTATGGCTGACTACCTTGCATACTAAACTGGAACACTCCATATGTGAGGGGAGGATACACAGGTACAAGTTCAGCTTGTGTCCTGTCTAGCTCAGTTTAAGGTTCTCTGGTGAGCCAACTGGAAGCCACTGCTCTTCGGGATGGACAAGGGAGAGGACTTAAGCTATGCAGGACAGGGCAGAGCTATACTGGCTGGAACTGACTCAGAAAAGGCCTGATCTGGGCCCACGCTGACCCCAGGGCTTCTGAGCTGCCTGTCTCCTAAAGGGACATTGCCTGATTCTGCAGGTGTTGCCTGGTTGTATCCCATGGCATGGGGCTGGAGTGGACTGCATGCAATCTCTGGTTCTCTGGCTGCATCCAAGCCTCGTCTTCTGGCCAAGTGATCCTGGGGTATCAGATGCTGGCTCACTGGGGAATGCTTTCACAACCATGGACTCCTCTTCTGAGCCAAAAAATGAAGCCCAGAAAACATGACAATGTATGTTCCTATGGATTTCAAAGGGGGAAGTACATTTCTGGGCCAGTTGCAAGGTAGAAATGCAGCAGCATTTAGTGCCATCATACTTGGAGTCTGGAGGACATGCCAGGATAGCAAAGAGTCAACAGATTTCACTCAGCTTCAGTGCAAAGGATAAACAGACTACCTATGTCTGTATTCTATGTTGTACCCCCACTCCCATCACAGGGTCTGGTTTGCAAGGTGGGGAGGGACTGAACCATGTGGCAACTCAGTAGCACCCACTGTGAAGCCTAAGCTCTCATCAGAGCCCCTTCCTTGCCGCCCCTATGATCAGCCTTCCACATCTGCCAGCACAAGCTACAGAATCAAACAGAAAATATTTGCTATTAGTTTCACTCTCACTCAAATCTACAAGGTCAAATCCAGCTGCCATCAATTCTGAACATGGTCGATAGCCCTCTTTCCCAGGAGAGAATCGGAGGCTTTGGCTAATTAGCCAAAATGCTAATGAGTTTTCTTGTGGGACATTTCTTAGCTCAGGAAGACACACCTAGTTTTGTCTCTAGAAATGTGTATTCTCCTTGATTCAGAAGCTGATGGTGTGTGCAGAAGTTCTGTTTTTCCTTGTGGTTGTACTTCCCTCCAATGGAGTCTGTATTAGTTCAAAGGGCAAAATGGGTACCGTGGGATGCACAGCTTCATTGCCTTCACACTAGCAGGCATTCTGCCTCTTCATTAACACTTTCCTTGGCTCATCAGCTGTGGCCCTGAAATGAGGGGCTTCTCATTCACAGCATCAATGAGTTCGAAATTATTTGATCTACATTTCAGTGTGAACTTCCTAATTTAGCACTGCCATACTCAAACTGAAACAAAATTATCCTTTGAAATTTGCGGTTCGCCCATTTTTGCAACGAACTCAGAAATGCATAAGGAAGAAAGTACACACACACTAAAGGCATATAACTGAAAATAATTTTAACATGCATTATATTTGGGAAAACTGACTGCAAAAATATGTCTGTTAGCCAAAATGGCATCAAAATGCATGCATTAGGAAAAGAGTGCATCCAAACATTTATTTTTTTCATTTGAACACTTCTCACAAAGTTTGCAATGAACTCAATTTAAGAATGGAAAAACTGTCAGGGTGCAGGATGAACCAAGAATTAGAAATGCAAAGACCATTCATGAGGGAGGAGGCTATCAGTGGCTACTAGCCTTGCTGGTTGTGTTCTGTCTCCCTTACCAGAGGTGGCATGCCTTCATGCATGAGTTCCTGAGGAGCTGGACGGGCAGAGAACTGGCACCCATCCTGCTTGAGGGATCCCATGGGCAGCGGTTTTGCAGATGGATTGCTGGATTAGATGGACCAGCAAGGCTTATGTTCTTAATATGATATGGATAGTGTTCTAGCTAGGCTGATCAAATGAACTAAGCATATTTCCATTGAGAGAGAGATTATGTGTTTGATATGATATTTTCACCAGTGTTTAGGTGTGGGTTTTCACCCTCCAAGGTGTATTTCAGAATGTTGCAAGAGCTACCTGAATAGCAACGCTCAGTGAATCTATCCTGCCATGCATGAAGAAACAGAAAAATATAAGCCGTACTCATCGGAAACTCAATGCGAGAGAAGAACATAGATCACAAAGGGCAGGGAAAAAAGTGAAAGGGAGCAAAGCTTTCACTACTCGATGCAATGCTTTGTGTAGCCCCATTAGCTTTTCAACATGTTTTTCTTCAAAAAAGATGAGCAAGTTCTGAGTTGCATTGTTCACAACTTTTCAATTACTAACTCCTAACACTGAGGCTTAAGAACAACAAGGCTATCCATATTCCTTTTAAAAGAGTCATTTTATTTTTCATCAAGGGAAACAAAAGGAGCCCTCCTACTCTTCAAAAGCATTTTAAAGTCAAAATAATTGATACTGAAAACTGGGCTGAATACAGATGTGACTGTATCATCTCTGTTGCAACAAACAAAGGCAGGTTAGGATTTTCTCTTTTGTTGAAATGAATGGGCTGCAATAAAGGGGGAACGATTGTGCCATGACAAGGCAAAGTACTTTTGAATTCAAGATCTGGTTTTTCATTTGATCAGAACAGCTCTTCACAATGCCCTCTGCTAATCTCTGGCTTCTTCAGAACATACGTTTCCTCGCCTGCTTAGCAGATTCATTAATCAGATAAAACTCTTTGCCAGCCTTATATTATTTTTAGAGGAAAATAATCATATGCAAATAGAGAGTCTAAGATTGAGATGACCAATATTTGATTACTGAATTAAATGGGCAGAACAGCCCTGCAGTCCAGGCACATGGAGAGACTGATACTTCAGGCTGGATACCAGTGTGATTTAGTCTCAGTCTATGCACAACCAACAGGAGAGTCAACAGCACTATGATTAACTGTAGAACTGGAATGGTAAACCTGCATCCCTCCACATGTTATAGGACTTTAAATTCTATCCCCCTCACCAGCAGGGGTAATGAGACCTGTAGTCTAACTTTTGGAGAACCACAGCTTCTCAACTCCTCTGCAAAGCAAGCAAAAGTTTGTATAGCAATACAGCATCTCTGGTGATTCCATCTATAGCTACCACTTATGATGCCTGTATGATAGCCATGTCTGGAAAGCATGAGTTAGCAGGCAGCAGGCACCTCATGATGCCTGCAATGCTCCACTTACCCAATCAGCAGAATCTAACCGTACCCTTTCCTTCTGCAATTGGTAGGCAGGCTGCACTGAACACCTGGAGAACTTTCAGGAACAGAAAAAAGTCACCACTGGGTATCAGGAAACAATTTATTGCTGGTTATTGTTCCAGGGCACTTATGAATATTATCCTTCCCTCTCTCAGCTCTCTGCAGCTGGATTTATTATCATAAGAATAGTAAAAAGAGAGAGTGAATGAACGTGTTAGTATACCAATGGCAAATACTTAGTCAAGATGTAGAAGCTTTGGTTTGACATGAAGAATCCATTCCATACTTTCCACTTCTCAGGAGCAAATTACATCTGAAGTTAGATGTGTTTTTCATCTAACCTTTTCATTCATTAGCTTGGGAAAATGGGGCAAGGGCAGCTGAAAACTAATGGTTTCAAAGCAAGCAAGGATAGGGACTCTAAACATCTCCTCCTCCTCTGCTGTCTTAAGGATAATCTCTCTTCTTAAATGGACATCCTCTTTAGTCAATCTTCTGTTTGTGCTCCCACGCAGAACTTACTTGTAGTCAATTCCTCATTCTAGCTGATGCTTTTTGCAGTTTTTAAAAATGCATGTTAGATGCAAGGACATATATAGTGGTATATGTAGTATGCCCCTTGGAGGAGCATACCGAAACGGAAAGAGGGACCATGGTTCCTTGTCTCAGTCATCATAGGAACAAAAGAATAGCAGAAACAATTAATACTTTGACTGAACTGCCTCACTTATGAGACAAGTACTAGGAAATCTATACAGAGAAGTCTCTACTAAAGGTGTATCTGCTATTAGCAATAATAAGGTAAGATATGCACCCAGAATCCAAGTTATTTCGAGACTTTTTAAGATTATGTTTATACAGCCAATTGCTCTACATTTTTAAAGTGAAGGCTGTTGTCAAGACAACACTAACGGTGACATTTTAAGGAAGCAATCGTTGCAAATAATTTCAAGCAGAATACGAGAGTTCCACCCTCACAGTGGCTGTCAACAATTTAAAGTGATTGTGCTAAAAAAAGCCATGCTTGCATATGGATGTAAAAATGGTTAAGGATAAGCATCTGCATGCAAAATATGAGGTAGGTAATATAAAACATCCATGTAAGTTTACTTAAAAAGAGAAGAAGGATGTGTTGGCTCATTTGAAAACAGAAAAAGAAAACAAAATTCACATTAGACCAATACATTTGTTAGGCCGACCAAAGTGCTATGAAGCAGTGTGGAAGCTTTCACATTCAGGCCAGATAGTAAACAAAGTTTCCTTCCTGGTGGGGAATAAAATAAGCTTGGCTGAAGTTGAAACCATAGCTACGGTTCTATGAAAAAAACCAAATATTCTTATATTATAAATGTTTATAGGATCTAAATTAGTTTGATGTACTGTATGAGCTTCCAAATACAAACCTACAAAAATGATGAAAAACTGAGTTCACCTTTAATAGGTTTAGAGACATGTAATCACAACATTATTACTGTTTGTATATTATTCACAGCTTCTGGAATCACCTTGCATGTGTGGTAATGAAGCTTTGCATATTCATAAAGCACAGCACAAATCCCATAAGAATACAGTGATAAGCAAATCTTTGCATTGCAATAAAGGCCAGATAATGGCTGGGTTCAGACAAGACAATAACCACACTCAAGGGTTGATTATGGGTGAGTGTGGGCTGTCGTTGAACACATTGCTGGAATGTGAGTTACCATGTTGTCTGAACCCGGTGGTGCTCACCAACAATGATATATTAATTATGAACAACCCGTGAAGAAAATGTATAGCTTGCTATTGGGTTGTAAACTACAGTTGTTCATGGTTCAGACATGATGATAGCCCATGTTTCAATGAAAGCCAGCAATTCAATACTCAGTCTTCAGTGTGGGCTATCATACACAGAGCAGTATGACAATGGAACCTATTACCTGGGGAAGTTGTGGGCTCTCTCTCATTGGAGACATTCAAAAAGTGTTTGGACAGTCATCTAAATTGGATGGTGTAATTTAGTGTCCTGTAATAGCAGGGGGTTGGACCCAATGGCCTTCTGGCCCCTTCCAACTCTACTGTTCTATGATTCTATACTTGCCCAATCCAGTCAATAAGAAATCCATATTCCCTCTTATTTCCTCTTTCTTCTTCATGTTTGAGCTAGTTTCTTGCAAGTCCCATCACCAGCAGGGTTAATTTCCTGGAAGTCTCCTCACCTCCCATCTTTTTGATAATGAGCAGCAGCATGTGATCATGTTTCTTTGACCATTTTAAGTTGACATCCACCATGAGTATTCAAGAGACAAAGTTCACTTTCTCTCACCGTCCCATTGTGACTCTGACCTTCAACAGCAGCGAGACTCTGACACAAGGGAGAAGGAAGTCATTAGATCAAGAAGACCAAGCCTCAGAAGTGCTACTTTACACCTCAGAGGAGCCATCTACCCCACAACTAAGGGTGAGGATCACCCCATAGACTGATGGAGATTGTATGTATGGTTGGTTCCCAGGTATGGGAATTGTGGGACTGTTTGTTCTAGATAGTGTTGTGCTCTCTCACAAAGAACAGGTTCATAGTTTAGGTGTGCTTGTGGATTGGTCATTGCCATTTGAGGCCCAAGTAGCTTCTGTGATGAGGAAGGTACTACCAGCTTTGGTTTGTGTATCAGCCATGCCCTTTGCTGTAGAGGGATTGGCTGCCATTGCATAGTCTGTGCATTGGTAACTTCAGTTATGTTTAGACTGCTGCAATGCACTTTGTGTGGGACGATGCTTGTGCTCGGTCTAGAAGCAGCAGCTGGTGCTGAAAGTGGTAGCCAGGATGTGAGGTGGAGCACCTCATGGTGCACATATTAAACCCAAGGGATCATTTGGGAGCAGGTTCCTTGGCAGATCGCCTGTCCCAAGACGAGCCTATGAGAGCATTATGACGATCAGAGGAGGCCTTGCTGGTGTAGCAGATCCTGTACTGATTGCATATGCTTCCCATTCCCTTTGTTTGTAATTAGGGTGTAGGTTTTAATTGGTTTTAATGTAGGGATGTGAGAGAAATCCATTCCAGGTTTTGGGGTTGGAAATCCATCGGATTCCCTGGGCTTATCATCCTGGACTCTGGTCCACTTTGTAGCTGCCTGGGTCCTCAGAGAAACTGACCACCAGGAGTCCATCACAACCCGGTGCCTGCTTGCCAGTGAAGGCACCCACAAAGGAAGAGTCATGATGAGTATGAGATTTTGAACACCAGTTCTGGGGAACTAGAGCAGAGGTTTCTTGCACTCATTCCCTGCTCGTGCAGTTCCCACAGGCAACTCGTTGGCCACTGTGAGAACAGAAAGGTTCTGGTTCAAAACAGGGCTTTGGTCTTATCCACCACAGATCTTATACTTATCTTTATACTCTTATAAATCTGGTGGTATCACTCATGGGAATGATAGTGGCTATTTCTATCATTTCCACATTGTTCATAATGCAATGAACACCCCTCCCCAGGGACTAGTACCTCATACTTAACTTGTCAGCTCTGCGTAAAGTCCAAATTTAAAATGGAAGTTAAACACCTCTTTCTCTTTTTGAAGCAATGGAACTCTATTTATTTGGCTACACTTTTACAGACCTAATGCATTAAAGAGGTTTTGCTATTTAAACTGTAATTTCACAGTCAATTAATCCACAGCAAACTGCAGACTTGTCTTGAGGGCCTTAACAAGTGTACACGTCACTGCACCAGCCTATCAAGAATTTGAGCATGAGGGCAGAGGATCGCTGCCTCTCATTCCTGTACAGTATCAAGTATATTTTAAACATTGCAACTGGTAATGGTGAAGGAGGAGGACATCTATAATGAGCTCTGCATTTAAAGAACTGGCCAGTCCTCAGGATGATTGCTGAACTAGATGCAGTCAGGTGCACCAAAGGATCGTGCATGAGATTGTAATTCTCCACCCCTACAGCCTTAATCACTCAGCAGGGGCTCCACATCCAGTGCTTCCCCCCAAGTGCTCTGTGCAGCCAACACTGACAGTTTAGTGAATGGCCGCGTTGAAATTGTGGTGGTACAAGCAATGTAGTGCTGTATGTGCGGGTTGGAGCAGCAGGGGCATTTTGTATAGCAAATGAAGAAATGTCATGTCCTTGCTATTCAACACACCAGCAGCACAGGGGTGGATGGAGCTGTCAGTTTTGGTTTCTCTTTGGTTTCTTATTTCTCAAACCATATGCATATTTGTCCTAATACATGTATTTTCATATGCATTTTGCTTAATATACATTGTATGCAAGCAGTTTTCTAGTTGCAATGCACATCTGAACATTTTTCTGTTTAATATATGCAGTTTGGTATGCAGGAGTTGAGCTGAGCAGGGCTGTCATGGATAGGATGGTTTGGAAGGCTTTTGTTCATAGCCATAAGTCAGAGAAAACATGACAGCACAGATCGACAACAAGTGCATTCTTTGGATTGGAGAACTACACTGAAAATTTGGGGAAAAATACAGATTTTGAAAATCTGTTGAGTCTGGGTCCACACAGTGTTGCAAAAGTGAACTGTGAAGATTCCCCACCACTACCATCCCTAAGACAGCACTGACACCACCATACATTCTAGGAGTATTTTGTATTACAGTGGCTATTTTGGACATGAACTGCTGCTAGTATGGTTTGCAATGTTCATGTGGAAGATGAGCTTGTGAACCAGAAGTGCCATGCAATAGCTAGCATCGGTGCCATCACAAGAGCCCTTGCTGGAAGGGCGATATTTGGAGAAATAACCATGGTTGTATCAGTCGATACACCTTTACTCATGGCTAATACATGAGCTAGTGTGGAATATTTTTTATTTATTTATTTATTTTCCGATTTATATCCTGCCTTTTTCCTACAAAGGGCTCAAGGCAGCTTACATCCTCCTCCTCCTCCACCTTATCCCCACAACAACAACCCTGTGAGGTAGGTTGGGCTGCAATATGCACAAGAATGGCACCATTGGTAGCAAACCTAACATTCCTGCCAGATATTCTAAGCTAGCCCTACAATGGAGCCATAACATTCCTTCAATACATATTTTGCCAAATAGCAATAATTTAGTGTTAGTTAAGGACGGTGACCGTTATGTTTCGTTATACAACTGACGTGTGTGGATGTGTGTACAGTGATTGACTACGTATGAAAGGTAAAAAATTTCATGAGTTCCGGGACCTGTTTTCTTATAAAAAAAGCAATGACTAAAACACATTATTCAGATTCCTAGTCCAATAGTCAGCCTACACAAGCAGCAGAGTGAGGTGGCGGTATGCAAATATGGTCCAGTGGACTGTCTCACATCAGAACCCTGCTGGTAAATTATAGTGTTGCACTTTTCCTTGTTACTAATTCCCTGCAAACAGAAAAGCAGAACATCAGGCTAAGAGCTGGGCTGAAATCATTTTCCTAGATATGCTATATTTTCCTTTTTCTTTCAAGGAAATTCTGAAGCAGCCTGAAAAAATGGTATCTCCCAACTGATAGTTACAGTTGGTCATCTTCTAATGCATCATTCATAGATGCATTTACAAGTAAGGACATGTGAACAGGAAAGTCAAAAAGCTTTGGCGAAATTTAAAAAAAAAACCCAACAGCTGCTGAATCAGCTTTAAGAAGTCTTATCACTGAAGCAATCACAGCTCTCTTCCACCCAGTTTAATGAGCATTAGGCATATTAGTTTCACTGACAAAGGTCAGGAAATGTACCTTTTAATTGGGTTTCTAATGGAGTTGCTAGCAGTCACTTCATGAAAGAATCACAGCAGGTTTGGCTATTACATTTTAATGTAAACTTTATATACCTGCTGATGTTTGTAATATAAATAGACTGACTGGAAAATTCACAGCATGTCAGGAAAGTATTAAATAGCTTATAACACATTTACCAGCATTATGTTTGAAAAGAAACATTTCAAAATGCTTGAAAATACAAAAACATCAAGAACCATTCCCACACCATGCCTTCCTTTCAACAGAGAAATACCAATGTAGAGAGTTTGTGAAAGCAAACGTATTGTCTTCTTTTGTCAAGCAGACTGTAAACTGTATAATTCCAAAGAATTTATACTTGTTTAAGCCTCTGTCAAAGGAACTAATTTGCATTTGCTTTATATGTAGATACACATCTGTGTTCTTACTTAGCTCAGAATCCTGACTCCCAGCTTTCCATCAGCAGCATCCAGTGTCCATCAGACACTGAGCAGGTTGTTCTATATTGAAGTAGGGGTGACTGGACTGAAACAGAAGAGGCAGAGCATTTTGGGTGGTCCACAAGCAATTAAGCCATACTATTTTGACAATTAAGCCCTCCTATTCTAGGTATAGACCATCAGTGGTCTCACTTGCATAAAGTGGTTTTCATCTGGGTTTTGGTTTCTGGTAAAGAGAGGTTGGTGGTGATTAGATGGTTGCAGTCATGTCCAAGACTCCAGGTAATATATTTGCTAGTTTTAGCTACAGAAATCTGTAGCACAGGTCAGTTTGCCCTTGTCTGCTTGGAATTCTTGGATATGGATATTAGAAAGAACAAAGGGGATTGATTCATTTACTGGCTGCTTGTCATACCTTAATTTCACTGCAAGAAATATTTTCTCCTAGACTGTTTTTAATAATTGGGTGAACCATTTGGAATCCATCTCCACTCTGTCTTGCTCAGTTAGATCTTTGGTTCTCCAAACACATTGCATTACAGAGGTGAAGAACTTGATGACTTCTAGATGTTGTTGGACCTTATAGCATTCCACAGTTGGACGGTGCCTATAATGCCATGGAGTCTAATCCCCTACTCAGGTCTCCCATACAAATACTAACCAGGCCTGATCCACTTAGTTTCCAAGATTAGGCAGGATCAGGCACTGTATGGAAGCTTAGATACGAATCAATTCCCACAGTTCTGGACTATTGGTCATAATTGGTGGAACAAACTGCAGTTGGAATCCAAGAACATTTGGAAGAACCACAGACAGGTATGGGTGAATCTGTCAATCTTAGCTTCATTCAGTTTCTTGATTTCCTAAGCTTGTTTGTAAGCTTGCTTTGGCTCAGTTCCATGGCAATTTATAATTTGGGGCAATTTACAACAATTCAGATATATGCCCATAATATACATACTGATGTTTACTTTTCTAGCATGGGTTTTCTGCAAGCATCTTCTCCTAGCATATTGTGTTCTTGTGCATACAGTCCCTTAATAGGTTGTGTGGATTTTTTGAGTTTCAAGCTGCACAGCAAAATTGGTGTAGGTTTGAGCAGTCAAGTATCATCTGGTTTATGGATAGATTCACAAAAGGAAATTCTCTCAGAATGTAGACAGGACAAATTCTCCACATCTAGCTAGTTTTCCTACTCCTGGTTTATTACCTTCATCATGTCCCTCTCAAATTTCTGATGGCATCTTTCCTTCCTGTACTGGTGGAGGAATTAAGATGGATGGTGCTCTTGGGCAATTGTTCCCACAGACTGATGCTGCATTCTAGACAATTTGGAATCAGAAAGTAAAACATATTTCAGTGCTATTGGGCAGGATGGGCTCGGTCAAGCTTCTCTGATGCAGGAGGAGGAGGAGATTATCTGAAGACTTGTTCATTTTGCTGAACAAGGCAGTTCCTGGGAATGTCCATGATGTACAGCTGGTGGGAGGAGCCTCTGAGGATGAGGAATTCTCAGACACAGACCAGGCTACTGTTATTGTCGCCATGGTTAGGCATCACCAGAGATGAAAGGCTCAGCTGAATGAGCAGCACACAGAGAGGAGATGTGCTTGCCTTTTGAGAGCTCCTCTTGAGATGATGGGACCCAGGCATGTTCATAAGGAGAGTTTCTGGAGGTAAGTTCTAGATTTGGTTCAACAAACTGCTCTGTGCATGCTCAGAGATCCATTCTGAGTGATCTGTATTTAGGAGAAATAAAAGAAGGGTTGCAATGGAAATGGTCTGTGCTGATGGCTCCAAGGAGAAACTTTGGCTCACTCCAACTGGTAAAGTAGTTCCAGATGAAAGGCATGATGAATTGATTAATTCATACATTCCAACAAAAAAGTGTGCAAAAAAAGGACAATGTCATCACAATGGTATTAGAGGTTCCTGTGAGCCAGAAACCATAATTGTCCTAAAGCAACTGTCCTGTAAGAGCAATCACAGCATGTAGCAGTCAAACATATTGTATCTTGCATTTTCTGGGCCCAGAATAATGAAATAACATGTGGAGAAGTGACTACATATGGTGCGGAAGACACTTCTTAAGTATCCCACATGATAACTTGAAAATGCCTCCTTTCTTACTGGATAAATGCATTTACTGGGAAAAAATGACCAGTCATTTAAGAGTGTGTCCATCCATCATTTCATATAACTTTGCAGTTTTAGAGGAATTGAATTAGGCTTTTCTATTTTCTTGAAGAACAATTGCTTAACAGGATATGAATCAAGGTGATAGTGAGAGCTGCTATCATCACACAAGGCTAGTGTGTCTTGGAAGACTGAATCAGATATCATTGATGTAGCACATTCATTTGGTAAAAAGGGGCAGGGGAAACCTCGCAACCCAATAGGGCCCAATGTCTTTGCATGTGCTAATAGTGACTACTTAATGATCCAATTCAAACATAAACATTTCAGTGCAATAAACACTGCCTTATTGTCCTGGGAATGATTGTGCCTCCCCTTCTCATTCCTCCCTAGTCAAGGCCAGCTTCAGATCATTTTTCTTGCTTTCTTAAACCACCTCTGAGATGAAGGAACCTGTGCTTAAAGAAACTGAGGCTACAGCAGGCATGGGAGACCTAAAATATGATTCTTTACCTAATCCAAGTCCTGCCCTCTGCTCTGAGACTCTTCTCCAGGGCAGGGAAAATGCTGCCCTCATCGGATCAACATGAATAAATGAGGCTGTAGGACTGGGGTGTGTGTGTGTGTGTGTGTGTGTGTGTGTGTTCTGTGGCATGTGCAGATGCATCAATGGTGTATCTGCATGAAGAGTGTGTGTGCATGCCAAGCATAGCTTTATTGGTGGTGGCCTCATGCATTTAGGGCAGTGGCCCCACCCAGTGCTGGCAAAACCTTTCATTAGATTTATTTATTTTGTTATGCTGTCTATCAAGGCATTTGTAATTAAGTAGCATATTACCTGGTCACCTTATTGTATTTATGTGCAGCACTTAGAAATAATTAATCTGCAAATTGTTATTAACAACAGCAACAGCAACAATGCATTACATTTAAGCCCCACCTTTCGTTCTCTTGCAAGGAGGCCAAGATGGCTTACAAGGTTGTCCTGCTCTTCATTTATCTTCATAACAACAACCTGTGAGGTAGGTTAGGCTGAAGGTCTGTGATTGGCCCAAAGATGCTGGATGTATCTGGGTGGGAACTAGAACCCAGGTCTACTAATCTTAGACCCACACTCTAACCACCAGTTAGTATGAAGATGTAGCTGCCAGTGTCCCAGCCATGAGACATCTTGACTTGATTGGGTAAAACTGGTACCCAATCCCTGCCGTGCCCTAGCTAAGGAAATCAGTCTGACTTTAGTGCATGCAAGCATAAATCTGTTAATTCACTTTACCCAAGGCAGGGGTGTGAAGTAGGAGAGAGAACCATGATTTTTTTGGAGCAAGATCTTCCTTTTTTTAAGTGATATTTATGTAAAAGTCTTTAAAACCACCTTTCAGTACATCTACCCTTACACAAAGCAGCTCTTTGCATGACCAATAACTAAAGAAAACATCTTAAAAGATTACAGATCACCATGGGTGCCACCCAATCAGGGGCTCATAAGCCTCCAAAAACAGAGATTTAGAAGCCTTCAACACAAGGGACAAGGCATGGAGACACCAAGCCATGCTGCCACCCCACCTCAGCCCTGCGGTCTCTCCAGGCAGGCATTCTTGGCCTTCTAGATTTGTTGGCAGGGAAGAGCATGTAAGGAAGACGAGGCACCGATTGGAATTGGGGCAAGTCCACCGACACAGGCTTCTCTCCCCTCAGTCTTGCGGCAGACCCCCTTTTCCCTCAGGTGGGGCAGCTAGCACTGCTTTTCCATGCTTGTTGTGAGTGGGTTGGGGTGGACAGTCAGCATGCTCAGTCTGAGTCCTCTAAGACTTCAACATGTCCGACCATCTTCTGGATGGTGTCAGGAGCACATGGCATCACATCCTAATAGTGCAATCCTGTGCAAGATTATATTGCTTGGAGTTGTAGAATGTTTTTCTTTCAAAATATGCATAAGATTTCAGCCCAAATGTCTAAGCTGAACCAGTTCATGTTTCCTTGCATAGTAATGCTTTTACATATACGTAAGAGTGGAACTGGGTGTAGGTGATTGTTTTACCAGCTGAGGTATTCTGAAATATAAAGATACAATGGCAAAATTCTCCATAAGGATTTGCTTAAGCTGCCCATCAATGAATATGGCTGAAATGAGATCTCATCTGCTCAATTTTGTGCCCATGGGACCTTCTGTAAATATTTATATTCCATATATATAATATTTATAAAGGAAGAGCATCTCAATGTAATGGGTTCCTTAAATTTTCACAAGGCTGTTGTTTCTTGAATATCTAAAATTAAATATGCAATAATTCAATGACAAATGTTAGATTTTACAAACTGCATGATACATTGGAGGATACAAAATATACAGGAAGTAGCTCATCTTAAAATTTCTATTAAGCATTGGAACTCCAGGTGTAAATTGTACAACTGATGGCTGATCACTGGCTCACTAGTTTATGAGAAAAAATAATTGGAATTTGTTTGTATACCTAATGAAAAAATTCATTACAACAAAGGTAATCAAGGTGTCTAGATTAGGCAGTAGAACTCTACTGTTAACACAACTGAGAATTAAGCTTTCAGGGTTTCTAAATGTTGTGCCTTCTTAATATATTTGGATTTACTGTTAACCATTTTCTTAAGATTTCGAAGAAGGAATATGTGAGAAATAGATTTCAGTGCATTCTTAATTGCCATTTACCCAATTTACACCTTCTCAAACTGTTTCCATACATGAATGCAATCAAAGTCCATAAATTTTCAAGCTTGCATTAAAAGGGCAGGGGAGATTTTTAAAAAAGCATTTGAAAATGTGTACATTTGGAAAATGCATGTGAAAATGCATACATTTTAAAAAGTGCAAAAATTCAATTTAATCAATGGGAGAAAAATGCACACATCTAAAACATGTACAATTGGGGAAAGATACACAAAAATATGCATCAATTGTCATGCCAAAAGGGAACAAAAGTCAACAGTCTCATATGGATTAGAATCAGGATGAGCTTTGAAGTGGAAATCAGAGAGAAATTCAACAAGCTCCAATTTTGCTCATCCACAGCCTCTACTTTGGGAGCAAATGGGACGACATTTGTATCTGAACCAACAAGTGTTTGTGATGCTGAGACAAAGCTTTCAACTCACATAGAGCTCTTCCTTAGCAGCACTTCTGTTCCCACAGGATATGAATCATAAGAAATTCAATAAATAAATAAAACAGATCTATCAAAAATTGGTCCAGAGTGTTGCTGCTTTGAAGCACATGATGCAGGATTTACGACACCTGAAAACACTATATGGTCTTATGGTCTCATTAGTTTTCCTGAAGGCTGTGGGGATGATATGGCAGTTCGAACATATTTTGGAACTGTGTGGTTCATTAGTGGGGACACTCTGAAGGAAAGTAAGGCCAGCGCTGCACGTGAGAACCCCCCACAGTGTCTTCAGAAAGTAGGAACTGAACCAAGAGGTTAAATGTGTAGGAACAGAGATTTAGAGGCTTTTAAGTAGAGGCAGGATGACCACTTAATACTAGATTTTCTGCATCAGCAGAAGATTGAATCAGACACTCTTGCAGGCTCCTTTCAACCCTAACCCACTATGGTTCTTCTACAAGAGGAACTGTGTCCTGTGATTTTATTTATATGATGGTTAACATTATTTAAATACAGATATGTGCGTGCCTACATAGGCAAGATGTTTATTATGCACATTATTTTGGGGGCATGGTGTCTGTATTTATCTTGTTTGTATGTGCATTGTTTTTATATTGTTTATGTAGGGTAGGGTAGGGTAGGGTAGGGTAGGGTAGGGTAGGGTAGGGGCAGAGTTGAAAGGGGCATATAAGGCCATTGAATCTAACCCTCTGCTCTGCTTCCACATGTGGTCACCCATCTGGCTGCAGGCCTGCAACTTTCCAGTTTAGCAAAGTTGACTAGACTTGCTAGTTCAATGTGTAGCTTTGTATGCAGGATATCGTGTGGGTGAGTCATGGCAATTAAAACCATAAGATATAACATGAAATACACCATGTAAATTTAATCCCACAGTATAAAATAGAAGTTAGCTCAGCGTAATCTATAGCAGCAATGAAAATATTTAAATTTCAGCCCTATGATTCATAAATGCTGTCCATCTGGCCACAGTACAGGTCAGAGTCACTACTTTGATCTTGTCAAGAACCATCAAAGGTTGTAATGGGAACTCCTCCTTCAGAGAGCTCTTCCTCTACCCGGCAGCTGGCACATCTCTTTCCAATCTGGCTGTGGCTGTAAAGATGGAAGGCTGCCTTTGGAACAGGCACTGGGGGATCACTCTGGGATGGGAAGAGGAAAGGAGGCGAAGGCACCACAGCTCTGCAAAAGAATCCAGGTGATACCTCAGCCCTTTCTCTTCACAAGCAGGATCCAAAAACATACACTGCTGAACTCAGCAGCTCATGTCTTTTACATGAGGCAGGGAATATGGAAGCAATTGCTCCCATGCTTGACTGGTGCCTGTGACCTTCTGGGCAGCCACATGAGATGGTGACCTAATAGATTTCAAATAGAAACGGAAAGACTAAGTGCCTGGGGAAATAGGAAGGACTTCACCTGGTGCCATAATGGGCACAATGCAGGCATCAGGGAAGTCTATCTTGGAAGCTGATTCCACAACTGGGTGTCATCCAGTTGGCTCCATGGCTGAGTGACGACTAAAACTCAGATCTCCCAGTCTCACACTCTTAAGCACTACACCACACGGACTCTCAATTGCTTCAGTAGGCCTTTCTGTAAGCAGTTGCTAATTTTTCAATAGTATATTCCAATTCAACAGAATCTACCATTTACTGGGAACAGACAGCAGCTAGGTCATGCAATCCATGTGGAGCTTAAACGGTGTTCAGCTGAGAGTGAAGCAAAAGTTGCCAAGAAGAAAAGGGCTATTCCACTAGAGGTCACTGTTGCACTTCAGCGTGTTCATAGTTAAGGGCTTATGAAGAGATCCAGCCAAAGATATTTTGGGTTTCTTCATTTGTCATCTGTGTAAAGCTAAAATTAATGACTTTGGTACGAAATAACATTTTGCTAGTACAGAACTATAGTGTTCTCACAATAGAGATTCAATGTTTTCCACAATGAAAACAAAGTGCCCTTAAAATGTAAAAGCAAATTAGGGTTCCAGGGTCAGTTTATTAGTGCTACTTTTTGAAAAGTAGCCATGACCATTCCTTTAAATATTCCTAAAACGTGTCCCTTTCTTTCTGCCTTAATGATATTTCTGGATCAATTGCAGCCTTCCAGCTCCTTGAAAACGGCACACAGAGAGTTAGGTGACCCTGCTGACTCTGGGTAACAGAGTGGAATACCCTACAATTGTGCAGAGGGATCTTTTTCATGCAGATCGCTTTTGCTCACAGAATTTTCCTTTCTCTCATGGAAGGCAGGTCCCAGATCCATCCTGTATAAGCAATAACACTTCCTCTTTCCATTTCCTTCCTTCCTTTCCCCTTCCCATGCAACTCCAATCAAGCCCAGTATATTCCTCTGACCTCCGAGGGAATAAATGCCGAATGCTCAGAAACAAAATGAAAGAAAAGAGTTCCCTCCCTGCATACAAAGCATGGCATAGAAAGGAGATGTGTGGACTGCATAAAAAGAGCATCCTTTTAGTGGAGGAATGCATATAATAGCTAATTGAGGGTGTTGTCCAGGGGTCTAAGGATTATTCGGGGAGCCGACGCCAAGGTCCTTGCCCTGGCCTGCTGTAGCTGACATGGATGGAACTATGCTGGCTGCCCTTCAGAGGATAGAACTGGTCCTCAAAGAAGAGGACGGGTGTGCCGGTGGAGGCAGAGGATGAGGAAGAGGCCTGCAGCAGATGCCAGTTCCTATCAGCAACCCTGCCTCCTGCTCTCATGCTTCCTGACACTTCATCTAGAAGGCCAAGGACAGGCATCTAATGAAATGCATGATGTGAGGTGCTGCTGCAGCAGAGATTGCTAGCATTACACCTCATTTCATCCATTGGATGCAAGAAAGCTTCTGAATTTGAAAGCTTACATGCATCTGCAGCAAAAGGCATTGAATTGCATCCTAAATATACCAGAAGACGATCATCAGAGTCCCAGTGTTTGTATTTCAGGATTTAGATGAACCTTTCAAAATGTTTGCATATGTCCCTGTGGGAAATCCCCATCCACTTTTATCCAGAATACATTTGGTTAATGTATTTTACTCCAAAACTGGAAAATATCATTGCCATCCAAGCTGATTTGGGTGTTTGGCAAATAGCTGCTCCCAATCATCCCACAAGTCCTTTGTGACCCATAGGCTGTGCCCACTATCCTATTCCCAAACCAAAACAATTTATGGGTGGATGGTAGGCATGATAACAGAGAAGAAATTGTCTATTCCTGAAACAGCATCATTTCAAGCACAAGGGACCACAGGTAATGTAGATTTCCAGAGGATCTGGAAGCTTCACACTCAGGAAACTACATCTGCCAGGGATTCTGTTGCCTAGCATTGATGAACACCAATCCAGATCCCAGAGATCAATAATTTCCTTGCATCACCAAATTTGGTGTGAAGTTTCTGGTGTTAGAAAGTGCTGATGCTATGTTGACCTGGGCCCACTCTTTGATGAAGTTTGATCTCAGCTTTTTAATCTCCTTCCCTCCGTTCCTCTGTTGTCAACATGAAACAGAGCAATAGAAAGAGCATTCTTCAGTTCTTGAAGCATTATGCTATCTTTCCCAAGGCTGACCTGAAACATTTTGTTGCCTGAAGCGATTGGAAAAATGTTCCTTTCCAATTCCATGCACAGAATTGAGCCAATTGGCAACTGAATTTTAGTAATAGGAAAACATTCTCCACTGCACCTGAGGGAAGTAATGTAGCTTAGGGGTTATAGGGCAACTCTGGCACCAACCTCTGGCTGCCACTTCCTGCTCCATCTTCTGCCTCTGCCCTGCTCCATTTCTGCATCTGTCACACTCTGTCCGTTTGTTCATTTTGTTCCAACCAGAAAAGCAAGAGTTCATCAGGGTCCTTCTTTGCAGGTCGTCAGGAAGGCTCTGAAGTACCACTTGTTTTGACAATCTTCTCATAGATTGTGAGCTGTTGTTTTTTTTTAATTGCATAGAATATTGATTGACCTATTATCTAATGCCTTTATTTTGAATAGTTTTGTACTATTTTATCTTGTATGTGAACTTAAAAAATCTTTTTAAAAAATATGTGTACTTGATGAAGACTTCATAGTCACCTTTTTCATTAACGAGTTGGCCTAATAAAATATATTTTACATGTATTTTGAGAAACTAACACAACAGCCCACATTCCCTATGTTACCAAATACATTTTTATATCAAACAGATGGAAAAGAGTTGGGTAATATGTAGAGACAGAGAACCAACTGGTGAGCCCAAATGTATCAGCAAACCAGAATTTCACAGCGTTCCACATTGAAAAGTTTAGTCCTGATTTCTGAAGGTAGGAAATAAAAACAGCAGCAATGAAGAATAGCTTGGATTTTACTTTCCTTCATCCTCTTTTGACTTAGGAGACTATAGACATATGTGGCACAGACTTGCCATGATGATCCACTCAGCTCAATGCTGATGTATTATTTCAAAAAAAAACTTTTGTGGCTAATGTCTAATTGGAAAGAGAAGAAGAAAAGAGGAGATATATGAAAGCCCCTCTTAATGACACCATATGTTTCAAGATATAAAGTATTCTCTGCCCCTTTCATGTTCTATATCTCACAGTATCTAGATTTTCAAAATGTGTAGGCTTGCTTTGTTGACCGTTTACTGAAGGCATCTATAGACAGTTTTCAGGAAATCCAATAGGAATGAATGTCTTAGTTATGTTGTCATCTTGTCAGTCAGGACTCTATTTACACACAAATGGAAAGTCAAACAGGTCTATGTAAGCTATGTTTTGTTTTGAGTTTCTGTACCAGATGGAATGACTACCTATATGAACCTGTCTGTACTCTGAAGTCATCTAATAAACCCTTGTGAAAGTGTGCCCTTTTTCTAAAGCTTGGAGCAGGGCAACAAGAGAGAGGGCTTTTTTGTACAGCCCCCCAACTCTGAAATGCTCTTTTAAGGGAAGCTTAGCTTGTGTCATGTAGCAAACTTTCTGGAACCAGGCATAGAATTTCCTGTCTTTCCAAGCTTTTGTTTTACCTCATGAAGCAAAACAAAACACAAAAAACCCCAAACCCTTTAAAATATTATTTTGGTGATTATTATCTTATTTTAATAATTTTAATAATAATTAAACAATTTTATTTATTATCCTAATCCCTGTGATGTAATATTATATTTTGTGCTGTGTTGGACTATCTATTAGTTTATATAATTCATTTTATTCTTTGAATTTTACTTTTACTGAAAAGTAAAGACAGTTGTTTTAGGAGTCATTTAATACTTGTGGTGATAGATGATAGCTAGTCCAGTAATATTAATTCTAGGGGTTGGAGTAAATGTTCAAAATGTTGGCACACAAAAGTTTAAGCTTCTTCCTCAGGCAGTGTAGCCATAATCTGAGGCACCTCATTTTCCTTAACTTCTTGAGTAAAGAAGAAAGGGCTATTTTTCCATGTGTTTACAAACCAGATGGCTTACCACTATTGTTATTATTATTAGTAGTAGTAGTAGTAGTATTGCTGTTACTGATACTACTACTAATAATAAAATGGATCATCCTATAGTTGAATCTCTCAGAACAGCATACAGAATGAAAAATGAATGAAACAAAGGCCACCATGAAATACATAAACATTAAATGAATTGAAGAGCAGCCGCAACAAAAATATTTACATATATTTAAAAGTTAAATATCAAAATTGTATGGGAGAAATTAACTTCTAATAAAATAAACTAAACAAGGAATAGCTATTTTTTAAGACTTGGAATGATTTTAGATGAATCTTTGGTGCCAAAGAGTTACCATAGTAGGCAGCAGGTGAACCTTTTCAAGAGGACATTCCACAGTTGGGAAAGAACCATTGGAAAGACCTACTTATGATAAGCAGTCCCCACTCAAATCTTACTCTAGGTAAGCAGTTGGAGCAGGGCCTCAGATGATATTAAAATTAACCCTTCTTTCCTAGGTATCCACTTTCCTTAATGGCAGGTGGAGAACTCCTGGAAATTTGTGACCGAATAGGAAGATTATTGGTGTTTTTTTCTTCTTGGCAACATTTCTGTAATTCATTCATTTCTTCTCATATGGATGATAGGAGAAAGTGAAATGCAGTCAGGAACTTCACAGAAAAATGAAATATGCTAAATATGCCAATAGGGGAAAATTGGGAGAGTTTTGGCTTCATACAACCCACAAAACTCACCTTCGGAATGAAGAGAAAGGAACCTGTCAGAACAATCTTAATGGATTATTTTATACATTGTCAAAGGAGGGCAGTAGCTGAGGATGGTGTTGCTGATAGTTGACCAAGTACACAGTAATCGTGTAAAATCTTTGTGCCAAGAATCTTCCCTTTCAGTGACTTCCTTGAGTGTCCGTCAAGCAGGAATCCTGGACTGCAGCAAAACAGTTCTGGAAGAAGCAACCACTTCACACCAAATATTGTTGGGCTTTTTCTCTGGAAAGTGATTCTGCTTAGGAAAGTTTGGCTTACCTTCCTATTTCCCTGCTCCTCAAAAACAAAAAAAAGCACAAGAAGTGCTGTGGTCTACAGCACTTCCTATGTTGGATTAGAACTTCCTAAGTTAGACTAGCATCCTGAATGGTACAGAAAGACAGGCCTGCACTAGAACTGAACTAGGTGACATCTACCTGTCTGGTCAGCTTGTGTACAGGGAATTTGGGAAGGGGTATATCAGTTTAACTGCCTCAAGCATCAAAATGTCTTGGGCCATCACTTTAAGCATGCTGTCCTGTTTGTTCTGGTAACATGCCTTCAAACCAAGGATGGAGAAGAAATTTATTACTCACATTTTAATGCACGCTCAGCTAATTTCAGTTTTGAACCAGCATGTGAACCAAAAGTCAGCCGTCGCCTAAATGTTGACCTCTCTGAATTTTGCAATGAAGTTAAAAAGCATACAGAAATGCATACAATGGAAAAATAATGCTAAAATGAATTGTACTGAGAGAAACGTGCAGAAAATTGCTTATGAATTTTCATGAGAACTTCAAGAGAAATTCTCAAGTTTAGGATGAACTGCACTTAATATGTTCAAACATACTGCAAAGGGTCCTACCCTGAAATATATGTTCTTTTCAAGGTACAATCTGTACTTCTAGAATCTCATGTAGAAATAGGCAGAGACATTGTTCAAGAAAGTATTATAAGGCAATTCAAAACTTCATATACATGATTCTAATTAAGACTTGGATAAAATCCAAAACCTTTCATACTCTGACCCATACAGGAATTAGTACTGTGTCAAACACTTTTTACACATTTTGGACCATTCCTATTCAATTTAATAGTAAGAAATTATTTTCAAGAATTAAATTGTGAAGGTCAGTTTGGGAAAATTAAGATGGGTTGGGTTGCTTTTCTTAGATTTAGCTTACCTTGGAGATTAATAAGGAGCATGTACAGCTTTGCCAAATCAGGAATCATAAGCTGTCTGGAAGGGTGCAGAGTGGTGGAGGGATTTGTAATAGAAGGAAAATATAACAGAACTACTTTATGCAACACTCTGAGAATGAGGCAGAGCAATAGAAGCCTATATCATGGAGGAAAAAAACACTTTCAGGAAACTGGAGGACAAATTTTGGTAAAGCATCAGCTTCACCTCTTCCCTGGAACTGTATACAAAATTTCATCTTCTCACACCTGTATATTGTGGTGGATGCAAAATGGGTCCAAACTGCCAATAGAGCTGATGCTCTTGCTGCTTGCAGTGGCAGCACAACCTCAACTTATAAAAAGTTGTGCTGCAATTCTGTGAAAAACCATTGAGAATTTTCCTTTCCCCTGGAGAAATGCAATGGAATTATTTCTTTGCCCTGAAACAGAGTGGAGACTGGAGAACATTTGTGCATGGATCTGTTGTTTCTGTTTTGCATTTATTATGTTTTTCTTATTCCCTTGGACAAGTGAAATATAATTGTCTTTTCTGAAGTAGCATTCAGTTACTTCCAAACTATTCAAAATTACTTTCTTCTCCAGATCCAGAAAAAAGAACATTCCAACATTTAACAGCTGTGATAATTGGAATTCAAATGCATGCAGCTGTTTTCTCTTCATCCCTCCCTCCCTCCTTTCCATTCCTTTCATTGTTACAATTTTCCTAGTGATGCTTATGATGACAGCAGCCATGATGACTTTTAATGAAAACAAAGCCACAAGCAACCAAGAGAAGGATTTGACCTTCTTGTAAACAGTACTGAATTTAAACTCATTTCTTGTTAAGTCTCTGAAAGGAAATGCTATTGGTTTGGGTTCTTGGTGTGAAATCAAGGACTGTTAATTATTATGAAGACTAAGGCCTGCTATTTATGAGTCACTGATCTAGCAAGTAGGTTATCGGTCACAGAGTCTCTTATCCTGTGACAGTGCGTGCTGGCCCAAAAAGTTGTATTGGCATTGCTCGGGCAGGAACCACTGAAATCAACAGCAGCAGCCACCAGTTTGATATGAATTTGGGAGCAGGTAGATATGACTGGAAAAGGATATGAGACAGTCCTGTTGGGAAGCATTATAAATGAATGTTGGACACCACAGAGCCAGTTCACCTCCCTTGATGCATGAAGGTGCACCTTCATCTCTTGCTGGATGAAGGTGAGAAGAGATGGGAAAGAGAAGGGCCCTGTTAAAAGAGCTATGGCATTGCTCTGCCATCTCCAAACCCATAATTTCTAGATGATATCACATTTTGAGGAAGATAAGAAGCTGTTGAGTCAGGCCATGGGTCCACTGAACTATTGTCAATGCTCTCTGCAGGGTTTCTGATAGCTCTACCTAGAGATGCCAGATGCTGAACTTTGGCCTTGTGCAGACAGATAATATGCCCCGGAATGAAAATATTCCAGCTGCAAATAAGAGCTCAGTATTTAGCTGGGTGGCTGCACATTTATTCTTAAAACTATATCCTAGGACCAAGCATAGGTGATATTCATGTAAACCCCCACATTCACTCCTGCATGAAATAGTAGCAATATTCTGGGATTTGGTCTGCTCACACACAGGCCAAAAGCTTTGAAGGGGGTTGTTTCTGCTTGTCTTCACCTCAGTACAAGAAGCCTCCATGTGACCAGAAACCTGTTTTGGACCTGGGAAAGTTGGTGATTGTAGGGGAAATAGTTCACAATCATTTATACTGTTCTTCTAAACTTTTTATATCCACAGGTGAGTCATTGTGGCACCAAATGTGCTTCCTTCATTGTCCACATCTGTAGGGAGAATATTACGTTGTTGTTGAGATCACATTGATGAAAACAGAAATGCTGAGTATTTACACTCCAAGCCAAGGAATGATTTAAGTACATGCCTTAGGTCCTATGTATGAGATAGGGCTGTAAGATGACTTTCTTCCAAGTATGTCCCATTGACAGCCATAGGATTTAAGTCTATCTGAGTGGACCTGAGCATACATGAGGTTGCAAACTTTAAATTGGGCTCCTTGTTGACGTTCATTTCAATGAAACCATTGTATACTCTGCTATCTCTGGATCATACCAGTGTTTTAAATTAAACTCCAGGAGTAGTTCCATGAAAGTAATTTTCTTTAGCTGTCTTGAAGGCTGTGTTTCAGTATTTTTATGATGCTGTGCCATTCAATGTTTACAGCAGAATAAGCTTAAAATACTATTTTGGCTTCCAGATAAGTTTTAAATATGTCTATGGTTTAGCACTTCCTTGAAGTGCAAGATATTATGGAATTAGTATATTTCTTTAAGAATCACTTTACACAGCAAGTTTCTTCCACAAGTTTTTTCTTCTTTTTAAAATTGAATATCAGCATAAATATGTGCACAAAAAGTGTATGACTTACTGGTATCAAAGTTAAGGCAGCCCCTGGGCCCTGTCAACTTATACATTATCCCTTATTTGATTTCTCTGTTTTGTTTTAATTTTAAAACTGTCTTTGCTTTAGATGTAATATACACATTTTTTAATGTAGCTAGGCTCCAGAAGTATTAAGCAACCCATCTTATTCTCTCCAGAGTATATGGAATGTATTACAGCATGTTCAGAGGACTGGGGTTTATTAAAATCCTGCTATTTCTTGTTCATTTTTCATAACTGCACAAGAACACCATTTAAATTAACACTGTGCAAATCTATGTGTCTTAATGCAAACCCTGGTTGATGGCCACTATAAATGTGGAAGTGGTTCATCAGACATCTGAAAATGTCCAGCTTCTGCCTCTTTCCAGGTTTCAACTTGTTGCTGTTTTTCCCTGAAGTACACCTCCTCCTCTGTAGTTTCACTCAATAGCTGTTTTCTGCCATCTAACTGAGGCACTTTGGATAGGAAGGGAAAAAATCTGCAGCAGCTCCAGTATATCTCGCTTACTGGCCACTCCAGTCTTCTCTCTCCTCACTACCAGAACCCTTTCTACCACTCCGAGAATGCTTTTCCGACCTGATGGAGGAGCTGGCACATTTTTCCCCCTGTGCTGTCTGAGCCCTAACCCTCCGTCCCAGTCAAGGGTGGAATGGAGTCTCTGGCCTCAGAGATGGCAATCTGAAAAATCCTATAGCCCCTCAGGCAATATCCAGGGGCCATAGGATCATTTCCTTAGGCTCCATCCTGTGTACTTAAACTACTTCCACATTATCTCTCTGTGTTTCTTGATTTAACTTCTCAGAATAGCTCAGCTATGTGTGAAGCACACTTGTACTTGTGCCTAAATCCATTATAGAACTTTCAGGCATATTTTAAAAAAGGGAGGAAATAAATAAATCTCTACTTAATCTCCATTTGGCCGTCCAGATGACACTGGACTCCATCTCCCAGAGACACAATGATGGGTGTTGCAGTACAAAGATATAGAAAGACCTGCAGATTTTGCACTTCTGTAGGATCTATTTATTTATTTTATTTAAAAGCCGCTCGTTAGTAACATGCTGTCTGGGCAGCCATTATAGTATAAAATCAACAAATAATCAATAAATAATACAATTAAAACCTCAGAATGAATAAACAGAATAAAGTCCCAATACAATAATTAAACAAAACATACATTAATATAATTTAAACTGTGCACTGATGTAAATCATCTAAATGGTGCTGAAGGTGCCCTGGAAAAAGAATGTTGTTGGGTTTTTTTGCTAGGCACCTGAAACTCAGTAAGGTAAGCACTTGGCAGTTTTCTGGAGGTAGGATGTCCCTCAACATTGCATCCAGTGGCCCTTCTCCGGGAACCCTCCATGAAAGAAATTAGGAGGGTAGGTACTCGGAGGAGGGCTTTCTCTGCGGTGGTGCCCAATCTATGGAATGTGCTCCCCAGAGAGGTCCGCCTGGCACCGTCATTATTTGTTTTTCGGCGCCAGGTGAAGACCTTTCTATTTAAACGTCACTTTAATTGTTAACAATATTTACTTATTTATCTGGCCAGGGTGACTTCTTTTCTTTTCTTTTATAACTTTTCTAACTTCTTTTATATCGTTTATATTTTTTATTTATTTTATATTATTAATTTTAATTTTATATTGTTATTTTTGTATCGTATTTTATGGTGTTGTAAGCCGCCCCGAGGCTTCAGCAAGGGGCGGCATAGAAATGTTCTAATAATAATAATAATAATAATAATAATAATAATAATAATAATCTGGCCCTGTGTGAGCCTGTAAAAGCACTCACAGCATTTTATACAATCATGGCTTACAATCAAAGATTGGAGAATACAAAAGCAATAGGGCAGGTAGAGACAACCCTTCTGTATTGTTGGGGTAAAAGCCTATGAAAGTTGAGACAGGAAGGAAGTCCTACAACTCCAAGCATTTTCCAGTCAGCAAGGGAACAGCAAAGAGAAAGGTTGTCTCACTTTTCCCTTCAGTGCACAAAAGTGGAACATGTACTAATGGCAACAGCTGAGGCAAAGATCCTACACTTGCAGCTTTCACATTCTGATTAGAGTAGAACATAGAAGAACATGTACACAAAGGCTCCTTGTTCTGTATATGCTGTAATGTAAAATTTCTACAATATGCTATTTTAGGATATTTCCACCTCTATTTCTGAAGCAAAGCAACATCCCAACAAACAAACAACACACAATCAGGAATCCAGAATTTAAATTTGGGTTTATGACTTGTTGGGAAACTCCACCATCCACAGTACAAGACCTATTAATCTGAGACTGGGTTCAATTTTAAATTCTGGAATGGACCCTTTGTGCTACATTAGATTGACATTGTACTTCTAACAAGTATTGCCAAACAAGATGATTCATAGGTCAGCTAGGTCCCTGTGATCTATTAAGAATAAATAATTAGATAAAGGAATAGTTTATGCTTTGACACATCTAGCTAATTTTGAAACCATTTACACCAGACAGTATACTCAACTGGATAAATTAAAATTAAAATATTTTTCACAGTGTGTGTACACACACGTTCACTGAAGGACACTGATTGCATAGCTACAATTTTATACCCATGTTTTGCCTAATAAAATTAGATCTTTTTGTCAGCAGTCAGAAATATTTCTTGAGGTAATCAATCCTGTGTCAATGTGTTTTTCAAGTGACTTTGTAATTGAGTCAGTATGACTGAAATCCATGCAGAATGCAGATGGTAAGATATTATCCAATCTTGAGGAGTTAATTAAAAACAAAAACAAAAAGTGCCATATCCCAAAGCAACTGTCAGCTCAGCTGGTCATTCTGACACCTAGCATAAAACTCCAGATATTTTATTGCAGAACAGGAATAGAAGATAGAAAGGTGGCAGGTTGGACATTTTACTTCTTTCTTTATTTGCTCTCTGGTGAATACAATACACATCAATGTCAGATGTGGCACAGAGGAGTTGTAAAGAACAGTTTTCTTCTGCTTTATGCCAGGGTGATTTTTGAATGGCCAGCAGTATCTGTGCTTTTAAATCTTTGCTTTCCAAAATACCACTGTGCTTGGGCATTCTCCACAGACTTTAAGTAGGTTTCAAAAATGATCACAGTTGAATTTGAGTGAGTATAAATTTTAACTTGGTAGCAAATAAACAAAGAACATAGTCAAAGGCTGTCTCTGTTGTTTGTGTGTCTTTGAAATATGTCTTTCACATGGCAAGACGGGGAGAGACTAGCATTTAGAAGGAACTGATCTTTAGCCTCGCAAAACTGGCTAGTAATCCTTTCTTTGTTTGGTGAAAATGAATTATACTCTGATTCCTGAGGAGAAAGAAAGCAAAGTAGGTCATGTTCATGGAATACTGCAAATGCTCTGCCTGCCTTACAAAGACCACTTAGGTTTGCTGTGACTGCTCACACCACAGAGAGTTGCCACACAAATGCCAAGGCATGCATTCAAGAGAAGAAATAATGTACCTGGCCCCAGATCAGTAGCTCCACAACTGTGCAATTTTGTTTCTCAGGGCCTTGCTTCCAGAACATGATGCTGCAGGGTGGGCCACAATTATTTCTTTGGGTCAAGTGGCAATTTTTGAAGGCCAGTTTCCATGGTGACTAGTTTGACTGCTCTACCTGGGACAGAGGTTAAAACTGGTTAATATCCTGGCTAGCATATTTGTCATCGCCATTCTATGATTATGTACACAGTTCAAGAACTACTGTTGCAGTCCTATTCTGCTAAAGCAAACCCTGCTCAGTGATCCTTTGAACATGAATATCACAAATGTGTTTAATCAGCATATCGGAAGCATTTGTTTGGCTTAATGTGTACATAATTATAAATGTGCACGATCTTTTCCTTTACAAATGATTTTCTCTGTGTTTCTTAGCCTTAAGATTTTATCTGCACATCTCATTCCAATAAGATGGGTGTAGGAGAATGGTATCAATTTAGTACTCCATTTTGCAGCTGGTATTAATTTGGTTTTATGATGCTGCAATAGTTTTATCTGTTGCTGTTGGTTTTGTCTTTTTGTTTGTTTGTTTCTGCTCTGTTTTTTTTGCATTATATACTGTCCAGAAAACTTTGGATGCCTTCCCGTGAGCACTAGATTGAGACTAGCTGGCAATAGGAGAAGTCGATGTTCCAGCTCTGATCTTGGAAAGGAACACTAATATCATGGTTAAAATTCTTAATTAAGACACCTACTTTCCACCCTCACAGCTGGCCTGAAATAAATTGCATTGGCTGTGGCTCCAATGTTGGAAGAACAACCTCAGAAGCAGAGGTTTGGGGGCATTTTGGGTGGGTGCGGGGAGGCAGGAGAGAAGCTGTACCACAGTATGATGTAGCTGGGCCTCCTCAGCTTCTCTTCCTTTCATACTACAAAAGACCTATGTGGCTGAAATGGACAGTCTACATCTTTTGCAAGGCAGGAAGAATGACCTTGGCCACCACTTTTCTCCTTCCATCCATTCATGCCTGTAATCCACCAAGTAACAAGCAGCTGTATCGGATTGCACTAAAAGGAAATGAAACATAAATATTTTACCAGGGATCATTTGGCTTGGTATCTGGAATCCATAACAATGCTATTACTAGGCCAGTGGGTTATCTATGTCAGTGCTACATGGACACCCTGCCTGACATGTCCTGAACTGCAGGTCATAACTTGTAGTAAAAGGTAGCTTGCAAAATTATTATATGGCATCCGATCTGCATTATTCTGTGCAAAACTACAAAATAGGCTTGATTGCCAAACCACATCCTATCCTTAAACCATAATAGGCACCATGCAGATGAAATTAAGTGCATAGAACCCCCACTGAATTCAGTGGTGTTAACAGAAGACCTGTTATAATTTAATTATAGTTATGTGTGAAGAATTATCTTACTTGTATCCAGTAAGCAGTGGTTTCTTTTCTAGTTCCTGACTATTTAGTACATATTTCCAAATTTTTGCGCTGTTATATCTCTGTCACCTGGAGTGAGAAAATATGTTTAAAAAGAAAGCTGGTTTTTGTTGTTTATTTTGTTTTGTGTTGTTTTGGAGCAACAATCTAAACTTCTCAAACATTTTGTGCTGATGAGTTATTTCCTAGAGAAAAGTGACAAGATAAAACTTAATTTCTTTGCCATATATCTAAAATTAACACAAATTTCACAAGAACACTTCAAAATAAACCATTTGAAAGGTCTCCCTCTAGCCAATTGATCCTGAACTTAACACAGATGCCCAAGAACTTAAAAAATATCATAGTTCCACCTCTCATTTCCCACTTCCACCATGTCATAGTCTATTCTGAGCTGTATAGAAATCCACCATGCCCTTGCTTTATCTTATTGAGAGTCACATTGGAGAGCTCATGGTAGAAGATGCTAACCTTGTCCAATTTGCCAAGTTCTAGTTGTTGAATCTACCTTGCTTGTCCTTAGAAATCTATATAAAGTGCTTCCATTGAATAGCTTCATCCTGTCACTGATAGTCTTGTGATCTGCCAATATTCCAGGCTCTCAGTTCTCCTCCATCATTTCTGGCTGATGAGCTGCAGCCAGTGACAAAGACGTGCCAAATACTTGCACTGCTGAAAAAACAAATTAATCAAAAGTTGCCCACAGAAACACAGATCTTTCTATATGGTGCAGGGCTAGAAATTTCTTAAATAAATAATAAATAACCTGTGAACATCATGAGCACAGAAGCAGAGCCAACTGGCTGCAAATGTCTAACCAGTGTAGTCTTTATTTAGGTGCTCTGATCATGAATACGGCAAATGTGTGAGGAGAAAAAGCACTCCTTGTCCTTCTCTTATTCTGTTTGTCACCCTCAGTTCATGGAGAGTGGCAGTCTGAAATGGAGAGCCTCTGCTTTCCCAGCAAGGCCAAATATGTCACTAATGTTATTATTCAGTGTACTGGCTTTCTTCCTCAGACTTCCACCCTCCATGAGATGAAGGCAACAAACATGATGAGGGAGAAGTATTCTGCACTCTTTGGGTTCAGAATTCCTGAATAGTTTGATTTACGTTATGAAGTTTAACAGCTTTACTAAATAGTAGCCAACTTACTCTTTTAACCACATGAAGGATTAAAATACTAGCCAAGGTTCATCTATGATTCCATGATCTTCTATTAGGGACAAAGACATGCAGTTAGAAGTCAAGGCGAAAGTAGAGAAAACATTGCATTTTTATAGCTTTCCATGGCTAATTAAATTCAATATGCCAGCCCATGACATTTTTCTGCCTTAAGGAAAAGGTAAGATGGCACACCCACACCTGATACAGAATGATGGTTGAATCACGCAAATGTGGCCCCATCCTCAGGAGACCTGAAAACAGCAAGGTATCCTAAGGAATGCAGGCAGACTCCAGCTCCCACAGCTCTGTCCACCACCATCTTGCTGCTGCTCCTTAACTTCATGTTGACGTTATGAGACAGTATCCTATACCTACACTTCCCCCTTGTTAGTGGAGCGAACCACTGGTGTAAGGGGGAACACTAATTCCCAAAACAAATGTAAATGAGTAGCAACAGTTCCAGAATGGGGCAACTCAGTGAGGCTCAGAAATGGGTGCTCTGCTAATGTGTGCCATTCTGGAAATGAGGGTTTCCACTCATTCCAGGGTTATTGCCCAAGGGTCTTCTCTATTGGGAGCTGGTAGTGCCACTGGTGTTCTTTTCCATTTCAGCAATAAAACGAGCAGCAGGACAGGAGTGCTGCCCTTGCGGTCTGCATTGCCAGGATCTTAAGGTGGCGTAATAAAGGAGGTACAGATTTACAGGGATTAGCCTTCAGGTTGCAGCTGTGACCACTAGGACAAAAAGACATGCAATAGTTGATGCCTACATTTTTGAAAATATAGAAGCTAGTGGGGTTTTTTTAATGTCTCCTACTTTAGACAAACATACATCTTCCTTGGTAGGCAGAGAACCAAAGAAAAAAGAAAGAGTAGTTTTTATATTAGGAAACTTGGGGATTGCATTTGAGTAGTGCAAAAATCAATTTAGATTAAAATAGATTTTTTATTTTTTGTAGATGTTTTAAAAAGACAGTCAAAAGCAAATTGATTTTGTCTTGTCTAGTGTTGCGTAGTGGTTGGAAAGATGGTAACCATCAAAGACTAAAATCAGGTAGAAGAGACTTTTGTTTCTGCAGTTGTAGAACCCATTTCTAAAAGACTAGGGGTGCAGTCTCCTAAGTGTTTAGACAGAGTAAAAGTCCTTCAACTCCCATCATCCCCAAGCCAGCATAGTACAGAAATAAAAGAAAGCCATATTAGTGTATAAGGAAAAATAGCCATGTCCTTTTGAGGTGGTGAAGTCTATCCAGTTGAAATCAATAGGTTTAAATGTGTTTGACTAGGTCACATCTCAAATGGATCACACAGAGCTACTATTCTGAAATTACCAAGCTACTTCTACTTAGTGGACTAGCTGTATCTCCTCCACTGGTCAGCATTATCCTTATACTTTCCATGTGGTTGGAAATCGTCTTGTTTGCAGTTGTGTTCTGCCACCAACCCACATAGGTTGGCTGCTGTTTGTGCCATCGAGTAGTCTCTGACTTGTGGCAACCCTATGAATGAGAGCCTGCCAAGTTGTCCTATCCATGACTGCCTGCTCAGCCTCAAGGCTACAGCTCCCTTTATGGAGTCGATCCATTGTCCATTTCAGATTTCAGTATTATATGGTCTCTTAACTATTTTTGTCTCTTATAGGGATTCTAATTCATTACATTTCAACCTGATCTTTCTATTTCTGGCAGATAATTTACAGAATAACATTTCACTTTGTAGACATCACCAACTTTTATGGATAAATGCCATCAGATATATTGCTGGGCACTCTATCAGTAACAATGATTTATTGACATATAGGCACAGTTTCCTAGGGTAGTATGATATAATGACTTTATTGTACAGTTAAAATTGTGGTTTATACAACACTGAGCTTTTATTTGGATTTTGAGATTTATAGTGTTCTAACAGTGAAAGTGCCTTGCTTACACATAAAGATGGCCCAGT